>NC_134360.1:250904511-251214511 GCF_048569485.1 Anomaloglossus baeobatrachus | reverse complement strand
CTACCCCGGGTACGATGAACAACCTGCAGCAGGAAAAAGAAACGATATTATGAAACCGAGCGACAAGTACACGACTCACGATTTGTGAGCGATACTGCGTCGCTCAGAGGTTTCACATGAGACAACGTCGTGAACGATGCCGGATGTGCGTCACAAAAACCGTGACCCCCGACGATGCATCGCACAATCTGTCGTCTCGTGTAAAGCACCCTTTAGTCTTCTGTTGGTGGTGCTTGTTGGCCTCAGTTATCTGTGATCTGGAAATTGATCTTCTGCTGCCTGATCGTGCCGAGGCGTCGGTTAGGTGAGTGATAGCTCAGTCATCCAACCTGGATAACGGGCGTGCTGAGCTATCAGTGTTTTGATTGACAGCTCAATCGTGCAATCTCATACTGGGAGGTGCTGGGATTCTTCAGGTGTTCCCTGTTCCCGGTAATTGCCCAGCTATTTAGCTGAGCAGTTTATCCTAGAGCTCTGCCAGTCTTAAGGGCGCTTTACATACTACAATATATCTTACGATGTGTCGGCGGGGTCACGTCGTAAGTGACGCACATCCGGCATCGTAAGTTACATTGTAGCATGTAACAGCTATGTGCGATTGCGATTGAATGGTAAAACGTTCATCGCATGCACGTCGTTCAATTCCTAAAAAATTGAACGGCACGTTGTTCATCGCACCCGGGGTAGCACACATCGCAGTGTGTGACACCCCGGGAAAGATGAACAGATCTTACCTGCGTCCTGCGGCTCCCGCCGGCAATGCGGAAGGAAGGAGGTGGGCAGGATGTTTACGTCCCGCTTATCTCCGCCCCTCCGCTTCTATTGGCCAGCTGCCGCGTGATGTCGATGTGTCGCCGAACGTCCCTCCCACTCCAGGAAGTGGATGTTCGCCGCCCACATCGAGGTCGTATGGAAGGGTAAGTACGTGTGACGGGAAATAATCGTGTGTGCGACACGATCAACAAATTGAACGTGCCGCGCATACGATGGGGGCGGTTATAATCGCAAACGATATCGTATGCTAAATCGTAACGTGTAAAGCAGGCTTAAGTCTTCTGCTTGGTGGTGCTTGTTGGCTTCAATTATCTGTGATCTAGAAAGGGATTTTTTACTGTCTGACCATTGACTTTGTTTGACCATCCTTTTGCATTGTCCTCTGATCTGCTACCCTCCAGTTTTCTGACTCCAGACTGTGGCCTGATTACGCCCCTTCTGAATCTTGACGTGATCTCCTGGTACCTGACCCCAAAACATTTGACTAACCTGCCAGATGACTTGACGTATAATGACTAGCATCACAGATACATGATTTTCTAAATAGTTTAAAAAAATAATCTAAAAATTGTGCCAGGTAGTCTTCATATTCATGACTTCTGTTTAACCCCACTCCCACCACTGGTTGGCAGCTTTCTACCTATGAACAGTATCCACAGAAAGCTGTCAATCAGTGGTGTGGGCGGGGTTATACAGGACCCAGTATTGCGAGATCTGCTAGATCTACAGCAGAAGAAATGGAGATTTTAACAAAACTATAGCAAGCAGCCTTATAAGTGACACATTGCTGGAATCTGAGTCTCTGCCCCTGCATTATGCTGCTTTCAAATGTAATAGACCACACTGTTATCAATCATCCTTCTTCAAGTTACGTAACCCACTGATGCCCTCTTTTGACATGTCACATATATCCATTGTCATCTTTGGAGGTACTGGCCAGACTTCTCCATAGTGTAATGCTCACGGCCAATGTAGAGGCAGCGAGCGGGGTTGGTGGACCCACTAGACCACAGGGGGACCCGGGCTTACGTTTTAATGGGAGGGGCTTAACTAAGCACTTACCGCTAGGCAGATGCCAGGTGCCACCCCCAGGGCAGTGACCAGGACTGAGGAAGCTAACCACCAGAGCAGATGATGGACTCAGGTAATAGCACAGGTACAGGCGGAATGGCTGAGGCAAACAGCGGGTATGGACAGGTATAGTGGGCACGGCAGGGACAGATAGGCATGGGAAGGCAGTTACAGCTGACGGACACAGGGATAACGGGACAGGCACATGGTAACCTGACAACTAGCTAGCAGACTGAAGACTGAGTAAGGTCGTTGTTCAGGCACCTCCCCTAATTGAAGGGTGCCTTAAATACATAGCCTATGGCTGAGAGGCATTTTCTGGAAATAGCACACCGGCTCTTTAAGATTAGGGCCAGTGTGCGCATGCGTGCCTTAAGTACACTCCCAGGAGACCTGGGCTGCAAGCACGAGCCCAGGAGGGGAAGAAGGCAGCAGCACACGTGGACGACCGGAGGAGTGCAGGGGAGGACTTGACCCGGCCGACGTGGTGAGTAAGTCGATGCTACGTATAGTAACTGTCATACAATGCTTTTATGGGTTTTTCCTCTTTAATTCGGTATAATGTTTTCAGACAAAGCATTCACTAAATCACACAACGGGCAGCACCAACACCAGCCCTGAATAAGACTCAGCCTTTTCACTGATCTCTTGTAGAGTCTGGAGAAAGTTTGGCGTAAGCACCGCCTGCAGTGACAACAAACCTTGGGATTTTCGGCTAACTTTCCTGTTAATTAGTTTCTTGCCCTATATAACAATGTTAGACTGTAGCGAGGCTATTATCTGGAGTATCTCGCTTGCTAAATGCAGTTCTCCCAAAAAAAAAACAAACACCAAAGGTTAAGGGCACTGGTTCCACTCGGCAACTTTCCTGCTTCATGATTGGAGCGTAATTAATTTTGACTGTCTGTATATTTTGGATTAAACATTTATGGGCATTTATATGCTAATTAAGTATTACAAACTGTAAACATGCAGAAATATTCATCTGTACATAACTTAGCATCAGATTTTTTTCCCTGAGATATCAGAGGCTTAGCGTAGACTAGTCTCAAGTGGCTCCGAAACTAATTATTTTTTGTTTTCTTCATATCGTTTTTTTATCCTTCACCAAGACAAGAGGGAAGCCAAGAACGGTTTTAATTTTACCAATGGATTGAATGTGACAATGGATTGCTCGTTATGATATGACTTTTAACTCTTTGTGTGCCATATCACAGCACGATCTGCTGCTGTAGCATTTTACATCTTTACAGTAGGGCGAGACGCATTTTTATAACATCGGGTTAAAGGGAATCTATCAGCAGTACTGATAGCGCGGACCCGGAGTGTCAAAGTTTGGATCGTTGCAGTTTGAAAAATACTGTGTAATGATCCGGGTCCGACAACTCGCAAACTAAAAAAAAAAATAAAGGAAAAATAAATAAAATAAGAATAAAGCAAGCGCATTATACTTACCGAGTCTCCAGCACGACTGTAACACTGCCTCCCGAATGCTCACTCTTCTTCCGGGGCCGCTCATTATTGCTCATCCATATGCACTGCTTTCCCCGCCCACCTGTAGTCTTCGCATCTGTGATTGGCTACAGTTAGACGCGCCCCCAGCCTGTGCCTGTATGACAGCGTCTGACTGTAACCAATCACAAACACTGTTTGAGGGTCACTATTGTGGTGTAAAACTAAATAAATAAAAAAAGTTGGCATATGGTCCACCCATATTATGATACCCAGCAAAGAAAAAGCATACGGCTACAGGTTGCATTCCCCCAGCCATGCGCTTATCTTGGTTGTGTATCAAAATAAAAGGAACCTCATGCATCTTTTTTTCACATTATTATTATGTAAGAAATAATTTAAAAAAACGGCATGCGGTCCCCCCAATTTTGATACTCAGCCATGATAAAGCCCAAAAGTTGGGGGCTGGTATTTTCAGGCTAAGGAGACCCATGCTTTTTGGGACTCCCCAGCCTAAAAATAGCAGTCTGCAGCTGGCCACCATTGTCGCATCTATTAGATGTGACAATCCGGAACTTTACCCGTATCTACCCGATTCCCCTGGTGTGGTGGGAATTGGGGCAATAAGGAGTTATTGGCAGCTCACAGCTGTCACTAAGCCCTAGGTTAGTAATGGATCTAGTAGTAATGGATTAGCAATGGATTAGTAAGGCATGTATATGTGTGTATGTATATATATATATATATATATATATATGTATATGTATATATATATGTATATATATATATATGTATATATATATATATGTATATGTGTATATGTATATATATGTATATGTATATATATATATATACATATGTGTATATATATATATATATATATATATATGTGTGTATATATATATATATATATATATATATATATATGTGTATATGTATATATATATATATGTATATATATATATATATATATATGTGTGTATATGTATATGTGTGTGTGTGTATATATATATATATATGTGTATATATGTATATATATATGTATATGTATATGTATATTTTATATATATATATATATATATATATATATATATATATATATATATGTATATATAATATACATACAAATATTTGGGCATCACAGTGGCTCAGTGGTTAGTACTGGTGAGCCGCACCCTGACGGAAGCTTTAGCAGCATGGAGGACATTATACAGCAGTACTGAGCAGTCTTATCCATAAACTGGCTGGTAGCTGCAGTATGATCTGCTGGGGTTCTCACTTTGTGGATTGCTCCTCACTTCTCCTACCTCCGGCTGTCCCCATCATACTGGTTTGTAACATCACACCTTGCTGTGCTTGAAATCCAACTTGCTTTGATCCAGATGGATTTGAGCTGATGTTTGTTGATGATGTGGAGGAATGGATGATGAGTTCAGGAGACAAGCGGATGGGAAGAAGGGGCTCATAAATGGAGAAAAAAAAAATTGTATTCTTTGATAAAATATGTTGCAAAGTTTCTCATATTCTCCTGTACTTATGAGTAATGCAAAGTTTTGGTCATGAGTGTGTCCCGCTCTGGAGAGACCTCTGGTGAGTCTGGGACCAGAAGATCACAACACCTTATTGTTCTCAGGTCTACAACTTGTATTTGTACTTTCATTTAGTGCATTAGGGGTTAAGTACTCTTTCCTATCTGGCTGTCCTTTGTAGCTGTAATCCCAGGTGCAGCTCTTTTCTGACCACTCCCCTTCCCTATAAAAAGTCACATGTCTTACTATCTGATGCCGGTTATAGATTTTCATTCTATGCTGTCCACGTGACGGTGACAGCAGGAAGGACCCTAAAAGGCTACATACTCAGCAGAATTCCAGGAGGTGTACCCTCTCCCTATTGCCAGGGCCTTCCTTCTATATTATTCCTGTTGTTACCCTTGTGTTGCACTGCACACTGAGCATCTGTATGCTGTGGCATAGCAGTTTGATAAAACAATAGGTCCATAAAATAAACTAAGAGGCAGACAACTGTATGCAGACAGCACCCTCTAGTGGCTGCTTTAATTTACCTTTTATGACAAATCTATGTAGTGAATTTTAGATTTCTCTATCACAAAAAAAACATTGTTTCCACTGCTGTAAAAATATATGCCACCAACAACATTTTGCTTATTTAGATTAAAAATTGTGTTTTATGGTAGACATTGAGGCTGCTGTAAAAAAGTGTGTTTGAAAAATGATCTGTTCTCTTAAAAGATCTCCTTTTAATTTTTTCTAAAATTTAATAGAACTTCCCTAAAATACAAGTTGTTTGGAATCACAACAAAGGCAGAAAATATTCTTCTTCATTCTTGTGTTGTGAACATTTCTGAAATTCTATTACACTCCGGGAACTTCTGGTGTATTGCTATTTGTAACTATCGCATGAAACAATAGAAATTACTGTCACACTGGCCACTGAAGAAGCAGTAACAGTATAAAAGGAATTACAGCTCTGAGGATGGCATTCTGCTGTCTGGTGTTATACAGAAATCGCTCCGCTACAGTTTGCACAGTGAGACGCCGCTGGTGGTGACATGCTGGGGTGTACAGACACTCAGCATGCGGCAAAAAACAGGGCTAACATCTGGGGTGGTATAGAAGTAAGGCCCTGGTGACTCCTGACACTCACCTCTGTACTCTACACTCCCTAACATCCCTATACGGGTCCTTCTTTCCATCGCTGTCACGTGCCTAGGCCCTCGCTTGCCCTGAGCCCTGAACTCACCATGGCTAGTGAGAAGGCCAGCAAGGGCACTAGTCTTACCACTGCAATAATATAACACATGAGAAGGGAGACTGACAGAGGGAAAATAACAATAGGGTGGTATATAATGAAGGCCCTTTTGATAGGGAGAGGGTAGAGTGGATAGCTACAGCTGTTAAGGGGGCCATAATTTACAGTGATGTAATCCAAGTGTTACATCGACACCTTAATCCCGTCTGCATCCAAATCACGAGTTATTTTTCATTAGCATGCTATTCATCCACACTGGACCAGTAAGAAATGGTACACTGATCGAGGTAGAAGATATGACTCACTTTATTGCGGAAGTTAAGATACATTTAAAGAAATCAGTTGGCTACGAGCCAAAAATACGTAACACGTCTCTTATTGGGTAAACCGTAAAAGAGCTTATTCTGTGATATATGTATACTGTATACGTGTTTCCTCATTTATATTAAGCTAAGTCAGCAGGATTCACTTATCACATGAAAGTCCCAGAATGTTTTATGAATATAGGTGTGGTACATATTTGAAATGCCATCTTAAAGTACTGTTTTTTTGGATATCTTCGTATAACTCTTAATACTCATAATAGTTCATAATCATGTCCATAACACAGCCATTCACCTGAATCTATACCGAACGCTCCCTAACGTCCCTATATGTGTCCTTCTCTCCATTGCCGTCACTTGCCTAGGCCTTCGCTTGCTTTTAACATACCATGGCTAGTGAGAAGGCCAGCGAGACCACTAGTCTTACCATTGTAATAATACAACACATGGGAAGGGAGACAGACAGAGGCAAAATAACAATAGGCTGGTATATAATGAAGGCCCTTTCGATAAGGAGAGGGTAGAGTGGACACCTCCAGCCATTCACCTGAATCTGTACCGTAGGGTCCTTCTCCCCATTGCTGTCACGTGCCTAGGCCATTGCTTGCCCTGAACTCACCCTGGCTAGTGAGAAGGCCAGTGAGAACACTAGTCTCACCACTGCAATAATAAAACAGAAGGCAAGTGGGAAAATAGACACAAAAAGGAAAACACTCCAAGCTCCTCCAATGCAGCTAAACACTACAGCTGCAATTGCCATGACTCCTCAGCTTCTTTCAGAGACAGACTCCTTCCAAAGTGGACAGCATAAGAATGAGATTCTATAACTGGCATCAGATGGTAAGACACATGAGTTTTTGTAGCGAATTTGAGTGGTTTCAAATAGCTGCACCTGAGATTAAGGCTACAAAGGATAGAGAGATAGGAAACAGTCCTTAACCCCTACAGCACCAAAAGAAAGCAGATTCACTGAAACACAAGCTGCAGACCTGCACATAATAAGGTGTTGTGACCTTCTGGTCCCAGACTCGCCAGAGGTCTTCCCAGACAGGGACGCACCCATGACAGGTGATCATCAATGGTAATGCAGCTTTACAAATCTGCTGTCTACAAAGTATAAAAAAGTATTAAAGTATATTAAAAAATAAAACGTGCTCTTATAAATGCTGCACAGCTGCTTCTTATACTGTTGTATAAAATGAAATACACTGGCACAGAATGTAAGACCTCTGGAGGTCATTGCTGGAAACTTGTGCAGTGCTCAGATTTTCTAAATATCAGGCTAATATTTCTGTTTCAATTTCTCTATTTCTATTTGTTAACATTGAGCAATAAGAAGGAAAGAAAATAGGAGAATTCAGCTGACTACTATACTGTAAGTAATGCCGCAATGTGTGTGGAGTCGGTGCGCGGAGTCCTCCAGGCCGGCAACATCGAGCAATCCACAGAACAATGAAGGGGAGCGAGATGAGATCCAGCACCATAGAAAATATAGGTTACAAATGCATCTCTATTACGCAGCTTACTTAAAGGGGTTGTTCACTACTCTGCAACAGTGGCCACATCTCTGTAAAACTGATAGGGAAGGCTTTTTTAAAATACCTTGTTCAGCCAATTCTGCCTGTGAGTGGCGCTATTGTGGCCCGCTCATCCCCACGAAGTGACCCCGGGCTCCATGACCTCTGAGTTCCGGTGATGTCACGGCGACTTCCAGTTGATCCGACATCGCAGAGGCAGCCCCATTCTTCCTGAGTGACTGGGCTGTGGGCGGAGTTTCACCGCTCATCACAGCCCAGCATCGCTCCTGCTTGCGGTGCTCTGCAGTGGGGGAGAGAGCGTGAGATGCTGCGCTGTGACGCTGGGCTGTGACGAGTGGTGAAACTCACAGCCCAGTGTCACAGCGCAGCATCTCACACACTCTCTCCTTCACTGCAGAGCGTCGTAAGCAGGAGCGATGCTGGGCTGTGACGAGCGGTGAAACTCAAAGCCCAATGTCACAGCGCAGCATCTCACACACTCTCTCCTTCACTGCAGAGCACCGCAAGCAGGAGCGATGCTGGGCTGTGACGAGCGGTGAAATTCACAGCCCAGTATCTCACACACTCTCTCCTTCACTGCAGAGCACCGCAAGCAGGAGTGATGCTGGGCTGTGACGAGCAGTGAAACTCACAGCCCAGTGTCACAGCGTAGCATCTCACACACTATATCCTTCACTGCTGAGCACCGCAAGCAGGAGCGATGCTGGGCTGTGACGAGCGGTGAAACTCACAGCCCAGCGTCACAGCGCAGCATCTCACACACTCTCTCCTTCACTGCAGAGCACCACAAGCAGGAGCGATGCTGGGCTGTGACGAGCGGTGAAACTCACAGCCCAGCGTCACAGCGCAGCATCTCACACACTCTCTCCTTCACTGCAGAGCACCGCAAGCAGTAGCGATGCTGGGCTGTGACGAGCGGTGAAACTCACAGCCCAGCGTCACAGCGCAGCATCTCACACACTCTCTCCTTCACTGCAGAGCACCGCAAGCAGGAGCGATGCTGGGCTGTGACGAGCGGTGAAACTCACAGCCCAGTGTCACAGCGCAGCATCTCACACACTATATCCTTCACTGCAGAGCACCGCAAGCAGGAGTGATGCTGGGCTGTGATGAGTGGTGACACGCCGCCCACAGTCCAGTCACTCAGGAAGACTGAGACCGGCTGTGGTGATGTCAGGTCAACTGGAAGTTGACTTGACATCACCGGATCTCAGAGATCACGGAGCCCCGGGATCACTTCACAAGAATGAGCGGACCGCAATAGCGCCTCTCAGAGGCAGAATTGGCTGACCAAAGAATTTATAAAAAGCCTTCCCTATCAGTTTTACAGAGATGTGGCCACTATTGCAGAGTGGTGAACCACCTCTTTAATTAAAATTGGAATGAAAAATGAAAAATAAAAAAGTGGCAAGGAAGAACACATGAATCTTACGCGTTTCGGACTGTACAAGTCCTTATTTTTTGGTTGTTTACTTTTCCTCCAACACTGCATGTGCAGCACATACACGGTCAGCTTGGAAGAAGGGAGTAAGCCTCTGCCAGACACCTCTACCCGAAGAGTAAAAAGATTGGGCATGTTAAAATCCAACATGCCTGCCCTGTCCCCGAATGCCCTTGAGGAGATTTGGAAACCACTATTGAGAGCCTGGCGGCTCCGTCTCAGATTCATTTCATTTGTGTGGCCACTAAGGCATCTGCCATTACAGAGATATTTTCCCTACAGCTTACCAAAATGATTTATCTGCATTTATGCAAAATGAGAAATAAAAAAAAATGTATGAAATCAGTGTCACATGGAGACACAATCTGGCTACAAACACTTCTATGGCGACCCTATTCTGGTCAATAGGAGAATTCCGGAGCCGTACATAATATGGTTGTATGCATGAGCTCTAATTCCTGAAAGTCCATGCTTTTTTAGGCCATGTGCCCACGGGAGATCGTACCTGCGGACGTTTCTGCAGGTATTTCCACAGGTTTACCGCAGCTGCTCCCTGGAATCCGCAGCTATCCATTGCTGCGGTATTTCTGCGGAGTTGTTGCGGTAAACCTGCGGAAACAGTGCAGATTTTTTGCGGAATTCCCGCCCTGTATCTCCATAATGGAGGAGCGGGAATTCCGCAAATAATTCTGCATGAATAATTGACATGCAGTTACGTGCGGCTGCAGGAAATCCGCAGCATATTCCGCAGCCGCAAATGCCGCAGCATTGATACAGCTCTCCCCAAATCCCGTAGGGTTACATGGGGAGTGTCTGTACTTGCGTAAACCTGCGGATGTATCTGGAAAATCCACTGGTTTTCCGCAGCAAAATCCACGGTTACTTTCTCCCGTGGGCACATGACCTTATGGTGCTTAGTGAGCTCAGAAAGTTTAAAAATCAGAAATAAAAATGGAAAAACCTTCCTTAAATGGGTCGTCCACTTTCACTGTATGATTTTGCAAAAATGTTCCCCTAATAATACGCTAATCGTAGAGCGGTTGTCTGCTAAGTTATCCTATCAAATTGTTTACAAATTTTGCCCAAATTTCTGATTCTGGAAAAACAAACATTCTTTGTTGAAGGGGTTCAAATAAAAGAACCTAATATACTCACCTGTTCCGGGTGCTCAGTGCGGATCCTCAGTTCTTCTAGTGCTGAAGATAGAGATTGGCCTCACATGGTTATATGGGGGGGCAACATACGTCATCGGCCAATGTCCTGTATTCATCCGGTAGAACAGATCCTGCAGAGATCCGTTGACAAAATGATTTCTGCTGGATCTGTTTTTTAAATATTGGAGGGTATGGAAAACGGATCCGGTAACGGATTGCTATTTATCTTCCGTTTGAAATGGATTCTGTAAGAAAAAAATGGATTCGTTACAAGTGCAAGGAAAATAGATGGCTAAATAGCGATCAGTTAACGGATCTGTTCTCGGTAGACTGCAATGTTAGCCTTCACTTAAAGGTACTTTGCACGTTGCGACATCGCTACGGCGATATCGTCGGGGTCAAATCGAAAGTGACGCACATCCGGCGCCGGTAACGATGTCGCAACATGTAAAGCCTAGATGCGCCGATAAACGATCGCAAAAGCGTTGTAAATCAGTGATCTGTGTAGTGTCGGTCATTTCCATAATGTCGCACCAATAGGAGGTACGATGTTGTTCCTCGTTCCTGCGGCAGCGCACATCGCTGTGTGTGAAGCTGCAGGAGCGAGGAACATCTCCTACCTGCGTCCACCGGCTATGTGGAAGGAAGGAGGTGGGCGGGATGTTTAAGTCCCGCTCATCTCCACCCCTCCGCTTCTATTGGCCGCCTGCCGTGTGATGTCGCTGTGACGCCGCACGATCCGCCCCCTTAGGAAGGAGGCGGGTCGCCGGCTAGAGTGATGTCGCAGGGCAGGTAAGTGCGTGTGAAGCTGCCGTAGCGATAATGTTCGCTACGGCAGCTATCACAAGTTAGTGCATGTGCGACGGGGGCGGGTACTTTCGCGCTCGGCATCGCTAGCATCGGCTAGAGATGTCGCAGCGTGCAAAAAATCCCTAACTACAGGAAAGTACAGAAGCTGCACTTGTCAGATCAGTTGTTCCTGATGAAGGGTTAAAAAAACCGGATCCGTTACAATTACAAGAAAAATGGATGGCTAATAGCAATCCATTAACAGATCCGTCCTCCATAGACTCCAATGTTTAAAAAATGGATCCCACAGTTGTTAGTTATTTACCAACGGACAAAAAAGTTGTTTGCAGGACTTCTTTCTCAATGGCTCTCTGCAGGATCCTTTCCAACGGATTATTACATGACGTGTGTACTCAATCTATAAGCCACTTACAGAGTCACGTGAGGTCCTAGGACAGTTGGGGATAATGTATGCACTTTAGCTTTGATTGGTAGCAAACTACTGACCGAACCGGGCCAAAACAAACTTAGGCTATGTTCACACTAGAAAAATGATTTTTCTTAAGAAATTTCTTAAGAGTGCACCTGTGTTAAAAAACGCACCAAAAACGCACCTGCGTTTTTGGTGCGTTTTCGGTGCGTTTTCGGTGCGTTTTTACCGCTGGTTGCTCCCTGCGTTATTGTGCCAATTATCTATGGCAAAAAACGCAGTTAGCTGCAGAAAAGAAGTGACTGCTCATTCTTTTTCTTAAGAAAATCTACTGAAAGAATTTTCTTAAGAAAAAAACGCAGTGTGTGCACAGCTAATTTTTTTTGCGATAGGTTTTGCTGGGGAATGTCTGCAGAAAGGTTACAAGAATTTCTCAAGAAATTTCTGCAGCAAAAACGGACCAAAAACGCAGGTAAAAAACGCAGTGTGTGAACACAGCCTTAAAGATCTTCCCCAGCTGCTATCTGTAGTGCACACAGGAGCAAGGGTAAAAAAAAAAAAATAATTTTTGCAGTTGGGTTTCAGTAAAAATTTGGCAACACTTTGTGACGTTCTGACAGTCTGAGAGCAGAGTTTGTAATTTGTTTAATGTTTTTTTTTCTGAGCTCCTCTCAGATCATGTATGATCATATTAAAGTTGAATGTACAGGGACACAAAGAGTCTGTAAAAGCCTAATGGACAAGAATGTATTATAAAACTCAATTTCAAAAATATTATGCATTTAAATAAAAAAAATATAAAAAAAAAGTCATGAAATGTGATCAATCCATTTAATGGTGAACTCGATGAACTCTAAATTGCATTTTTTGGGAAATTTGCCTTTTTAACGCCTCTGTGCACTTTTCCAAACTAGTGTAAACGATCCAATCCTTGTACACGTTGTCCCGTGAGAAGCCAGCGCTGGGGGAAGGTGCGCTGTAATTTGATAACAGCTAATTTGTTTCTGTCCATATAGTAAAAGTTAAATGTATTTTGGTAATTCTCAATGTAACACATTTGCCCTGAAGAAAGTGCGACAGTTCTCAGCATTAACGTCAGATAAGAGGATCTGTGTATAATTCAGTAACGTGTCAATCAGCCCCTAGATACAAATCAGACTTTATTAGTTCATTCTCTCGACTCACCAAAGGACACACAAGGAAGCGCGCTCAGAAAACGGTACAACCGTAACAAATATTAAAGCTTTCAATTATACCTCCTGCCCTACTTTCAATCTCCGTTTTGTGGCCTTGCTGCTCCGGCAGCCGGCGCGCGCTCATCCTCCTGGTATTTGCTTTAGATATGAAATCTTTAGCTCGGAATATGAGAAACAACCAAAACAAGATCCATTTAGTTGGTGAGCAATAGAACATGATTTACTAAGCTGATGCTGCACGCCGTGGATTTATTATATCCTTCATTGTAATCTGTATCAAGTCCACGCCCTGGAGGAAAAGGTCAAGTGATAGCGACTGCGGTCCGGCTGCATGTGATGAGGTCCAAGAGAACAGAAAACTGCGGCGCTAGGGTAGGGGAAGATACTATAAGACTGGTAATTGGTTATTTAGTAAATGTGTAATGTTTGTAGCACAAATAATCCTTGGAGATTACTAATAAACAAAGATACAATGTGATTAATTTGTGTCTAAAGGCCCCGTCACACGGAACGACGGATCTAACGATATATTGCCGGGGTCACGGATTCCGCGACACACATCAGGCATCATTAGCGACGTCGTTGCGTGTGACACCAAGGAGCGACGGTTAACGATGGAAAATACTCACCAAATCGTCAATCGTTGACACGTCTTTCCTTTTAAAAAAAATTGTTGATTGGTGAGGACACAGGTTATTTGTCATTCCCGAGGCAGCACACATCACTACGTGTGACACCTCGGGAACGACAAATTACAGCTTACCTGCGGCCGCCAGCAATGCGGAAGGAAGGAGGTGGGCGGGATGTTACGTCCCGCTCATCTCCACCCCTCCGCTTCTATTGGGCGGCCGCTTAGTGACACTGCTGGGACACCGCACAGACCACCCGCTTAGAAAGGACAACAGCGATGTTGCTAGGCAGGTAGGTATGTGTGACGGGTGTAAGCGATGTTGTGCACCACGGGCAGCGATTTGCCCGTGACGCACAACCAACGAGGGCACCTTTATTGTTTCTATTCCAGAATCTGCTCTTCTGCCTCCCGACTTCCTACTTGGGCGTCGATGCACTCCTGATTGATTGACATTTTGAAGCAGCGGGACTTTTGAACCACTGGTTCGAAAGATGTGTGGCCTCTTTCGCACACCAGTGAAAACCACTAACGTTTTTCACTGACGTGTTAAAGGTGCCCCTCCGTGTGCTGTGATTTTGGCACACGTGGGATCTGCGTATGGTGTCTGTGATAATACATGAAGATCAATCACTTATACTCACCTGTCCACGCCGCTGCTGTCCGTGGTGCTGATATCACCCACAATGCTCTCTCTGGCCGCTGCTGTTTCCCCTCTGCTATTACTTCCAGGTCGGCATATGCATGAGCATCATTAGCCAGCTGGAAACAGAGAGAGCAGCGGCTGAAGACAGCATCGCTGGAGACGGGTGAGTTTACAAAGCTTTTTATTTTAAATGTACTTGATTTTTCCGGTACGTGTTACACGGATTACACCATAGTGTGGTCCGTGGGACAGTCAGTGATGCCAGAAAAAAATGGACTTGTTTCCATGTGGATCACACGGACAGGCGAGTACGCCGCACGAAAACACGTCAGTGAGAAATCACTGATGTGTGCGCTAACTCATTGATTTTAATAAGTCCTGTGTATGTCAGTGATTCTGGTACATATAAAAGTGAGCACATATGTACCAGAATCACTGATGTGTGAAAGGGGCCTGAGGCTGTAAGTAGAGGCAGCATTACCTGCGCAGCATTGTGGAGGAGTGCAGTGACACTGAAGCTGGCTGGAAACGGGAACTAACAGTGTACTCCAGCTTCAGGTCAGTGCCCACAAGTAGAGATGGGCGGATTTCCACAAGTTTTCATGCAAAGAAGGACACCGAACAAGATAATCATGGCTGTTACCTTTATTGTTCACTAGTTCAATTGTCCTGTGTCTAATAGCGGGCAGCTAAATTATTACACGGGATGGAAGGTTTCTCATATGATGAATGGTTGGAAAAGGTGCGCTTGTTTAGTTTAGAAAAAAAAGATGTCTCGGAAGGGATATCATTTATATGTATACACGACTTAAGTGGGCTTTACACATAGCGACATCGCTAGCAATATCGCTGGTGAAAGCACCCGGCCCCGTCGGTTGTGCGTCACGGGCAAATCGCTGCCCGTGGCGCACAACATCGCTTACACCCGTCACACGGGACTTACCTGCCTAGCGACGCCGCTGTTGCCCGCGAACCGCCTCCTTTCTAAGGGGGCGGTTTGTTCGGCATCACAGCGGTGTCACTAAGTGGCTGCCCAATAGAAGCGGAGGGGCGGAGATGAGCGGCCGGAACATCTGCCCACCTCCTTCATTCCTCATTGCGGGCGGTCGCAGGTACGGAGATGTTCCTCATTCCTGCGGTGTCACACGTAGCGATGTGTGCTGCCGCAGGAACGATGAACAACATCGTACCTGCAGCAGCAACGATAATCAGGATTACAATGACGTATCAACGATAAGGTGAGTATTTTTGATCGTTAACGGTCGTTCGTGCGTTTCACACGCAGCGACGTCGTTAACGAGGCCTGATGTGCGTCACGAATTCCGTGACCCCAACGACATCTCATTAGCGATGTCGTTGCGTGTAAAGCCCGCTTTATTCCTTCCACTTGCAGTGAGTTCCCACTGGTCCTTAGGTCTTTGGAAGAAAGATGATTCTGGCAGCTAAACAGGAAAGAGTTCTTTACAGTTAGAGCAGTCAGATTGTGGAATACCAACCACAAGAGGTAGCAATGGCACTATAATAACTTTTAAATAAGGGCTGGATGATTTCCTTAGTACACAACAGTGTCGGTTATAGAAATTGAATGACAAAAAAATATATAATGGTGGAGAAACGTTGACCTTGATTGGACCTGGGGTTTTTTTCAACCTATTTAACTATGTAAGAAAGCATTTTCAGGCTATAGGGGTGTCCACAAACATTCCCATTCACTGACCGTCATCGGAGATATTGAAAATGGTGAAAATTGGAACAAACCGTATTAGAAAGTTGCAAAAACCTAGAGTTCACTTTCTAGTCTAAGTTTGATGTAGAAAGTTGAAAAGTGAAGAACGCGGCAGATAATTCCGTGAAGGTGATGTCCTAAATTGAACTCCTCGTCAGCCCTCTCCACCGCAGAGTGTGACTCGTCTGCGAGGGCAGCGGCTCTTCTCTCTGATACTTCCAGGATTCAGGACAGGAAAATGCTTTTAGAAATGAAAGGCCTGGAAAACACAGCAAAGTGGAAATCAATATGCAGTCAGGAGGTGGCGGTGCTGGCGGTGTAGAGTATATTTTCACGTATCGGCAGCGGCAGGAAAGGGACTTTCTGAGCTGTCCCCTCAGGGGAAGATGAAGCAAAATGAGAGTCCAGGTTTACACGGAGCTGGCAGGAACTGTCATCTGTCATTGGATCACACAGAACACTTTATACGATCTGCACCGAGGGAGACACGGCAAATCAAACCTCAAGTGGGTTACGGGAAAATGCACATGTACCTCTGGGGGCCGGCATTTCACTCTAAAATAAAGGGGGTGCCTTGCTTAAAAAAATTGTATTGTACAGTAGAATTCTAAGTTATTAGAGGGGATCCTGCTCCACTGAAGACTCTCATTATGTCCTAATCTTTAGAGGTTTTCTTGCTTTGACGGACTTAACCTTTTTGAATATTACACATGTAGCGCCCCTGAAGCCATCAGGAAGCTACAAGGTTCTGCATCCCCACCAGGATCCAGAACCCCAGTGCCGGTAACACCAAAAACCCAGGTAATCTTAGTTTTCCCCAACAATCCCCCATACAATGGTACCCAGCTAGGGTGGGACCATGGATGGCCGCTTAGAGGTGGAGCGACTCAAGTCCACTAGTTGACCAGGTGGGGGGGCAGACTGTGGAGAGTAGTCAGTTGAGTAGTGACTGTAGAGGTGTGAAGGTGGTAGTGAAGTGACACCCTGACTCGGGTTAATGGTGACCTGGTACCCAGGAGAGGTGGTTGACAGTGGAGTACGGTGGAGTACTCCCGGAACTACACACCGATGGGGTACAGGACCCTAGGACAGGAAAGAGCTTCAAGACGACCTGTTAACACCTGCACAGCAAAGGGGACCATCAAGGACCTTGCTGACCCTAAAGAATCCGAAGACCCAGTAGCAAAGAGAGAACCAGGGACAGGACAAGAGACTCCAACTCCACAGGGTTCACGCTACCGTCAGGCGGACAAACCACAGACCGGGGACCCCCTGTGTCCCATACCATGGGGACCCACTTACCAGAGACAGGTGCAGGGGAAGAAGGTACCAGAGAACCAGACTGGCACTGGGACGAAGGGACCCTGGAGGCGAAAGCAGCCGGCCTCGGGCAACCAGTTAACATCCAAGTGAGTAAATCAGTTGCACTGAATACCTGTCTGGACTCCTTCTTCCGATGCCCACTGCACCATGCACCCGCTGGGGCAATGCCCTACTTGCGGAGGGACTATCATACTACCTGCTAATACCACCAGCCCCAGTAGAGACACTTTGCAGCGGCGGCTCCTTATACTTAGCCACAATACCGCAAGTGGCGTCACGAATAAACTTTATTCACGAATCCCCTGTAAATACCCCCATTACAAAAAGGGTCCAGGGCACGGAACCGGGTAACGGCCATCACTGTGACATTCCCAAGACGTACACTACCTGGAACAGAGTACCCCATATCACTGGGTGCTACACACAAACATCACTATTTACATGTGAAGTGTGCAATTCCTTACTTCTCCTGTGGAGGAGCTGCAGAAAAAGGGAACACTTATTGTAGCCTTTGCTTAAAACAAGATGGTCCTTATACTCATAGTGTGGGAAGTGAGGAGTGAACCCAAGGTCCGGTGGTCGGTTTTCGGTAGAACACAAAACAGCGTTCAGGTTGGGAGTTCAGGCGCTTTACCCATGCTGTTCACTAGAGATGAGCGATTCTGAGGTTTGCTTTTCGAACCGAACACCAACTTAACAAAATCAAGGTTCGGGTTCGGATGGTTTATGTGCAAAGTTCACTCGCGCGAGCAACGGTGTGCTCAGGTACGCTCGGTGCTCAGCCCAGTGCAAGCCGCTTGCAGTGTTTGAAAGGCTCACACTGGGGTAACATCAGCACGATTACATGTGGTGTGCAACCCAAAAAATTGTTTTAAAAAGCCCACCCTCCCTCTCCCAGAAGTGATCTCCTTATGCCTGGATGTTTGGGATGTTTGTGGGCGGAGACTCAAACTGCCAATCAATTACTTGCTCCGGCGTTCGGGTCAAGCTCGAGCCAGTGTCGGCTCTGCTCGTTTGCTGCCCGAGAACAGAACCTCCACGGAGCCGCTCATCTCTACTGTTCACACAAGCATTGCTGTGCTCGGGTACGCTCAGTGCTCAGCCCGGTGTGAGCCGCTTGCAGTGTTTGTACAGCTCACACTGGGAGTAACAACAGCGTGATCATATGTAGTGTGCAACCCCCAAAAATGGAAAAGCCCCACCGACCCTCCCTTTCCCGGAAGTGTTCCTTTTATGGCTGGCTGTATGTGGGTGGAGACTTGAACTGCCAATCAGTGACTTCCATTAGGGTTCGGATCAAGTCCGAACCCATGGAGGTCCGGCTCAGCTGCACCTGCCGAACTGGACTTCCACGACTTCACTCATCTCTAGTGAGTATAAGTTAATCATTTTGATGTAAATCAAATTCATATTGAATTTTTAAGAATTCAATTAATGTGAACAATTTGTGATTCACTTTGCACAAATTGCCTAACATGACCATCACTATTATACAGATTATAAAGATTACATACTGTAAACTAGAGAAAGTTCCCAAGACCATGTGTGAGCTGTCCTATAAGGTCTTGTAGCTATCACACCACATGATACAGCACAGCCTATCAGGAGTGACTATTATAGACTGTGTAAAAGCCGAGGCAGGAAAGGCAGCAGCTGTGGGCGGCATGGTGGCTCAGTGGTTAGCACTGCACCCTTGCAGCTCTGTGGTCCTGGATTCAAATCCCACCAAGGAAACCATCTCTAAGGAGTTTGTATGTTCTCCCCGTGTTTGTGTGGGTTTCCTCCGGGTTCTCTGGTTTCCTCCCACACTCCAAAGACATACAGATAAGGACTCTAGATTGTGAGCCCCAATGGGGACAGTGTTGCCAATGTATGTAAAGCGCTGTGGAATTAATAGTGCTATATAAATGAATAAAATTAATTATTATTATTATTATTATTATTATTATTATGGACAGTGAGAAGACGTCACAGTTCACAGCTTAAAAATAGAGATTCAAAATATTTTTTTTATGTTATTATTATTTTTCAGTTACTTTTTTTTTCATTTTTGTATTTTATCTGCTGCTGATGGATCTAATTATGTCTTTTTACCTATGCTGAATACTAAAGATGAGTAAATCGGTTCTATGCAAATCAGATTAATGTGGATTTGTTTCAAATTCTCTAAATCGACAAATTCTAACAAATTTCCCAAAAATGCTCACTGCTATTGTGCGCAAAGGAGAAGATTTCATGAGCCAGAGATCACATGACTAGAGATGAGCGAAGCTCTGGAGGTTTGGTTCGCAGGGCACATTCAAACATTAGATAAAGTTCGGTTTTTAACCCTGACTTGAACCGAACCTCAATAGAAGTCAGTAATTGGGCAGTTTGTGACTCCGCCCACAAGCAGCCAGCCATAAGCAGATCACTTCCAGGGGCAGGTGGGCGGAGTTTTTCAAAAATTTGTGTGTGTACACTACAATTGATCACACTGATTTTACCCCGAGTGTGAGCTGATCAAACACTGCACACGGCTCGCTCAAGGCTGAACATCCCTCATACCCAAGCACAGTGCTGCTCGCTTGAGTGGCTTGCACTCATCACTCACTTGAACTTTGAACCCTGACGTTTTTTGGGCTTTTTTTGGGAGGTTGGTTTCCGAACCCGAGCCTTGAACCTCAGGTTTGTTCATCTCTACACATGACCTCAAAGCATGCCTGTCCAGTTTTTCTCTATAAGCGATCATATCACATGGTAGGGCACATGCAATCAGGAGGGGCAGTTCATACAGGAAGGGACTATAGTAGCCTGTATAAAAGCAGAGACAGGGAATGCAGCAGCTAATTTGTAATTTGAATCTGGATAGTGATAGCACGCTACATAGGGAGAGAAATACTGAATATTCTGTACAAATAGTGTGTATAATCTCTATTTATCAGGACATGATGTAACAAAACTAGTTTCAGCACCATCGACCTCTGTCCACAGTGCTGAAAATGGCTTTGATAAAGGCTTCACTACTGGATCATTGCTGGTCCCATGACATGTGCAAGAAACATCCTATCACCTTGTAAGTATATTGAAATAGTAATACACAAATTTACCATCTTCAGTCCTTCGCCTCTCTAGTGGAGACCATTGGTCCTACAATGAGGCTGTCATATCCATCATAACTGCTGCAGCCAATCATTGGCCTCGGCAGTCACATGTGAACTATCCAAACCTTCCTGCTAAGGCCAGAAATTGGCACCGGGGGTCATATTAATTAGAAGGTGTCCCTTCTTCAGGGTCAGAACAGGGGATAAAATTTGGAAGTAATGATTATTTTATCTAATTTCCAAATGTTAGACAATTTTTAAAGAAAATCCCGGACAACCCCTTTAAATTTTGTTTGCTTTAAAAGAAAAAAAAACGGAACCCCCTAGAGTATTAAAAACTGTATAGACTACAAATACGGAGGAGGTCTACACCCCCACCCCTCCGAAATGTGATAGATACACAGGACGCGGCTCAGACACGCTGCGCCGTAGTTGTTATGACAACTGTACATACTCCGGCAGGAGACGGCTGCAGCCAGCAGTGATCTTATAATCTAAAATGTCACCTAATACACCCATTTCTTTGTGATTTAATACAAAATCTAAATGCCATCGGGTCATCGCTAAAAGGAGCGGCCTCTTTAAAAAGCCAATTTGGCTGCACAGCAAAGAAATAATATCCTTCTGCAAATAAAAGGTTAGTCAGCATTAATGTGAAATAATGAATATGTGCTGGGCTCTGGCCTGTGTACAGGAGAATATATCACCCAGCGCTGCCGGGAATTCTCCACAATACAAATACTCCTATTTATTAATAGCTTCTCGTACCCACAGTGAATCACATCACATAAATACACGATTATCTGCGAGCAGAGGACGTCCAGGGTATGAGAAAAGATCCATCATGTATCTATCATCTCTCTGACTACGAATGTATCTATCTACCTGTTACGCCGGTGGTGGTGAGGCGGCGAGTGGGAGTGGACCCACTGGACCACAGGCTCACCCTGTAGTGGGAAACGCCAGGTGCCACTCCCAGGGCAGTGTCCGGGATGGTGGTAGCTGACCCCAGGACAAAGGGGAAACAGGAGAGATTCCCAAGTCTCAGGTACTGACAGGTGAAGCCAGGATGGCTGAGGTAGACAGGTCAGTAGTAGCAGGTGGGTACAGAGGACACGGCCGGGACAGGGTGACAGGTACCGATAGGTGGAAACAGGTGAACTTAACGGATACTGGGAAATTCGACCTGACAACTGCCGTAGCTTGCTAGATCGACATGCATTAATTAACTGACCATGTTGCTCAGGCACCTGTCCAAGTGGGAGGATGCCTTAAGTACCAAGTGCCCCTCAGTCATAGGCTGAAAGAGGGGCACTTATGGGAATAGGTGCTCTGGCCTTACAAGAGCGCGAGCTTGCTCCCTAAGCACGCTCCTGGGGGACCTGCTGGGAGCAGTAGGAAGGAGACTCACATGTGGAGGACCGCGGGGAGGAGAGGCAGGGCGGTGCAGTCCGACCGTGGTGGTGAATGAGTCGGCCTCCCTGCTGAGGAAAAGCAGGGTACTGCAAGGATGCCGACACCTACTTATCTATCTATCTATCTATCTATCTATCTATAGTCATATGAAAAAGTTTGGGCACCCCTATTAATGATAACCTTTTTTCTTTATAACAATTTGGGTTTTTGCTATTTCAGTTTCATATATCTAATAACTTATGGACTGAGTAATATTTCTGGATTGAAATGAGGTTTATTGTACTAACAGAACATGTGCAATCCGCATTTAAACAAAATTTGACTGGTGCAAAAGTATGGGCACCCTTATCTATTTCTTGATTTGAACACTCCTAACTACTTTTTACTGACTTACTAAAGCACTAAATTGGTTTTGTAACCTCATTGAGCTTTGAACTTCATAGGCAGGTGTATCCAATCATAAGAAAAGGTATTTAAGATGGCCACTTGCAAGTTGTTCTCCTATTTGAATCTCCTATGAAGAGTGGCATCATGGGCTCCTCAAAACAACTCTAAAATTATCTGAAAACAAAGATTATTCAACATAGTTGTTCAGGGGAAGGAGACAAAAAGTTGTCTCAGAGATTTAAACTGTCAGTTTCCACTGTGAGGAACATAGTAAGGAAATGGAAGAACACAGGTACAGTTCTTGTTAAGCCCAGAAGTGGAAGGCCAAGAAAAATATCAGAAAGGCAGAGAAGAAGAATGGTGAGAACAGTCAAGGACAATCCACAGACCACCTCCAAAGACCTGCAGCATCATCTTGCTGCAGATGGTGTCAATGTGCATTGGTCAACAATACAGCACACGTTGCACAAGAAGAAGCTGTATGGGAGAGTGATGCGAAAGAAGCCGTTTCTGCAGGCACGCCACAAACAGAGTCACCTGAGGTATGCAAAAGCACATTTGGACAAGCCAGTTACATTTTGGAAGAAGGTCCTGTGGACTGATGAAACAAAGAAAGATTGAGTTGTTTGGTCATACAAAAAGGCGTTATGCATGGAGGCAAAAATACACAGCATTCCAAGAAAAGTACTTGCTACCCACAGTAAAATTTGGTGGAGGTTCCATCATGCTTTGGGGCTGTGTGGCCAATACCGGCACCGGGAATCTTGTTAAAGTTGAGGGTCGCATGGATTCAACTCAGTATCAGCAGATTCTTGACAATAATGTGCAAGAATCAATGACGAAGTTGAAGTTACGCAGGGGATGGATATTTCAGCAAGACAATGATCCAAAACACCGCTCCAAATCTACTCAGGCATTCATACAGAGGAACAACTACAATGTTCTGGAATGGCCATCACAGTCCCCAGACCTGAATATCATTGAAAATCTGTGGGATGATGTGAAGCGGCTGTCCATGCTCGGCGACCATCAAACTTAACTGAACTGGAATTGTTTTGTAAACAGGAATGGTCAAATCTACCTTCATCCAGGATCCAGGAACTCATTAAAAGCTACAGGAAGCGACTAGAGGCTGTGATTTTTGCAAAAGGAGGATCTACGAAATATTAATGTTACTTTTATGTTGAGGTGCCCATACTTTTGCACCGGTCAAATTTTGTTTAAATGCGGATTGCACATTTTCTGTTAGTACAAAAAACCTCATTTCAATCCAGAAATATTCCTCAGTCCATCAGTTATTAGATATATGAAACTGAAATAGCAAAAACCCAAATTGTTATAAAGAAAAAAGGCTAACATTAATAGGGGTGCCCAAACTTTTTCATATGACTGTATCTATCTATCTATCTATCCATCCCTCTATCTGTCTATCTATCCCTCTGTCTATTTATCTATCCCTCTATTATCTATTTATCTACAGTGCCTACAAGTAGTATTCAACCCCCTGCAGATTTAGCAGGTTTACACATTCGGAATTAACTTGGCATTGTGACATTTGGACTATAGATCAGCCTGGAAGTGTGAAATGCAGCAAAAAAGAATGTTATTTCTTTTTTTTTTTTTAAATTGTGAAAAGTTTATTCAGAGGGTCATTTATTATTCAACCCCTCAAACCACAAGAATTCTGTTTGGTTCCCCTAAAGTATTAAGACTTATTTCAGGCACAAAGAACAATGAGATTCACATGTTTGGATTAATTATCTCTTTTTCCAGCCTTTTCTGACTAATTAAGACCCTCCCCAAACTTGTGAACAGCACTCATACTTGGTCAACATGGGAAAGACAAAGGAGCACTCCAAGGCCATCAGAGACAAGATCGTGGAGGGTCACAAGGCTGGCAAGGGGTACAAAACCCTTTCCAAGGAGTTGGGCCTACCTGTCTCCACTGTTGGGAGCATCATCCGGAAGTGGAAGGCTTATGGAACTACTGTTAGCCTTCCACGGCCTGGACAGCCTTTGAAAGGTTCCACCCGTGCCGAGGCCATGCTTGTCCGAAGAGTCAAGGCTAACCCAAGGACAACAAGGAAGGAGCTCCGGGAAGATCTCATGGCAGTGGGGACATTGGTTTCAGTCAATACCATAAGTAACGTACTCCACCGCAATGGTCTCCGTTCCAGATGAGCCCGTAAGGTACCTTTACTTTCAAAGCGTCATGTCAAGGCTCGTCTACAGTTTGCTCATGATCACTTGGAGGACTCTGAGACAGACTGGTTCAAGGTTCTCTGGTCTGATGAGACCAAGATCGAGATCTTTGGTGCCAACCACACACGTGACGTTTGGAGACTGGATGGCACTGCATACGACCCCAAGAATACCATCCCTACAGTCAAGCATGGTGGTGGCAGCATCATGCTGTGGGGCTGTTTCTCAGCCAAGGGGCCTGGCCATCTGGTCCGCATCCATGGGAAGATGGATAGCACGGCCTACCTGGAGATTTTGGCCAAGAACCTCCGCTCCTGCATCAAGGATCTTAAGATGGGTCGTCATTTCATCTTCCAACAAGACAACGACCCAAAGCACACAGCCAAGAAAACCAAGGCCTGGTTCAAGAGGGAAAAAATCAAGGTGTTGCAGTGGCCTAGTCAGTCTCCTGACCTTAACCCAAATGAAAACTTGTGGAAGGAGCTCAAGATTAAAGTCCACATGAGACACCCAAAGAACCTAGATAACTTGGAGAAGATCTGCATGGAGGAGTGGGCCAAGATAACTCCAGAGACCTGTGCCGGCCTGATCAGGTCTTATAAAAGACGATTATTAGCTGTAATTGCAAACAAGGGTTATTCCACAAAATATTAAACCTAGGGGTTGAATAATAATTGACCCACACTTTTATGTTGAAAATTTATTAAAATTTAACTGAGCAACATAACTTGTTGGTTTGTAAGATTTATGCATCTGTTAATAAATCCTGCTCTTGTTTGAAGTTTGCAGGCTCTAACTTATTTGCATCTTATCAAACCTGCTAAATCTGCAGGGGGTTGAAGACTACTTGTAGGCACTGTATCTATCCCTCTATCTACTACCTACCCATCTATCTATCTATCTATCTATCTATCTACCTATCTATCTACCTACCCATCTATCTATCTATCTATCTATCTATCTATCATCTATCTATGGTAGACATGGTAAATAAAAAATGCTCCTCCAGCCAGCAGTTCCTCCATGAACTCAGCTCATGGGGCCCATGGCAGGTCCAGACCCCTGTATATTGGTTAAAAGTTGAAGGTACGGGTGTCAAATGGTGTCTGGCTCAAAACTCACCAAGTGTCAGGACTACATGTGACGCTGTTCACACAGCAGAATCGGACACTCCACGCGATGCTGCTTTTGAGTTGCTCAGGCGTCATCCAGCTGTGCTCTTGTTAGTAATCGGGCTTTCAGGAGTTAATTTCTGCTAGCCTGTGGATTACTGCTTGAGTCACATGTTGCAGGAGACCTATCACAGTCGCCTCCTTCCTTTTTAAGCTGGCGTGGCCTGTTCTCCTATGCCAATCATAGTTTTATGAGATCCCGGTCCTTGTGCTTTGTTTTCCAGTTGTTGGTGAACCTTTGTGTGCTGTTTACTGTGTTGTGGAAATACTCTTGTTATCTGATTATTTCCTTCCTTTTAGTTTAATCCTGATCCCGTATTGACTATACTTCTGTGAGTTTGAGTTTTATTTTTTCCCCGTCTGTTTAATTGTGTGGGATTAAACACTTCTGTCTTTCCCTCTACTGGGTGGAGGGAGGAGGGGCTACTAAACCAGGGTTGTTCAAGAGCTAGGGTAAGGAAGGCGGCCCAAACATTGTCACCTTCAGACGTACCATTGGTATCAGGGTCAGCCAGAGTTCCCCTAGCCTGCGGGTCAGTTTAGGCTCCCTGTCCCTAGTCATTCCATCACACCCTGTGACAACGGGTTCTTCTGGGACTCACCAGAGGGTGTGGCCTGTCTGCGGAAGCTTCATTAAGAGCTACCTTGAAAAGAACTCCAAAAACTTACCAAAAATCTGTAAATGTTTAGTTACACTTAAACCACATAATAAACTTTTTGTCCTACTCTTGTATATTAGTTATTTGACTCCATCCCGTTTCCTTTCTTTCAGACTATACGTGACTTTTGCATGTCGTTAGGTGTAATTTCTTACTGTTCAGAGGACGGCAGAAGAACGGCGACTTCGGTTTTCCGATTCAACTTAAGACACTGATGACTGAGAATAAATGGCTTGTGGTGGTCTACTGTGTACGCGGCACATTACAGTGCAGACTGCCCTGTTTTCCCCAGAACCCTTCTAATTGGCAGACCAATTAATCCGCTCATCTGTGAGCAAATAATGTATTACGCTAACTACCTTCCATTTGCCGAAGCCATTCTCCGAGGTAACATAATCGTGGTCTTGTTTATCTCTTGCCCTGATACACACTACAACGCCTCGGCAGTATCAAAGGTCAATTAGTGGACAAATTAAGCTATTATTAGCCTCTAACGAGGGTGACTGGCATCATTACCCTTCCTGTTTACCAGCAAACTGTTATTTTAATACAAGGACCAACTAATAAATCAGTGCATCTGCTGTACTTCTCTGTCTGCTTTTTTTTTCTAAATGATATTAAATGGGCGCCAGCAGCTGCCAAATTCCTAACCTTGCGGTAATGAGGGGCAGTCATACGTACCTAGGTGATTACACAAGCCATAAGATGTGGTTTGCATTGATCCGGTCTTGGGGCGGCTTGGTTTTGTCTTGACACATTAACACTGTACTCAGTGTTATTCGGGCACGGATACAAGACCGATCGGTGGAATCCATATGTCGCAGCGTTACGTTTGCCTATATTGTTCACTGGAGGAGGGGGGGCCACCACAACGGCGCATGGCACCAACAGAGAAGGTCAAGCCCTCCCACCCTATCATTAATCTCTTGTGGGAATAGCAAGGGTAATGGTTTCTAGAATTGTTTTGCTTGGGTCATTTCGGCTAGCGGTGGTGAGAGGGGGTTCTTGGACTTGGTGGAAAAGTTGGGGTGGGGTGGGTGGTACATTGGGTGGTTGGGGACCACCCTCCCCCGGTTATTTTAGACTGGCAATTACCTGGCGGATATTGGGGCTCTCCAGGGTGGGGTCCTCTGAGAGTTGGTGGTAGGGATAAGCTTTTCCGGCAACAGAGGTGCCCCCGAGAGCAAAACGTTGGATGGTTGATAAATATTGTTTGGTTGTCCATCAGGTGTTTGAGGCTCCAAGAACCTCCATAGTTATTTATTATTAATGTCATGTTTGTTAATAAAACGGCCAATCTGCCCAATTTATCCAAAAAGTGTTGTTATGTGTTCATTTAAGGGAATCAGGAATGGGAGTTGAATGGAAGTTAGGGGGTTAGATGAGAGGGTAAGGAAGCATCTGGAATAGGGCAGTCATGGATTGTATACTATGTACTGTACATACTTGACAACTTTCCTAATTTTGCCCAAACCTTTGGACTGAAAGGGGGCTGGATTGTTTAAAGCCCAGGTGAGCTTTAAACAATCCAGGAGGGACAGACCTGAGGTTGGACTTAAATGCCCCAAGTAGAGATGAGTGGACCTGTGGAAGTTCGGCTTGGTAGGTTCAGCCAGACTTTAGATAAAGTTCAGTTCGGGACCCGGACTTGATCTGAACCCCAATAGAAGTCACTAATTGGGCAGTTCGGGTCTCCACCCTGCATGCCGTCAGCCATAAAGAGATCACTTCCGGGTGCGAGAAGGTTGAAGTTTTCCATTTTTTTGTTCATCCGATCACGCTGTTGTTACCCCCATTGTGAGCCGATCAAACACAGCAAGCGACTCACACCGGGCTGAGCACTGAGTGTACCCGACCGAGTACAGTGAGTTGTTTGCATATGTAAAGCACCCCAACTGCGAATTGTTTTGGCAAAGTTTGTGTTTAGCACGAACACCAAACCTCGGGTTCGCTCATCTCTAGTCCTGAGATATGTTGGTATCTATTTTTTTCCCAAAATTTCGGAAATGTAATAAAATAACCAGTGCCACTATCACTCCAGCATCACCACGTTCTGCCCTTTCTGGTCTGTTTACTTCTAGGAAGCTAATCTAAGCACAAGGTCATTGCTCAAAATCACCTGTACAAGCGCTGAGGTCAGTGGTTGGCTGCTTTGATAAAGTGGTACAGAGTCAACTGTCCAGATGTCAATGGGTTATTCTGTGTACCATATAGCGCCAATAAAAGAATGCACCGGGATAAAAAAATGAACTGATATGTATCCTGAAATAGCGCCACTCTCGTCCATGGGTTGGGTCGGGTATTGCAGCTCAGCTCCATCTACTTGATATTGAATATTGGCTGAAATATCACACACATGGGCACTGTTTGTACAACAGATGACAATTTTTTGAATACTGAACAATCTCTTTAAATAAGGTAGGGCTCATTCATACGACCGTTCTGTCTCTCCTGTTCAGTTCCTGTTTTTTTGCAGACTTACTGACAGGACCATCTTTTCAATGTCTGTTGTGTAGGATCGGATGGCACATGGAAGCACTCCCGTGCCCCTGCAGTCTGTGTCCCACTCCCGCGCCAGCCCCGCGGCTGCTCGCACTGCAGTGTGCAAACAGACGCGGGGATGATGAGCATTGCCGTCAGGAGGTTAGTAGAGTTCATTATCTAGGGTGATGAATTCCTGCACTCCTGACGCCAGCACTTGTCACTGACTTCTATGCCCGCCGCGTTCTCAGATCACCTCTCGTGAGTGGCCCGAGACTGTGACTAGCGGTGACGTCACGGGCTCCCGCGACACTTCACTTGTGAATGCAGTGGTTATTGAACTCAGTGACCATTGCTGACGACAGGAGTGCAGCGGCTTTCATTACCGCAGGTAATGTACCTCGCTATCCTCCTGACAACAGCGCTCGTCATCCCCTGCAGTGACCTGGGCTGACCTCATGATGTTAGCTCAGGTCACTGCACAGCTCTCCCAGCCAATGGGGAACATTCTGTTCTTCATTGACTGGGACAGTGAGTATGGATCATCGTGGAACCCCATTATTGGATTACCGCGGACCCAGGTTTGATTTTTCTTTCCAATAAAATGGTGAAAGAGGGAATGTGTTGGGATGTTTTTTCAAATAAAAATTTGTTTGTCATCAATTTTTTTTTTTTTTATTATTTACTGGGTTTGTGATGTTGGGTATTTGATAGACACCGTGACATCACTAACCCCAGGGCTTGATGCCAGGTGACATTACACAGCTGGTATCAACCCCATATATTACCCCGTTTACCACTGCACCAGGGCAACAGGATGAGCTGGGGCAAAGCACCAGGATTGGCGCATCTAATGTATACGCCACTTCTGGGGCAGCTGCGGCCTGCTATTTGTAGGCTGGGGAGGGTCCAAGAACAGCGGCCCTCCCTAGTCTGAGAATACCAGACCACAGCTGTTCACTTTACCTTGTCTGGTGCACCAATTTGGGGGGACTCCACGTTTTTTATTTTAAATTATTTATTTAATTTAAAATAACAGCGTGGGGTGCCCTCTGTTATGGATTACCAGCCAAGGTGAAGCTGCCAGCTGTGGTCTGCAGGCTGCAGTCGTCTGCTTTACCCTAGCTGGCTACAAAAGATAGGGGGGACCCCACGTCATTTTTTAAAATTATTTATTTTTTTGCTAAATACAAGGCTAAGCACCCTTTAGTGCCACATGCAAGGCACCAAAGGGTGCAAAATTACAAAATGCTGGGGAGTGGGACATTATATATGTCTTTCTCATCTATTATCTATCTATCCATCCCTCTAACTATCCCTCCATTCATTCATTCATTCATTCATTCATTCCTCTCTCTATTTATCCCTCTATCTACCTCTCTGTCTCTCTATCTATCTCTCTATCTATATCTATCCATCTATTTATCTATCTAGCTGCTTCTGTTTTTTTGCGGTCCGCAAAAAAAATGGACGGCACACGGATGACACAGGGCCCTTATATGGAATGGAACAGTTGTCACACAGATGCCACACTGATGCATCCGTGAAAAAACAGTACCGTTTTTTGTGGACCGCTTGCAGACCGCATAAACGGGGGATGGTCGTGTGAATGTAGCCTTGGGTGCAGTATTACATAATAAGTCAGAGCCACAGATCTCCACACATAAGAGCCACTCATACATTGTAATTGCAGAATTCCACATACACAAGTGTTCATTCTTATCTTTTTTTTTTTTTTTTTTACAATTTCTCATCAAATAAATATATTATCACGAGATGCTAACAAAATACTGCACAGGCTGCAGTTCCCATCCTCACCACTGGGCGGCCACAGGCACCATTATTATTTCCTGACAAAGTATCACAAAATTTTCATTTTTTTCATAATGTTGGTCATAAGACACTAAACATCTTCAGATAGAGGAAAGGACATAGTGCTACTGTAGAGGACATCGGGACAGATGGCGTCCATGAATTTTGTGAATATAGGCAAAAACAGACCGCTTCACACTGCGGGAACTCCAAATCTTTCGTATAAAATGCATATGCAATGAGAAAAAAAAATTACAAAGAGCTCATATTCTCAGTGTAACAGATTAATGTTTATTTCTGTATAATAAAGGGAATCTCTCAGCAGGTTTTGCTATGTAATCTGAGAGCAGCATGATATAGGGACCCTGATTCCATCGATGTGTCACTTACTGGGCTGTTTCCAGTTTCAATAAAATCAGTGTTTTATCAGCAGGAGATTATCAATACAGGACTAGGTGTCTTGTGCCTCTTAGTCCTCCTGTTCTGTCCACAACAATGATTAGCAACTTTCCGTCAATACTAGATCTGCAGCAGAGAAAATAGGGACTTTATTAAAATGATAGCATACTGACCAGTAAATGGCTGTCACGGGTGTGTCACGGGTGACAGACAGTCATGTGGTTTCTGGCAATAGGAGGTGACCGCATTAGGCTGCGCAGAATTCTCCCTGACTTTCTATTGTTCCTACACTTAGTATTCATTGTACAAAGTAGATTTTCTGCTGGGTTTTATCTCTTCCCCTTTAGGACCCTGTGGAGCTCTCCTTCCGTCCAGGTGATGATTATCAATATTCCCCTTGTGCGTATGTAAGGGGTGGGCAGACCCCTTACAAAGAGGCGCAGTTTTCCCCTGAAAGTTGTTAATGCTGGTATTATTTAATAAAAATGTTTTTACTGTTTTAGGGGTTCCCCTAGTGCCGGGTGGGACGGCCGTCCCCATAGAAACAGGGCAGAGGAAAGGAGGAGCTGGCAGCAGAAAGGGGAGGGAGAAAAAGGGTTGTTAAGGAAAAAGTTAGAGTCAGGGGGCAGTTGAGTCCGGGACGGGAGAGAAGAAGCAGAAGGGGCAGAGTGTGGGAGCTGGGTAGACAGGAAAGCGAAGGAAAAGAAGAGAAGTGTCCTCAAGGGTGAAGCGGAATTGGTGTGGGTCCAGTCTGTGTTAGCCGGAGTGGGAGCCTAGGTGAAGTGGAGTAGCCGGGCACATCCCCACTAGAGGAGACGTCCAGAAAAGGTTTTCCCCAGCAGAAATTGTGAAACCATCTGATTACTGCCTCTGTTATGAAGAAGTGTACAATAAACATGCCTTCTGGTTCAACCGACCTACGTCTGCAAAGTGTTTGTACATCTGACGGCGTTCTCTGCACCACCACACAATGCCCCATTAAGCAATCTCCTGTCCCAATAGTGACGGCGGAGCCGGGGGTGAGCCTGCCAAGCAATGGGGCCACGACTACAATCCCTGAGGCACCCCTGGCACCCCGTTACATGTGGCGTAGTCGGCAGGATCCGGATTATTGGCGAAGGGTCCCAATTCCATGGTGGGAAGAACAAGTGGTGCCTAAGGCGTTGGACCGGGCACAAGATGGCGGCAAGATGGCCGCCGTCTTCACGAACACAGTGAGCGCGCGAAGAATTGGCGCCAAAAGAAAAGCCTGGGGCTGGCCGGTGAAGAAAAAGAAGTGCGGAGTACGCCACTCAAAGAGGGGAGGTGCTGGCCCCAGGATGCTGATGAAGACATGTGAAGTGGGCAGCGTTACAGAAAAAAAGAAGAACCGTCTCGGCCGGGTCGATTTGATGTGCGAGACTGGGGGTGGAGTGTATCCAAGAGCGGGAAAAGAAGGCCCGCCTCCACTGTCCCCAGCGTCTCCACCTGCCCCGGCGCCATTGCAAGAAACGCCAACCCAGAGACCGACTCCAAGCGAGATGGAGACCCCGAGGAAACAGCATGCTGCAGTGGGCGCGCTGGTAGCAACCAGCCTGGGGAGAGGACGCCCGAAGCAGACTGCAACCGTGGAAGGACTTATCCTTAACCTATCGGCTGTGTCAGGAGGTCCGGAGCGGCCCACAAAAGTAACATGGGTCACTACCTGGGATGCCGCGACCGGTGAGACCTGGACCGAAGTCCAGGCCACCTACAAGGCACAGCTACAGCCGGGAAACAAAGTCCTGGGTACTTCACACCAGTGTCCGGAGGTGTTCCCGCCAGTCGAGGTGGGATCTCCAACCTACACAGCAGTTCCGGCCCCGGAAGAGCAATATGCCCGGGAGCTAGAAGAGGATGAGTGGGGATTCTTTTGGGAGCCGGTGAAGCCGACTTCCCTGACTCAGCGAAAGTCCCCATCGCCTGAACCCGATCCGATGCAAGAGAAGTTACTTGCCAAGACCGTGGCCCGCGAGATAATGGCCGGTCCCCTTAGCGACGAGTTTGAACGGCAGTGCACCGTTGGCACCGTAGTCAAATTTAACCAGAAGGAAGGCTATGGATTCATTGAGGATGAAGAGACCGGAGAGCATTTTTTTCTATAACCGGGTTAACCTGGACACTGAGGGCTTACCACAACGCCTTCATACGCTGTACCCGGGAGAAAAGGTGAAGTTCCGGAGAGAAGTGGGATGCCGGGGCCTATTTGCCGTAGGAGTGACCCGGATGCCCACTACCCAAGAGGCCGCACAGTGGCAGCAAGAAATCGAATGGGAAGAGTGCCAATACCGGAGGCATGCCAAACAGAGACCGGTGCTGGCTGAGATTTCCCGGCCGAGAAGCACGCTGGCGGTATCGCCCGAAGTCATGACAGGACTGAGTGCTGACCCAGAGAAGGGGACACCGGCGGTGTTAGCAATTCACCAGAGTCTGGTCACACACCCGGTGATCGTCGTGGGCAGTCCCCAGCCGTCCCGTTCAGCGACCCCCGTCACCCCCGTCGGGGGTTGAGGAGGCAAGACCGGAGACGGAGGCACCAGAACCAACCGTCAACTACGAACCGTTCCGGAGACTGCGCCGCTTGCCAGGTCAGTCCCTTTCTGATTATGTGAGGGCTCAGCGGGCCGAATGGCAGTGCGCTTACCATCCCGAGTGACCCGTAATGACCGGAGGTAATGGACATGTTCGTGTTGAATACCGGCATTGTTAAAGAGCCGGAAAAGTTCTACAGTTTGCAACCATGTTTAAGCTACCGAGCCCGGAAGGAGCCTGATGCTGGACTGAGCCAGGGGCTTCCTCTGTGTTGTTAAGGAGGACTTTGCGGTTTGTGCTCCTGCCTCCAAAGACCGGGAGTGCCTGCTGAAGGCCTCCGGGCACACTATCTACCAAGACCGGGAGCTCCCAGGAGGGACTCCGGGCGCCAGACTTGGGCGCCCCTTGAGTGTGCCTTAATGTGAACATGTTTAGAGTTTTTATAAAAATGACTTTGCTGCTAAATTGTGTTTTCTAGGTTCGTGCCTTGCCGGGAGGCTTAGGCAGAAAGAGGGGAGGAATGTAAGGGGTGGGCAGACCCCTTACAAAGAGGCGCAGTTTTCCCCTGAAAGTTGTTAATGCTGATGTTATTTAATAAAAATGTTTTTACTGTTTTAGGTGTTCCCCTAGTGCCGGGTGGGACAGCCGTCCCCATAGAAACAGGGCAGAGGAAAGGAGGAGCCGGCAGCAGAAAGGGGAGGGAGAAAAAGGGTTGTTAAGGAAAAAGTTAGAGTCAGGGGGCAGTTGAGTCCGGGACGGGAGAGAAGAAGCAGAAGGGGCAGAGTGTGGGAGCTGGGTAGACAGGAAAGCGAAGGAAAAGAAGAGAAGAAGTGTCCTCAAGGGTGAAGCGGAATTGGTGTGGGTCCAGTCTGTGTTAGCCGGAGTGGGAGCCTAGGTGAAGTGGAGTAGCTGGGCACATCCCCACTAGAGGAGACGTCCAGAAAAGGTTTTCCCCAGCAGAAATTGTGAAACCATCTGATTACTGCCTCTGTTATGAAGAAGTGTACAATAAACATGCCTTCTGGTTCAACCGACCTACGTCTGCAAAGTGTTTGTACATCTGACGGCGTTATCTGCACCACCACACTCTGCCCCACCAAGCAATCTCCTGTCCCAATAGTGACGGCGGAGCCGGGGGTGAGCCTGCCAAGCAATGGGGCCACGACTACAATCCCCGAGGCACCCCTGGCACCCCGTTACACGTAAATACTTCCATCTTCCCTGGACTTGTGCTGGTGATATTTTTCAGTTCATTTACAAGCTCTGGATGCAAGCAGGTGGCTTGTACTCATCTGTGGTATCATTGCTGAACTTCTATCTGTGTCACATATGGATAAGTAGTTCATGCACTTTCCCTTGTGTGTCCTCCTTGAGTCTATCTTTAGTGTTTAGTGGGGTTGACGACAAGCTCATCCCATCCGTTCCCTATTTAGGATCCAACACTAGGGATACCGAGGGTCAGGTATCCAGCTTGGTGAATAGGTGCGGAACCTATCTAGAGTGGTGAGGGACCTAAGGAACAAGCAGTAGGTTTTGGTCAGGGGTCACCATCTCCCCCTTCCCTAGACGCAGGGCTCCCCTTCCCCTCTCTTTCGTCATTCACTTGGTACTTCCCTGTAAATAGCATGACAGTGACACATCACTGGAATCATGGTCTCTGCTTCTACATCATGCTGCTCTCAGATTACATAGCAGAAAAAAGAAAAAAAGATAGATTCCCTTGACGTATAACATATTTAATCTGTACATATTATTACTTTCTTGTGTGATGTTTTTGTATTTACGGTGATGTTTTATTGTCTTTATCTCCCAGGCATCATTGATTTCCTTGTGAGTCAACATCCCACCGCCAGATCCCTCAGGGATCACCTGATTTTTAAAATTGCCCCAATGCTGAACCCCGATGGAGTGTACCTCGGAAATTACAGGTAGGAGGATAAAATCGGATTATAAGTATAAAAGGTAGCATTGTGTTGTGACGGGGTCCTTCTCCCATATCACACAATCAACTGAGCGAGAAATGGCTGTACAATCTAAAGAGCAATTATTTAAAGCAAATCAAATGGTCCATAACATAATCCACAAAAGAGAGGGTAAAATTGTCCAGTAATGGCTTCAATGTCCCGGGGATCAGTCACAATCCTCCAGCAGTCATTTTCCAGGCAAATGGGGGGTTTTCACAGTCTCTCTGGCATGCTGGCCGTAACCTCAGCTTTTCCCTCCCAGAGGATCAACCTTCTTCCTTCTCTCTTCAAGTTCTCAAACAGACTGACTTTTCCCCCAGGTAAGCAGAGACTTTACAGTAGGTGGATCCCAGGCGGATCCCAGGCCCCCTCCCCCAAACTTAGGGACAGGAACACTACAGGGCACAAGCAATACAAATAATGGACAGTGAACAAAGCGTAAAATACGAACCTACACAGCATGATCCCACCATCACACGCGTGGATGAGAGATGAGGAACATTTCAATGTGTTAAGTCATATAGTGCAAAACTGGAGCGGGCTGGATGACTATTTGGGTGTTAAAAGCATATATTGGAAAGGGATTAATTGATTGAAAGGAGCTGCAGAGGAAAAAGACACTATTTGGGTGTAGTATGTCGGAAAAAATTGGAGGTAGATAAAGGACTAACTCACCTACGGTGGGCAAAGCAGAAAGCTTTGTGACCATCCAACAAGGTCGCCTGTACTGGAAAAAACATTGAATAACAATAAACAACAATTCATTGGCAATATTTTGTGTGAAAAGAATTAAAGCAAGTTTATTGACAACGTGTTTCGGCTTATACTCTCCAGCCTCCATTAGGTATAAACCTGACACCTGATGAAGGCTTGAGCCGAAACGCTTTGTATTTGTTAAATTCACTGTGTTCTAACACATGAGATGCAGTATTCGCTTTGCACAAAGTATCTCCAGTGCATAGTTGTCCGGTTTTAACCATTATTTGGATATTGGCACAGTTAATGACCACCCCATGTGCAGATTTTTAAGAGAGTCGGATTAGAAGGGATCAAATATGAATTGCAAAGGCAAATGTGGCATAGGTCCTCTGTCCACCACAATCGCAGTCAGAGACACGTGAGGTCAAAACATCCTGATCTTATAATTATTAATATTTACGTTTTTGCCGTCTCTTTTGTTATTTCCTTATTTCAAGTTTCATTTATCCAGTTTTTTGCTTGTGAATTAGGATGTGCCCTTTGGTGCCCGGGCTCTGCAGCAGCTGCTACCTCTGCTATCCTGGTAGTTATACCCCTGATTATTGTATGCACCAATTTTATCCTCCAAAATACATACGATGTTCTTGAAATTTATGTGATTGACGTACAAATAGCATTAATCACCTGTATATGAGCTCTTACTACTGGGAAACCTAAGGATCCCAAGAGCAGGGATCCTAGAGGCCAATGTGGGTAGAGCATTAGGATACGTGTGACCTCCTCTCCTAAAGATAGTGTATAAAGTGGTGGTCACAGGGGGGACGTGGGATCACTGAGGATTTCAACAGTCGGAGCCCCAATGATCATCAATAATGTTCACAGGACAACCCTTTTAATGGCAATGTTATGCATCTGTAGCGCCCCATGGGGCAGGTGGTTATCCTACTCGTTGCCGGGCCGTTTCAGGTCGGGTCAGGCGATGTTACGGGTGGCCTTGCCCGGTTCCGTTGCCCCGAGGTGTACAATAAATGGTGGGGGAAGCAGGGTATTTGGGGAAGTTTGTCATGACGCCACCTGTGGTATGCGGACAGGAGTAGCCGCCACTGCAGGATTCCTCACCAGGGTAGGTGTTAAGGCAGCCGGGATGGTATTGTGTCGCCCTGGGCAAGCCAGGGGACACAGGTCACAACACCACCACACCCCACACTCCAGGTAGGCACATCTGCTAACCAGAAATCCTTGTTGCCTTCCTCCAAGAGTCTGTTGATGCACACCAGGGGGTGGGCCAGGCGGTTGGCTCCACCCACCAAGGAGCTCACAACTCTGGAGGCAGGAAGTTACCAGGCAGAAGGCCCAGGCAGGGCAAGTGTGAGGAGCTAAAGTGAGAGTTAACAGAGAAGGAAAGAAAAGTGGAAAAGGAGGAAAGCAAGAAGTGGTGACAGCGCAGAGAGAGTGCAAAGCCTGAGAGCCCAGCTGTGTGTAGGGCTAGAACAGCAAGGTCAGCGACGGCGGTGACTGTCCGGAGGGGGACCGTTTGGAAGTTCCTGGAAGGACCCCGTTGGCTGTGTGCCCGGTGGTCTGGAGCAGTGTTCCGAAGGACAGTCAGCACCAGGGCAGGGGCCTCTCGGACCCCGGCAAGGCTAGGAGTCGCCAAATTTGCCGAATCCGTCAGTGAAGGGGACGTAGATCCCCCAGCAACCAAGTCCCGATTGACGGCAACAGCCCGACCATTACAGGGGAGACACCGCCACCGCCAGGGCACCAGTTTCCCCAGGGCCAGCGCCTGCGGGCAAAGTGTAGAGCTCCTCCGGCCCAGATTGCAGTCGGGGAGCGGGTAACCGGAGGGAATCCACCGCTACCATCAGTCAACACAGGTGCAAGGAAGAGAGACATCACCGTCACCTACCGGGAGTGCAGGTGCAGCCGTCTGTGGGACCGTCCTACCAGCTGTTTGGTTTACCGTACAAACTGTGTCCAAGTCTCAGGCTGAGTGAGTACCACAGTGCCGCAAGGCACAGCGCTGCCCCCGCGTCCCTGCGCCCTCCAGGCCCTACACTTCACATCTCTTCACTGGGCCCCGGGATCACCAACCCCTACCCACGGAGGGGCAACACAACACCTGGCTGCTCCGCATCACCATCCCCGGGATCCCCCACACTGAGCAGCGGTGGTGCAATCACCACAACCGTGGGTGGCGTCACGAACTATAACAATCCCCACACCCAACAAACATCCCCCTTTCACTCACGGGCGAGGAGTGTCGCTCGAGAAACCCCGGGATCCGGCCTACGGCTCGAGCCACCAGGAGCAGCTGCCGGACCCGAGCAGAAGGGGTGAGCGCGGTGTGCTGACACCCTCCTCCCCGCCCGCGACAGTATCGCTCCCCATCGGCAGAGTAGGCCCCAGGTGGATGAAGAGGGAAGGTAATAGTGGTTGTCGCCTAAGCGCTGGGCGTCATCGTCAGTAGGAATGAGCCAACACAGTCTCTGCAGGTTCAGGGTGTAGTTTACTCACAACTTCAGCTGCCAGCCCGGTCACACTGGTCACTGCCGTGATGGGCTCCGGTTAATCCCAGATACGGTATGGGGCTACCACCGATGTTTTGAGAAAGAAGGAGAGAGAGTCCTATTCCTAGGATGTCCCCCTCAACAGTTAGGTACCTCGGCTGAGCTCCTGCTCCAAGCCCCGGGCCTAGTAAAGTCCATGTTTTCCAGAGATGTCTTGCCAGAACTATGGTCCTGATGGGTCTCTTTTTGATGTCAGTGTGTTGCGCCTATTTCTACTCCCAAGTGGAACCCGCTCCCCAGGTGGCTGGCTTCAGTGACTGAGGAAGTTCCATGATCGGGACGGCCACCCCCTGCCTACCCTGAGCCATCCGACCTTGTGTGAAGGCTCCTAAGCTGTATGTAGTGTGTGTGAATGTGGAACACCGGAGATTAACCCCTCTTTACCCGAGATAAATACTGCACCTTAATTGAGGTGCAGTACCTTGTGGCGACCAGAGCCTCAGGGGCGCCACACATCCAATATGTGTGAGACTGTGGAGGTTAAGATTTGCATGGGTCCTTAGGCAGTAATATTCATGACCACTGGGACTCCACAGATTCAGAAAATTTGTTTTTTTGTGTGAATGGAGGGGTAGTGCGCATGCGCGACATTCCCATGGCTCTTCATTTTACTTGAATGGGAGGCCAGGCACAGCAAGATTGGGTCTCCTTTATCTTCGGCTATGGGAGGCTACCAGCCCCTGCCCCTCACGGTAGTCTTCTGGCACAGAGGGGTGTCGCGGGCGGGGAGGAGGGTGTCAGCACAGCGCTCACCCCTCTGCTCGGGTCCGGCGGCTGCTGCTCAGTGGTGGCTCGAGCTGTGGGCCGGATCCCGGGGGTTCTCGAGCGGCGCTCCTCGCCCGTGAGTGAAAGGGGATTTGGGTGTTGGGATATTGTCCGTGACGCCACCCACGGTTGTGGTGATTTCACCACCGCTGCTCTGTATGGGGGGGTCCCAGGAGTGATGGTATATAGCAGCGAGTTGTTGTGTTGCCCCTCCGTGGGTAGGGGTTGGTGTTCCCGGGGCCCGGTGATGAGATGTGGGATGCAGGGCCTGGTGGGCGCGGGGACGCGGGGGCAGCGCTGTGCCTTGCGGCACTGTGGTACACACTCAGCCTGAGACGTTGACACAGTTTTATGGTAAACCACACGGCTGGAAAGACGGTTCCCACCGACGGCTGCACTTGCGGTCCCCAGAAGGTGACGGTGATGTCCCTTTGTCCTGCACCTAATGTTCGTGTGTTGGTAGCGATGGGTTCCCACCGGTAACCTGCTCCCCGGCTTCAAGCTGGACCGGAGGAGCTCTACTCTTTGCCCGCAGGCGCTGGCCCTTAGAAACTGGTGGCCTGGCGGTGGCGGTGTCTCTACTGTAATGGTTGAGCTGTTGCCTTCAATCGGGACTTGGTTGTTGGGGGATCTACGTCCCCTTCACTGATGGATTCGGCAAATTTGGTGACTCCTAGCCTTGCCGGGGTCCGAGAGGCCCCTGCCCTGGTGCTGACTGTCCTTTGCACGCTGCTCCAGACCGCCGGGTCACCACCCGTCCGCGGTCCTTCCAGGAACTCCCGAACAGTCACCCCTCCAGACAGTCACCGTCGTCTGCTGACCTTGCTGACCCTGTCCTGCACACAGCTGGACTCACTTCAGGCTTTCTTTCTGTCACCTTTCACCTTCCTTCAGCTTCTCTTACTCCTCCTTTACCACTTCACTTTACTACTTGTTTACTCCTCACTCAAGCTCTCCCTGAGCTAATCTGCTTGGTTTTCCCGCCTCCAGAGCTGTGAACTCCTCGGTGGGCGGAGCCAACCGCCTGGCCCACCCCCTGGTGTGAACACCAGCTCCTGGAGGAAGGCAACAAGGATTTTGTTAGCTTTGATGTGCCTAACTGGGGTGTAGGGTGTGGTGGTGTAATGACCTGTGACCCCTGGCTTGCCCAGGGCATCACATTCCCCCTTAGCAAAATGCAGACCGTCCGCGGGCTGCCCGTCCAACACCGGTTTTATTTTTCTGAAAAGGCATAAAAAGTAAACGGTAACATATATACATTTTTAATAATTCTTCCCACAACGGGAGGCACATTACTTTAACGTTTCAAACCGTTTACGGTTACGGTTTCTGCTCTCTCCCACCCAAGCAACCTGGCCCTGATGCTGCCCCTAAAACCCAGGCAGCACCCCTTGACCCACAGTCCAGCACACGGTACCCGAGCGGGATCTGTCCTTCCCCTCCAGAGGGTAGCCACCGGTTCCTGTGGTGGCGGGGCCCCAGCCGGCTCTGCTGCGGGCCCTCCCTCCAACCTGCCTCTCCGGAGGCGGCATTGCGGAAACGGTAACGGCAAACAATTATTTACAAGCCACTTAACGTTTGTGGTTGCCCTGCAAGTTCACGGGCTTGTCCATGGATAGTTCCCATGCAACTTTTTAAACGGTCCCCACGGGGACAACGGTGCCGGCTCCGGCCGGTTGCAAATCACGGTAAATTAGGTGAAGTACATGGTAATCATTTTTCTTATTTTGCAAAACTTTCAAACACAAACATAAACTCAGTGGTGGTCCCAACGGGGACTGCTGCAGCGGGCATCCGCTGACCTTGAGGCGGTTACCACCGCAGGGGGTCGGCCCACTCCGGGACCGAGCGTTACATGGGGTTTTCCTTCCACTGGCAGTTCAACCTCGAACCACTGACAGCCGTTAAGAATGGCGGCGGAGGCGGCATACTCGGGACCTCTTCCTCCATTAACGACATTCTCTCCGGACCCCCGGCTGCGGTGCTGATGTCCGTCTCCCACTCAATCAGGGCCGGTTCTGGGGTTTGGGTGGACTGATCGCGACGCGGCACAGCTGCAGCGGCCCCTTGCTCACGGGCCCCCACTACGGCAACCATCCTTCGCATCTCCGCTTTCCAATCCATCAACTGCTGCAAGCTCTGCGCCCTCACCTTCAAGCAGAACCGACCCAACTCCCGCTCTAGCCACTCAGCGGTCCCGGCGGGGAGCTCACCCGGGCCGCAGTCTTCAAAGGCTACTCCTCCTCGTTTCCCCCAGAGCTTAGGTGCTCCGGTCGCGGGGATTCCCGCGCTCCAATTCGAGGACGCCGCCATCTCTCCATTCGTGTCCCTGTCTTTATAGCTGCGGTGACATGCAGCCAGCCGCCATCGCGTCCCCCTTAGCTTCTCTTCAGCCACTCCCCTTTTGGGGCGGGGTTTTGGCCTTCGCGCCTCTGCTGCTCGAGAAGACGCTCGAGCGGGGACTTTTCGCGCCAAAGATGGCGGCTTCTGAAATTTTTCAGCCGGATACCTCCGGCGGTAACAAGGCGCACCTCTACCAGACGGCAGAGCGGTAAGATCCTGTTCGTGACGCCAAGTTGTCGCGGGCGGGGAGGAGGGTGTCAGCACAGCGGTCACCCCTCTGCTCGGGTCCGGCGGCTGCTGCTCAGTGGTGGCTCGAGCTGTGGGCCAGATCCCGGGGGTTCTCGAGCGGCGCTCCTCGCCCGTGAGTGAAAGGGGATTTGGGTGTTGGGATATTGTCCGTGTAGCCACCCACGGTTGTGGTGATTTCACCACCGCTGCTCTGTATGGGGGGGTCCCAGGAGTGATGGTATATAGCAGCGAGTTGTTGTGTTGCCCCTCCGTGGGTAGGGGTTGGTGTTCCCGGGGCCCGGTGATGAGATGTGGGATGCAGGGCCTGGTGGGCGCGGGGATGCGGGGGCAGCGCTGTGCCTTGCGGCACTGTGGTACTCACTCAGCCTGAGACGTTGACACAGTTTTACGGTAAACCACATGGCTGGAAAGACGGTTCCCACGGACGGCTGCACTTGCGGTCCCCAGAAGGTGACGGTGATGTCCCTTTGTCCTGCACCTAATGTTCGTGTGTTGGTAGCGATGGGTTCCCACCGGTAACCCGCTCCCCGGCTTCAAGCTGGACCGGAGGAGCTCTACTCTTTGCCCGCAGGCGCTGGCCCTTAGAAACTGGTGCCCTGGCGGTGGCGGTGTCTCTACTGTAATGGTTGAGCTGTTGCCTTCAATCGGGACTTGGTTGTTGGGGGATCTACGTCCCCTTCACTGACGGATTCGGCAAATTTGGCGACTCCTAGCCTTGCCGGGGTCCGAGAGGCCCCTGCCCTGGTGCTGACTGTCCTTTGCACGCTGCTCCAGACCGCCGGGTCACCACCCGTCCGCGGTCCTTCCAGGAACTCCCGAACAGTCACCCCTCCAGACAGTCACCGTCGTCTACTGACCTTGCTGACCCTGTCCTGCACACAGCTGGACTCACTTCAGGCTTTCTTTCTGTCACCTTTCACCTTCCTTCAGCTTCTCTTACTCCTCCTTTACCACTTCACTTTACTACTTGTTTACTCCTCACTCAAGCTCTCCCTGAGCTAATCTGCTTGGTTTTCCCGCCTCCAGAGCTGTGAACTCCTCGGTGGGCGGAGCCAACCGCCTGGCCCACCTCCTGGTGTGAACACCAGCTCCTGGAGGAAGGCAACAAGGATTTTGTTAGCTTTGATGTGCCTAACTGGGGTGTAGGGTGTGGTGGTGTAATGACCTGTGACCCCTGGCTTGCCCAGGGCGTCACAGGGGCATGGATAGGTTTATTGGGGACCTTTCTCCTATTGGAGAGGGCTACACTTGACAGTATGTTAGTGCACTTCTTTGTGGCACTTGTCACTTATTTAAGCACATTCAGGCTTAGAGGACTGTTCTCTGGCTCTTTAAATATCCCTTTATTCACTTCTATGGGTGCAGTGATGTGCTTGTTTGGCCACCGTCCTCTAGACAGTGAATAAATTATTGGTCTTGCATGCTCACCACCACTACATTCAAAAGAGCATGCACATATCCTCTTCAGAGTGCCATATTTAAATTCCCAGAGGAGCATTGCTTAGCCTATAAGTCTCCTTACACCGGCCAGGCACTGTCCATAAGGAGAAATAATACCCTTTAGACCTCCTGTCAGAGGTTTCCCACCCACAAAATCAGATCTCCTACTTTGCACTGATGAGGGGCACAGACCACAAAACTAGTGTCAGCAAATAGGAGTGTCTGGTTTGGCTTTTTATCCTAAGTCATCTGACAAAGCTCATTAAAGAGTCAATATTGAGTTTAAGGATTGCTACATCCAGTAGGTGTCACTAGAGTTCCTCTTCCTCTTTGAAGAGGCTACTTCCATATATAAATTACTTTCAGAGGAGCATTGCGTGGCCTATAAGGCTCCTTACACTGTTTTCACATTCCCAACAAGGATAAATAATACTCGTTAGACCTCCTGTCAGAGGCTTTTCTCTTAGAAAAGCAGACCTCCTACTTTGCGCTGATGAGGGGCACAGACCACAAAACTAGTCTCTGCAAATGGGAATGTCTGGTTTGGCTTCTTATCCTAAGTCATGTGGTAAGGCTTGTCATTACAGGGTCAATATTGACTTTTAGGATTGCTACATCCAGTAGGTATCACTAGAGTTCCTCTTCCTCTTTGAAGAGGCTACTTCCATACATAGTTTACTTTCAGAGGAGCACTGCATGGCCTATAAGTCTCTTTACGCTGACTTGGAACTCTCCCCAAGAAAAAGCATTGCCCTTTAGATTTACAAGAGTGATGTGGAAACCTGTGATCATGACCCCCACTGGTCACGATCACAGGATTTCCACATCTATTTTGTAAATACACTCCTCTTTAATTACAAACTAACTTATTTAATATGGTAGTGTGGGAGTCAAAAATTTGCATGAGTTCCCGGACACTAATAGTGAATAGAACCATTGCATACCGTATAAACCCTTCAGCATGGCATTGACCGATAGAAAAATGTCTGAGCCTCAGAAGGAAAGAGGGATTTTCTGTAAATCCTGCTTGCCCATGGAAGATTAGGGGTTAATACAAAATCCAAAAGAACATTTAATAAGTCTGGATTTAACTTAAGTGCTTAGCACAAAATAGCCTCTGAAGCCAAATCAGCTATGGATTATTCATTTCTTGCCTGAAATGTAACAAATGACTTTTCCGTTTCCGACCAAGAAATCTCATGGTCATTGCTTGAATTCATTTAGCACGAAGAAAGCAAAGCATTTATCACCGAGCAAATTCCCAAAGTCACCAAACACAGAAAGTTTGAATGTAAAGCTCCTGAAAAGTTCTGAATTCTGAGTGATCAATGAGCTAATGTCAGCGCCGTTACCTGTGCCCGTCAAAAGGCGGTTAAAGAGGTCCACTGCCGGTCCACCGCCTTGGACAATCCCTACTTGTTAGAAGGGTTCTATGACAATAACCTGACCACAAACTTACCCTATAGTAAGGCCCCATGAAAAAATTCAGCATTACACACGTCAACAATTTAGGCTACTTTCACACATCAGTTTTTTTCCATCAGGCACAATCCGAAAAAAAAACGGATCCGGCGCCGGATCCGTTTTATCCCCATTGATTTGTATTAGCGTCGGATTGTGCCTGATGGCCTTGCGTTGCATCTGGCTTTTACCGGATCCATCGTAATTGGCTAATACGGCTGCCGGATGGAACGTCTCTTCTCTTGTAACATTTTTTGTCTCTGACAAAAAAACACATCCGGCACGATACGGCGTGATTTACAATGGAAGCCTATGGACGCCGCATCCGGCGTAAAGCAGCAAAAAACGGATGCGGCCGCCGGATCCGTTTTTTAAACTGAGCATGTTCCAATTTATTGTAAAACGGATTCGGCAAGCAAAAACTGACGACATGGATGCAAAAACGGATGCGCCGAATCCATTTTTTGACGGATCAGATATACTGGATCCGTAAAAAAAAAAGGATCCGGCGCATCCGCTTTTTCATATTCTGCGCCGGATCCGTTGCATCAGGCACACGCCGGATTGTGCATGATGCCAAGAAACTGATATGTGAAAGTAGCCTTAAGAGGTCGTCCAGTAAAAAAAATTACCTGTCCGCAGAATGTGTGATGATAACTTGTTGACCATGGGGGTTCAACTTCCCGTACCCACACCGATTGGCATAATGGTGCCACAGTGCACATGCTCGACCGCCTCTCCATTCATTGGAGAGGCACTCTATTTTGTAAAGGGGCTAAACTTCCCTGTTGGGGATAAAAATTCTCCATTCTCCAATTAGAGGTCTGACCACCACCGATCAACAACTTATCACCTCTACTATGAAAAGGTGATAGAGATAAGGGCCGCTTCACACATCCGGATTTTCGCTGGATTGCCGGATTCGGTGCACTCCAGTACAGTGTGATGCAGTACAATGGCAGCGCAACAACTTCCGGGTCACATGCTCCGGTCACATGACAGCATGTGACCGGAGCTTGTAGCGCTGCCATTGTACTGTATCACACTGTAACGGACTGTGCCGAATCCGGCAATCCGGTGAAAAGCCGAATGTGTGAAACGGCCCTAACTTGTTTCACCGGACAAGCCCTTTAACAGATGTTCTGTGGAATGCAGGATAAGACAGGTTCTCCAGAATGAGTCATGTTCTCTCTGCATTGGGCAAGATCTAGAGGTCTTGAGAGGAACCACCCCTCTGGAAACTCAGAATTACAAAAAAAATACAATAAAAAAAAATACAAAAATGGGTCCTCTAAGCCAGAAAATTCCCTCAAATACAGATATCCTTAAAAACTTAAAGTAGTGAGTTGTGTTTGATTGAAATGATATATGGAGTCCCCAGAATCACATTTGAAATAGGCACCTTTTAATCTTAAATAAAACCTGTTACTTGCTAAAAAATGGAGTTGAATACTTTATAAAAATCCCCGAGCTCTCCTGATTTTGCAGCTATTTTCCATTTTGCTCTGCATTACTTCATTGAAGAGATTTTTAGATTTGTTGCTTTTGGAGCGCATTATGTGAAATCTCTGCTTGTGGATCAGGTGGGCATTTCTTTAGGCTGCTTTCACACATCAGTTTTTTGCAATCAGGCACAATTCGGCAAAACAGTGAAAAAAACGGATTCGGCGTCTGTTGCCGCCGGATCCGTTTTCCCCCCATAGACTTCTATTAGCGCTGGATGGCTTTCCATCCAGCTTTCGTCGGATCCGGAAAAATTTGCTTGTCCGGCGGCCGGATGGAACGCTGAGGAGAACGTTTTTTGTCTCCGGCAAAAAAACATATCGTGCCAGATCCGGCGCCATACAGCATGTTTTATAATGGAAGCCTATGGACACTGGATCCGGCGTAATGCGGCAAAAAATGGATACAGCCATTGGATTCGTTTTTTTGAACTGAGCATGTTCAGTATCACAACAGATCCGACAAAAAACTGAAGGAACTGATGGAAAAAACTGATGCAACTGATCCATTTTTTCACCGCATCCATCGCATCAGTTTTTTTCGCCTGATGCCAAAAAACTGATGTGCGAAAGCACCCTTAGGCGGGCTTTAAACGCTGTAACATCGCTATTATCGGCTAGTGCTGCCAAGCTCGATAGTACCCGCCCCCGTCGCACACGCGATATGTGGTGATTGCTGCCGTAGCGAACATTATCGCTACGGCAGCGTCACACGCACATACCTGCTCGGTGACGTCGCTGTGACTGCCGAACTATCCCGCGTTCACCGCGACGTCACTAATCGTCTGGCCAATAGAAGCGGAGGGGCGGAGATGAGCGGGACATAACATCCTGCCCACTTTCTCCTTTCCACATAGCCGGTGGATGCGGGTAAAGAGATGTTTGTCGTTCCTGCGGGTTTACACACAGCGATGTGTGGAGCCGCAAGAGCGACAAACAACATCGTACCTGCGGTCGACCCGACATTATCGAAATGAACGACGCTACACAGATCAACGATTTTCGACGCTTTTGCGATCGTTTATCGGCGCATCTAGGATTTACACGTTGTGATGTCGCATACCGGCGCTGGATGTGCGTCACTAACAACGTGACCCCGACGATATTTCGGTAGTGACTTCGCAATGTGTAAAGCCTAGGTGCGACGATGAACGAGTACAAAAGTGACAAAAATCGCTGATCTGTTTCACGTCGTTCATTTTCATAATGTCGCTCCAGCTGCAGGTACGATGTTGATTGTCATTCCTGCAGCACCACACATCGCTGTGTGGAAATCCGCAGGAGCGACAAATGTGGCGCCCTGGACTAGCCAGGTCGTCACAGGTAACACACCAACACCCCCACCCCCATTAGACAGTAACATTAGCCAAACACAAAATCCTTGTTGCCTCCCTCCAGGGTCTGATGTCCACACCAGGTGGGGCGGAGCCAAGCAGTTGGCCCCACCCACCGAGGAGTTCACAGGCCTGAAGGCGGGAAAAGTGACAGAACAAGTTTGGAGTTTGAAGTGTGAGGAGTAAACACTTGGGTGTCTGGGTTTGTGGCCCAGGCACTGACAACAAGGTTGGCAGACGGTGGTAACCGTCTGCAGGAGTGGTGAAGCAACGCGGAACCGTAGGACCGGGGTCGAGCGTTGGCCCACCGGTACCGACCGGGGAGCGAAGTGAAGCCAGCACACACAGGCAGGGCCATCGGACCCCGACCAGGCTTGGAGCCGCCGACAATAGTCAAATCCGAGTGTGACCGGAACCCCAGGGGTTTCCTAACAGCCAAAGACCCGATAGAAGGCAACCGCCCACACCATGAGGGTATACAGTTACCGCCTAAGGCTAGAGACCCAAGGGCCAACGCCTGCGGGCAAACGGGCTCCTCCGGCATCCATACACCAGGGAGCGGACTATCGTTGGGGATCCATCGTAGTCAAATAAGTACACAAAGGTGAAAAAACAAAAAGCCAGCACCAAATGTGCACTTCAGCACTAAACATTCCAAACTGTACTTATAAAAATTTTGAGATTTTTGGCAAAAAATTGCAATTTCTTGAGCTGCCTCGCCACGTCACGGCAAATCTCATTTGAGGCAGTCCTACACTAAAATATTTTTATAAAAATGTGCCATACGGCCTCACATATGAATAGTAGAACTGCTCTCAGCAGCACTCACCTGGTCTATTTCAATCCCGTACCCATGACGGAGTCATGGCTGTGGGCGGGACAGGTCCAAGCAAATGCTGCATGAAGTAAATAGCCTGTGGACAAAGCCTGATGACTTAATGTGAACAGTCACCAACCGCCAAAATCTAGACAGATGGAATACATCCCAAATTGGGGTGCATAGCAAGGTGGAGGTCAACCACCGACCAATTCAATGAAGAAAAAACAAAAAGCCAGCACCAAATGTGCACTTCAGCACTAAACATTCCAAACTGTACTTATAAAAATTTTGAGATTTTTGGCAAAAAATTGCAATTTCTTGAGCTGCCTCGCCACGTCACGGCAAATCTCATTTGAGGCAGTCCTACACTAAAATATTTTTATAAAAATGTGCCATACGGCCTCACATATGAATAGTAGAACTGCTCTCAGCAGCACTCACCTGGTCTATTTCAATCCCGTACCCATGACTGAGTCATGGCTGTGGGCGGGACAGGTCCAAGCAAATGCTGCATGAAGTAAATAGCCTGTGGACAAAGCCTGATGACTTAATGTGAACAGTCACCAACCGCCAAAATCCAGACAGATGGAATACATCCCAAATTGGGGTGCATAGCAAGGTGGAGGTCAACCACCGACCAATTCAATGAAGAAAAAACAAAAAGCCAGCACCAAATGTGCACTTCAGCACTAAACATTCCAAACTGTACTTATAAAAATTTTGAGATTTTTGGCAAAAAATTGCAATTTCTTGAGCTGCCTCGCCACGTCACGGCAAATCTCATTTGAGGCAGTCCTACACTAAAATATTTTTATAAAAATGTGCCATACGGCCTCACATATGAATAGTAGAACTGCTCTCAGCAGCACTCACCTGGTCTATTTCAATCCCGTACCCATGACTGAGTTGCGTGACCCGTCCATCCAGCCGTTTGCTTTACCAAGGACTTTGTGCATCTCTTACTGAGTGAGTACACCCGTGCCATCCGGCACCGTGCCGCGCTGTCCCTGCAACCCCGCACCTCACCAACCCTGCCTCCCCGTCACACCACCGGGCCCCGGGACCACCGACCCCTACCCACGGAGGGGGGAAACAACATCCCAGCTGCTCCCTACCATCGCTCCCGGGATCCCCGTCACCAGCAGCGGTGGTGCCCATCTTCACCACAACCCGTGGGTGGCGTCACGGACTAAATCCCCCAAACCAACCACCCCTTTCACTTACGGGCGAGGAGCGCCGCTCGAGTCCCCGGATCCGACCCACCGCTCGAGCCACCGAGCAGCAGCAGCCGCAGCAGCGCCGGACCCGAGCGTTAGCGAGCGAGCGCAGCGGCGGCGTCCTCCCCGCCCGCGACACAAACATCTCCTTACCTGTGTCCACCGGCAATGCGGAATGTGGGCGGGATGTTACGTCCCACTAATCTCCGCCCATCCGCTTCTATTGGCCGGCCGTTTGGTGACGTTGCTGTGACGGCGAACGCACCTCCCCCTTGAAGGAAGGATTGTTTGGCAGTCACAGCGACTTCGCCGAGCGGGTATGTGTGTGTGATGCTGCCGTAGCGATAATGTTCGCTACGGCAGCAAACACCATATATCGCATGTACGATGGGGGCAGGGACTATCGTATATCGTAATATAGCGATGTCGCAGCGTCTAAAGCCCGCCTTAGAGTCTGCTTTGGGGGCGTGCAATTTTAACCCTTCAACTTAGATGCTGCCAATCACTGCTAACTCAGCTGCTGAGCTATGATTGTGTCTGGGAGGGAGGGATGAAAGCTCTCAACCCCAAAAGCACACTTTAAAGAAACACCAAGTTGGAGTGCAAGCAGAGATTTCACATACTGCGCTCCAAATACAATAAATGTGAATAGTTCTGCAATGGAGCGAAAAAAATAGAAAAAAGCAGCAGAATCAGGGGAGCTCGGGGATTGTGCCTCATGCCGCAACGATGACACTCAAAATGATTTGAACCAACTCTAGTGCAGAATTGGCCAAACTATACCATCATTTGTGTTATCTGTAGGTAAACCTGCTACCTACCACTGTATAGAGTCACACATATGATGGTTTTAAATGAGTTTATTGGGCTATCTCCCAAAAAACACCACTTGCTCTCCATATCCATATATACAGTATATATAAAGAATAAAATTGCTTTTGAATACTGTTGTTGATTTGTATAACAGCAATTAATAAAGCTCTCTTGGGCTATCTACACATGGAGTTTTTTGAGTTTTTGAGCAAAAACAGAGTGAAAACAATCCAATTCCTCGTCATAAACTCAAAATTCCTCAAGAACTTGTAGGTTCTGCTCAGTTTCTGCTTGAAAAACTCTGCAAAAAGATCCCGTGTGAACATACCCTTAGTGATACCTGATTTTTTACATGTAAATTTGATTTTCTGTGCCCCTCGCCTCCAAGTCATTCGGTCAGCTGAGATCTCCGGTGCTGTTTGTCAGAGCCTGACTCTCAAGTAGAATTGACGGCTACTAGAAATAAGATGGTCACTCGATTTTTCTTCTGTAAGTAGCAAAATAATGGCTTAATGATGACCTTCACCCTGCAGATAAAGTGAATGCATCATTCCCTCCTTTTCAGTCATCTTGTGAGGACTATGTAAACAGCGTCTTAAGGGTATCTGCGCACGCTGAGTTTTTGGTGTAGAAATTTTCTGCAGCAAAAAAACGCACCTTGTGGAAGAAAAACGCACCAAAAAAATGCATGCGTTTTTGGTGTGTTTTTGTGCCCTGTGTTTTTTGTAAAATCAATGGCTGTAAGGGCTAAAAAAATGCAGGATAGGGGTGTCAGTGGTAGGTAGTGAGTTTGTAGGTTAGAGCAGGAACAGTTGCAAATAGCCAGTTGGTAACCAGGGAAACGGAGACAAGGAGGGAGGAGAGAGCAGAGAAGGTTCTGGAAAGCAGGACAGTCAGTTAAGCAGCAGAGGTTCAAGTGAGCGGACAGGGCCAGAAGCTAGGACCTGTCCAGAATGTGAGGTATCATCCCATGTGTCGAGAACTCATCCTGCAAGAAGGCTGTAGAGCATCCTGAGATCAGTGGGACGTCGGAGTATAGAGATTGCCGGCGGGACCCTAAACTGGTCGGGAGCTGCTAAGTCATCCAAGGGCCCGAGTGAGACACGGTAGCCACTAAGAAAGGTCACGGGCTTGAGGAAGCACATATTGGACTCGGCTGCTGGAGGATAGTACCTGGAGCAAGTGCCTGCAAGGTAGAACCCCCCAAGAAGAGAGATGTCAGCATGAGCGGCCTTGTGTGTCAGAAGCAAGGAAGACGTGGTGATCTCCAATAAACGGGTTCCTGAATGATTTACAAGAGACTTGTGTGTGAATTATGTAGCCCTCCACGTCTGCAATGAGGACGAGCCGTGAAGATGGAGGTAACACCGGACTGTATTGCAAGTGCCGCATGCCCCAACGGGAGCATCACACGAACGCACACATTGAATGAAGCAAATAAGCCAGTGATTCTCGGCCGGGATATGGCTCTCCACTTCACGCACAAGGCCTAAATCTCAGCTTCTTATACAGTCATGGCCCAAAGTTTTGAGAATGCTACAAATATTAATTTTTACAAAGTCTACTGCTTACGTTTTTCTAATGGCAATTTGCATATACTCCAGAATGTCATAAAGAGTGATCAGCTTATCAGCAATTACCTGCAAAGTCAATATTGGCTATGAAAATGAACTTTAACCCCCAAAACACATTTCAACATCATTGCATTCCTGCCTTAAAAGGAGCAGCTAACATTGTTTTAGTGATTGTTCCAGTAACACAGGTGTGGGTGTTGATGAGGACAGGGCTGGCGATCATTCAGTCATGATTAAGTAAGAATGACACCACTGGACACTTTAAAAGGAGGCTGGTGCTTGGTATCATTGTTTCTCTTTGGTTAGCCATGGTTATCTCTAAAGAAACACGTGCAGCTATCATTGCTCTGCACAAAAATGGCCTCACAGGGAAGAGTATAGCAGCTACAAAGATTGCACCTAAGTCAACAATCTATCGCATCATCAAGAACTTCAAGGAGAGAGCTTCCATTGTTGCCAAAAAGGCTCCAGGGCGCCCAAGAAGGACCAGCAAACGACAGGACCGTATCTTAAAACTGTTTCAGCTGCGGGATGGGACTACCAGCAGTGGCGAGCTAGCGCAGCAATGGCAGCAGGCTGGTGTGAGGGCTTCTGCACGCACTGTGAGGCGGAGACTGCTTGAGCAAGGCCTGGTTTCAAGGAGGGCAGCAAAGAAGCCACTTCTCTCCAGAAAAACCATAAGGGACCGACTGATCTTCTGCAAAAGGTACAGGGAGTGACTGCTGAGGACTGGGGGAAAGGCATTTTCTCAGATGAATCCCCTTTTCGATTGTTTGGGACATCTGGAAAACAGCTTATTAGGAGAAGAAGAGGTGAGCGCTAGCACCAGTCTTGTCTCATGCCAACTGTTAAGCATCCTGAAATGATTCATGTGTGGGGTTGCTTCTCAGCCAAGGGAATCGCACCACTCACAGTCTGGCCTAAAAACACAGCCATGAATAAAGAATGGTACCAGAATGTCCTCCAAGAGCAACTTCTCCCAACTGTCCAAGAGCAGTTTGGCGCCCAACAATGCCTTTTCCAGCATGATGGAGCACCTTGCCATAAAGCAAAGGTGATCACTAAATGGCTCATGGAACAAAACATAGAGATTTTGGGTCCATGGCCTGGAAACTCCCCAGATCTTAATCCCATTGAGAACTTGTGGGCAATCATCAAGAGACGGGTGGACAAACAAAAACCAACAAATCCTGGCAAAATGCAAGCATTGCTTATGCAAGAATGGACAGCTATCAGTCACGATTTGCTCCAGAAGGTGATTGAGAGCTGCCAGGGAGAATTGCAGAGGTCCTGAAGAAGAAGGGGCAACACTGCTAATACTGACTTGCCGCATTAACTCATTCTAACTGTCAATAGAACCTTCTGGTCTCATAATATGATTGCAATTATATTTCTGTATGTGATGTAAACATCAGACAAACACAATTAAAAACCAGAGGGCAACAGATCATGTGAAAATATCATTTTGGTGTCATTCTCAAAACTTTTGGCCATGACTGTACTTTTGTGAATATATGAAATATGGGAAAGACAGAGCTCATGGCTAGGTGTTCTTATACCTGAAGAGTCATGTTTAGACAAGTAGTTTAGTCGTACAGGGTATCGTTCCATCTTCCTATCCCCTTGCAGCGCTACCCTTGGGCATGGCGCTTCAATACCACATATAAAATTACTTTCTATGGTATTGATGTATTTTCTTAACTCTCTCATCATACATTCCAGTGTATTACAATCTGGGCACTTGATTTTAAGTACTTCTTATGATCGGTATTGTATAAAGCAGAAGGTTTTAACTCTCACTCTGAAGGGTCATTAGCTGGCTGGATTTAGAATATCACCGCTGGGGCACAGCTGGTCCACGCACAACGGACAAGGCACTGATTGACTCACCTGTGCTCAAGCCGAGAGCTACTTCATGCCCAACCTGACAATTCCCCTTTTGAGGACTGAGTTTTAGACCTGCTGCTGTTCTGATCCTTGATGCCAAAGGGGAAAGGAGTGCTCAATCATGGCAGCCGGGCCGCGCACTTGCTTGAAGTGTTTACTAAAATGCACAGTGTTCCTAGCTGTCAGAATTTCAGGAGCTGAATCAAGACTGAAATGAGTCATATAGAAGGGAGAGAAGGAGATTACAGATCAAAGAGGAAGAGACGACTATTTTAGTATAGGCAGAATTCATGCTAAAAAAAGAAAACAAGTCAAATCCAATACTAATATTAAAGTCTGACTCATGCACGGATTGCTGGTCCACTGGGGCTTGATTAGACATGGACAGAATAACTTACACTTAAAAGGCATCTATTGCCAAAATTAACAAATTACTAGAAAATATACAGTAGTTCCCCGAGTTTTTGATCTTTTAGAAACGTTTTGGGTTTTTTTTGCGCCTACATGAACACTGGACCTAAGAAAAGCAGATGACAATTCTTCTGATTGGAATTGAAATTGATGTAATATTTGTAAGTGTGACTCTTGGGCCATTGCATGGCCCCTGCCCTGATTAGTTTTCCGTATTTTCGAGACTTTCCATTCCAGATGAGCCATACTTATCACAATCCGACAAATGGTGTATTGGCCAAAGGCCACATTCAGATGAATGTATAATCGGTCCGTGTGCTGACTGTGTCCAGATCAAAGGCAGAGTCATCAGGGCGATGAAGAGTCAGAAAACAGGACAAGGTCAAAAAACAGAGGCACACTGTAAGTACAGAAGTAGAACACAACTAAACCAGGAGAGCATTAGCTATAACTGGCATCCAGGGACTGACCGCTCAAGGTTTATATAGGAAGGATTCTCGCCACTGGTTCCAGCAGAAACATGTATTTAACTAGTAAAGTTCTGGAGGAACACAGGAAAAACTGACTGGAGGGACACAAGCACCAGAGTTACTATTGGTTAACAGATAGGCGCTTGGGTTGACCACTGGCAGTGTCAACCAAAATGCTGCACCAGTGCTGCCCAATGGTGCCAGTGCTGCACCACCAAGTGAAAGGAGCAGCCAGAGTGAGTTCTGACATGGATGTCTTAGATCTATTATAACGGGTGTGCCAGGGCACAAGGACAATTTTCCATATGGATCGAAATCACAGCATGTACTACTTCGGTCCATTTTATGGGCTAGAATAATGTATGCGGTAATAGGCAGCTCTGGGTGCCCATCTGCAATGTCTGCGACCACAAATAGCTGGTCAGAGCCATGCATGTCCACAATTTGTAGTAATGATTGGGCTAATTTTAGGGTTGGGAAAAGAGTGTAAAGTGAGAAACAAATGCCAAGACCTTCTGTAAAGGTTGGTGTAATCCAGCAACACTTTCTTTACGTTCTCTAGATCACTAGTCCCCAGCTTGTGGTTTGGGAGCCTCATGTGTCTTGAGGGCCCATAATGTGTGGCTCACGATTGTCTGTCAAGTTGTTGCATTAGCACCTGAGCACTTGGTCTACTAAACAGCTATGAAGAGCATATTGTGTGAGTAGCCCATCACAGAAGAGCAGATCTGGATGTCCACATACTGGCCTTGTGGGTTTAGAGATGAGTGAAGTATGGTAAGCTGGCGGCAGAATGATACTACCTGACACCAAAAGATTTTTTAAAGGACCACTCCAGCATTGTCGCTTTTTAATTTCGGGGCAGGAGTACTGATTTAAATTTAAGTCCTCAGTCCCCAGTGTTATGCTCACCTTTGGGTATTTTCATTTGTTTTCACCGCCACTCCTGTTGGTCTCTGACAATTTGTGACCGGCCCACGGCTCCAGTGTTTCATGGAGCGCGCCGTAGGTCTCAACTCAACACAAATCTATGAGAGCCTTGTTCTGGCTCTCATACACATGCATTTAGAGCTTTTGACTAGTGATGAACGAGCATTCTCGACACTTCTCGTTACTCAATTGAGCATCTGGGTTCTCGGCGTGAATCGAATACCAAGTATAATGGAAGTCAATAGGAAACTTGAGTATTTTTGAACTTCAATGCTTCATCGAGTAACAAGCAGTGGCGAGCAACTTCACTCATCACTACTTGTGACTAGTAATGGGGAGCGTGCTCGCCACTGCTTGTTACTTGATCAAGTATTGGAGTGCTCTGACGCAATTCGAATGCTGAGTAGAGCTGAAGTCAATAGGAAACTTGAACAGTTTCAAACTCCGATGCTCGAAGCTCAATCGAGTAACAAGCTTTGGTGAACATGCTCATGACTTGTGATATGACGTAACATCTGAGTTTCAGCCAATCAGAAAGTACGGTCACAAGATGGCACCACTGGAAAAAGAGGAAAATGCCGATGAGCTCGTAAAAGACCTGGGGCAGGGGCACAACTTCAGCGCTAAAAAGAAACACTCACGGAGGTGCTGCTTTAAATCATCTCTGGCATGTAACACCATCTGTAACTAAGGGGTACTTTGCACATTGCGACATTGCTACTGCGATATCATCGGGGTCAAATCGAAAGTGACGCACATCCGGCGCCGGTAACAACGTCGCAACGTGTAAAGCCTAGATGCGCCGATAAACGATCGCAAAAGTGTTGTAAATCGGCGATCTCTGTAGCGTCGGTCATTTTCATAATGTCGCACCAATAGGAGATAAGATGTTGTTCCTCGTTCCTGCGGCAGCACACATCGCTGTGTATGAAGCCGCAGGAGCGAGGAACATCTCCTTACCTGCCTCCACTGACTATGCGGAAGGAAGGAGGTGGGCGGGATGTTTACGTCTCGCTCATCTCCACCCCTCCGCTTCTATTGGATGGCTGCCGTGTGATGTCGCTGTGATGCCGCACGACCCACCCCCTTAGGAAGGAGGCGGGTCGCCGGCCAGAGCGACGTCGCAGGGCAGGTAAGTGCGTGCGAAGCTGCCGTAGCTATAATGTTCGCTATGGTAGCTATCACAAGATATCGCATGTGCGACGGGGCGGATACAATCGCGCTCGGCATCACTATCATTGGCTAGCGATGTCGCAGAGTGCAAAGTACCCCTTAGGAAAAGTAGAAGATAACTAATATTTAGTGCCTCAGTTACAGTTAGGTCCAGAAATATTTGGACAGTGACACAATTTTGGCGAGTTGGGCTCTGCATGCCACCACATTGGATTTGAAATGAAACCTCTACAACAGAATTCAAGTGCAGATTGTAACGTTTAATTTGAAGGTTTGAACAAAAATATCTGATAGAAATTGTAGGAATTGTCACATTTCTTTACAAACACTCCACATTTTAGGAGGTCAAAAGTAATTGGACAAATAAACCAAACCCAAACAAAATATTTTTATTTTCAATATTTTGTTGCGAATCCTTTGGAGGCAATCACTGCCTTAAGTCTGGAACCCATGGACATCACCAAACGCTGGGTTTCCTCCTTCTTAATGCTTTGCCAGGCCTTTACAGCCGCAGCCTTCAGGTCTTGCTTGTTTGTGGGTCTTTCCGTCTTAAGTCTGGATTTGAGCAAGTGAAATGCATGCTCAATTGGGTTAAGATCTGGTGATTGACTTGGCCATTGCAGAATGTTCCACTTTTTTGCACTCATGAACTCCTGGGTACCTTTGGCTGTATGCTTGGGGTCATTGTCCATCTGTACTATGAAGCGCCGTCCGATCAACTTTGCGGCATTTGGCTGAATCTGGGCTGAAAGTATATCCCGGTACACTTCAGAATTCATCCGGCTACTCTTGTCTGCTGTTATGTCATCAATAAACACAAGTGACCCAGTGCCATTGAAAGCCATGCATGCCCATGCCATCACGTTGCCTCCACCATGTTTTACAGAGGATGTGGTGTGCCTTGGATCATGTGCCGTTCCCTTTCTTCTCCAAACTTTTTTCTTCCCATCATTCTGGGACAGGTTGATCTTGGTCTCATCTGTCCATAGAATACTTTTCCAGAACTGAGCTGGCTTCATGAGGTGTTTTTCAGCAAATTTAACTCTGGCCTGTCTATTTTTGGAATTGATGAATGGTTTGCATCTAGATGGGAACCCTTTGTATTTACTTTCATGGAGTCTTCTCTTTACTGTTGACTTAGAGACAGATACACCTACTTCACTGAGAGTGTTCTGGACTTCAGTTGATGTGAACGGGTTCTTCTTCACCAAAGAAAGTATGCCACCACTGTTGTCATCCGTGGACGCCCAGGCCTTTTTGAGTTCCCAAGCTCACCAGTCAATTCCTGTACCAGAATGATGGGAAGAAAAAAGTTTGGAGAAGAAAGGGAACGGCACATGATCCAAGGCACACCACATCCTCTGTAAAACATGGTGAAGGCAATGTGATGGCATGGGCATGCATGGCTTTCAATGGCACTGGGTCACTTGTGTTTATTGATGACATAACAGCAGACAAGAGTAGCCGGATGAATTCTGAAGTGTACCGGGATATACTTTCAGCCCAGATTCAGCCAAATGCCGCAAAGTTGATCGGACGGCGCTTCATAGTACAGATGGACAATGACCCCAAGCATACAGCCAAAGCTACCCAGGAGTTTATGAGTGCAAAAAAGTGGAACATTCTGCAATGGCCAAGTCAATCACCAGATCTTAACCCAATTGAGCATGCATTTCACTTGCTCAAATCCAGACTTAAGACGGAAAGACCCACAAACAAGCAAGACCTGAAGGCTGCGGCTGTAAAGGCCTGGCAAAGCATTAAGAAGGAGGAAACCCAGCGTTTGGTGATGTCCATGGGTTCCAGACTTAAGGCAGTGATTGCCTCTAAAGGATTCGCAACAAAATATTGAAAATAAAAATATTTTGTTTGGGTTTGGTTTATTTGTCCAATTACTTTTGACCTCCTAAAATGTGGAGTGTTTGTAAAGAAATGTGACAATTCCTACAATTTCTATCAGATATTTTTGTTCAAACCTTCAAATTAAACGTTACAATCTGCACTTGAATTCTGTTGTAGAGGTTTCATTTCAAATCCAATGTGGTGGCATGCAGAGCCCAACTCGCGAAAATTGTGTCACTGTCCAAAGATTTCTGGACCTAACTGTACTTTCCTAGCGACGTCGCTGTGGCCGGCGAACAGCCTCTTTTCTAAGGGGGCGGTTCATGCGGTGTCACAATGACATCACACGGCAGGCGTCCAATAGAAGCGGAGGGGCGGAGATGAGCAGCCGGAACATGCCGCCCACCTCGTTGTCGGAGGACGCAGGTACAGTGTTGTTCGTCATTCCTGCGGTGTCACACGTAGCGATGTGTGCTGCTTCAGGAACGACGAACAACCTGGGTCCAAAATCAGCAACGATATTTGGGAAATAGACGACGTGTCAACATTCAATGATTTGGTGAGTATTTTGCATCGTTAGCAGTCGCTCGTACGTGTCACATGCAACGACGTCGCTAACGAGGCCGTATGTGCGTCATGAATTCCATGACCCCAACGACATTTTGTTAGCGATGTTGTTGCGTGTGAAGCGGCCTTAAAACTGTCTGATTGTTATTGCATCAACAGTTTGCCATCTGAAAGGAGGGGAAAAAGTTGAAGATTTTTGAGATATTGACAAGGTTGGCATATTTGTTTCTGCAGCGGAGAATCTCCACCGTAGACAGATATAGCACATCTATCGCTGCAACATAAACTTTAAGCGTGTGATAATGAAAATGCAAACTTAAGCCGTGACTCGTGATCGTGAATTACTCCTACTCAATAGCTCAGTGAATTCCTCTAAACTTTCTCGCTGCAAGAAACTTCGTGATCAGCAAAGAAAATGTGTAAAGTGACCTCTGTTGGTCAGAAGAGTTATAACATTTTCTTGGAATTTCGGTATTAACGTGCAGTGCTATTTGATCTTTAGTGAAGTGTGCTCTCCTTACACAGTGCACCAGTGCTGCAAACTGTGCTACTTAATCTGTTTTGCAACTGAAAACTTCAAAAAAAAGAATTTCTTACATTTTCATGGGCCTGGTATATGCTTTGCAGATATACACAAGAGGAAAGAAATCAGAGTAATGCCAGGGTCAGATGAGCTAATAGCATCCGATTCGATATACTAATGACACTCAACTCAAACTCTGCTGAGAGCGTGAGCCAAGCATCATTCACTGTGATCTGATTCTCTTGCATACAAGAATTGGAGCCGGACTGATAAACCCCCTAAATGTCGCAATCAATATCGATCACAGCATCACTGACAGACGTAATGCATTGCCATGTGTTGTGAATACATTTTCCTGTTTGGGGCTCCCTCTTGTGGTTAGTACTGGCGGTGCAGTTGACTTGTGGAATGAGAGCCAGACACCTGTGGAGGACTGGCAATCAGTCTTTCAGATTGGGCCTATATAACTGAGTAGTTTTCTCCTGTTTCTTGCCGGTGGTCAATGAATGTTCTGTGTGCTAAGGACATTCTGAAACCAGCCCTTTTCTCTACTAGAACTCCTCTCAGATAGGTTGGTTTTTGTACCTCTGCTTATTGTTTCCACTTTCTTGGCGTTTTCTCTGTTTTGATACTAATGCTTGATTCCTATTTTGCCTGTGTGGAGTTCTTGGTGGAATTGGATCATTCACTGCTGGGTGTGTCTGTATACTTAGCTCCATGATTCTGCTATGTATTGTGTTTTGTCATGCTTGGTATTAAATTCAGTCCCTCATCTATATTAGTGTTTTTGGATCCCAGTAACATCAGAGTACTGATATAGTGGGGGAGAGCCTGTGTGGGCTCAGGGTCTTTCCATATCAGGCGTGCTGAGATTTGTTAGGGTTTTTACAGCTGCAGACAGAGCTCTTTCCTGTTCTTTCCTATAAAAATAGTTTGGGCCTCATCTTTGCTGAATCTGTTTTCTGGCTTTGTATTGTGTTTTCCTATATCACCATAGTCTTTACATGTGGGGGGCTATCTATATCTTTGGGGATTGCTCTGAGGCAGATTAGCTTTTCTTATATTTCTATCTGTAAGAATATCTAGTTCTCCGGCTGTGTCGAGACGACTAGGTCATCGTAGGCTCTTCCCACGGCTACTTCTGGTTGTGTGTTAGGATTAAGTCTGCAGTCCGTTAAGGTTCCAGCCACTCTGGTTACTTTTTGGGTTTCCACAGTTTTGATCCTCCTTGGTCACTGAATCATAACAGCCATACTGGTGCATGTCAATACGTTATATTAGCAGTCAAAGTAATAAAAGTTAAAGTCCCATAGAGGGACTAAGTAAAAAGGTTTAAAAAATGTAAAACTATTTTTTTTTTTTTTTAAAAATCACAATAGAGAAAAAAATGATAAGAAATATTATACCGATATATGGCATAGTCATGTCTGGAACAACCCATCCTATAAAACTGTCACACAATTTAGCTGTTAAAAAGACCCCAAAAAACGTGTCATAAAACTATGCTTTTTCATAAAACCGTTGGACAAAAAATGGAATGAAACATGATCAAAAAGACAAATGTAAATAAAAATTGTATGGCTAGAAACGTCATTTTGTCCTACAAAATACAAGTCAGCAAATAGCTCCGTCAGCAGAAAACTTTAGAAAGTTATCACTCTCAGAATATAGTGATGCAAAAACAATAATTTTTGCTATAAATTAGTTTTTAATGCACAAAACCAGCAAAAAATATAAATATGGTATTACTTTAATCATACTGACCCGAAGAATAAAACTGGCTTATCACTTTTACTACATGCAGAACGGCATAAAAAAATAAATTCCTGAATTGCTAGTTTTTGTTAATTCCAACTATTAAATTCGTAATAGAAAGCGATTAAAAAATTATATGTGCCCCAAAATGGTACCAATAAGAACGTCAACTAAACCCACTAAAACAACCCCTAACATGACTCTTTTGGCAGAAATGCAGAAAAATTATAGCTTTCAAAATATGGCAATGCACTTAGCTGCACTTTGCACACTACGACATCGCAGGTGCGATGTTGGTGGGGTCAAATTGAAAGTGACGCACATCTGGCGTCGCTGTCGATATCGTAGTGTGTAAATCCTTTTTGATACGATTAACGAGCGCAAAAGCGTCGTTATCGTATCATCGGTGTAGGGTCCGGCATTTCCATGAATTGGGAAATACCGATGTTACGATGTTGTTCCTCGTTCCTGCGGCAGCACACATCGCTGTGTGTGAAGCCGCAGGAGCGAGGAACATCTCCTACCTGCATCCTGCGGCTTACGCCGGCTATTCGGAAGGAATGAGGTGGGCGGGATGTTTATGTCCCGCTCATCTCCGCCCCTCCGCTTCTATTGGCCGCCTGCCGTGTGACGCCGCACAACCCGCCCCCTTAATAAGGAGGTGGTTTGCCAGCCAGAGTGACGTCGCAGGGCAGGTGAGTGCATGTGAAGCTGCCGTAGCGATAATGTTTGCTACGGCAGTTATCACCATGATATCGCTACTGCGACAGGGGCGGGGACTATCGCGCACGGCATCGCAGCATCGGCTTGCGATGTCGTAGTGTGCAAAGTGCCCCTAAGTGTGTGAAAGCAGATAAACAAAAAAAAATATATAAATCTGGTATTGTTATAATCGCACCGACCCGAACAATAAAGTTGTCTAATCATTTATACCGCAAGATGAACGGAGTACAAAATAAATAAAACCATTTCTTGACCTGGTGTTGATTTGTTCATTCTTTCTCCAATACCTTGCAGTAAAGCTCGGCTCACATCTATCCTGCGCTCTACACTGAGCGCTTACAGTATAGTTGACTTGTAAATATGTGAAATACATGATTCAGACAGAACCCCTGATTCAAGATACACTATAATGAGACAGAGGGAGTCTTTGTAGATGTATTTTTAGTGCAGTCTGCCACAGATTTATGCACCTCTGAAAAGCCGAACACCACTAAACAGAGACCAAACGGAATCTGGAGTAACTTTGCTGCCTTAAAACTGAATGGATACATTGGGGGCTTCATCTGAATCACATGTTTCAGATATTTAGATGGAAACCCCAATATAAGCACTCAGTGTAGAGTCCCAGATACATGTGAACACTCATCCAAATTGTTATGAACTCCAAAATGCCACAATCAACTCAACCAATAAAGAAACATGTTCCCACTCGGATCCGTCATCTGTTAACAAATGTAGGAGGTGTCCAATTTACTGGTGGCACAAAAAAGGGGCATGGCTCCCACGAAAAGAAATGTAGCTGTTACAACAATCCAGGAGTGGATCCACAGGACCGTGCACCGGACTCCTCTGAGGGAGCAACCACGAGCTAACCCCTATACAAGGACTGTCGGGCGCAAGCTCAGAGGGCCTAAATGCATGGCAGCTGGGATTAGCAGAGTAGACTGGATGGCGTCTTGTTCGGGTCTACGGATGAGGCAGTAACTGGCCCAAGATAGGTGCAGGCTGGCGGGATCAGATGAATACCAAAGCTAAAGACAGGTGCAGGCCGGTGGGATCAGGTGGAGACTGCAGCTTGCTGTCACGGGAGGTAGCAGGCAAGCGAAGAGGTACCTGTTAGAGGTCAGCAGAGCAATATCCAGGTTAAGTGATGCTGGCCCTTTAAGAAAAGGTTAGAGCGCGTGCATGTGAACTACCATAGAACCCTGAGACCCAGATGCCAGATCAGGAAACTCAGGAGAGTAAGCCGAGTGCAGGCATGCAGCAGCCCGAGCGGGGAGTGAGTCGCGATGCTGGGACCTGTGGGCAGAGGGTGCAGGCAGTGCACAGCGATCAGGAACAGGGTGCACGAGGACCGGAGCGGTGAGTGACGGGCAGTACAACTTCTCCGGAGGCGTGACAGTAGCAAAATATGCGCTGCTAAATCCACATGCCCTCCTCTTTTCTAAGCCCCACAATGTGCCTAAACCGCAGTTAACATAGTTAACATCCACATGTTTGACATTAACGTAGTGAGGAGTGCTGACTAATTTTAAAGGTGAATGGTTCCAGAAGCACAAGCTGGGCACAGTGTATCGGGCCCTACAATGGCAGATTTGCAATTTTCACCCTGCAACTTCCATGTGGGGGGTTTCCTCTGTTTAGGCACATCAGGGGTTCTGCAAACACGACATGGCATCCACTATCAATACCAGCCAATTTTGTGCTCCAAAAGTCAAATGGTGCTACTTCCCTTCCGATCCCTGCCATGCACCAATACAGTAGTTTTCCACCATATATGGGGTATTGGTGTACTCAGGAGAAATTGCTCAACAACTTGGATGGTCCATTTTGTCCTTTTACCCTTGTGAAAATCCAAAATTTGGGGCTAAAGCAACATTTTTGTGGGAAAAAGTAAAATTATTTTTTTTTCCCTTCCCCATTGCTTTAATTCTTGTGAAACACCTGAAGAGTTAATACATTTCTTGAATGTGGTTTTGAGGTCTTTGAGGGGTGCAGTTTTTAAAATGGTGTCACTTTTAGGTATTTTCTGTCACATAGGCCCCTCAGTCACTTCAAATTTGATGTGATCCCTGAAAAAAATGATTTTGCAAATTTTGTTAGAAAAATTAGAAATTGTTGATAAACTTTTAACCCTTCTAACTTCATAAAAAAGATTATGTTTTAAAAATTATGACTACGTAAGGTAGATATGTGATAAATGTTATTTATATCAGACCAAATAGTTAATAAATATCTGATTTAAGGGCATAACCCTTAAAAATTAGAAAATTGCAAAATTCTCTCAATTTTTGACAAAATTACAATATTTTCACAAGTAAGCACAAAAATATCAACCTAAATTTACCATTAGCACAGTGTGTGACAAAAAAAAATCTCTGAATTTTTGGAATACATTAAAGTGTTTTAGAGTTTTATATCATAAAGTAATGCTGGTCAGAATTGTGAAATATAGCCTAATCAGAAAATTGAAAACAGGCTAGGTGGTGTAGTGGTTAATATCTCAGCCTTTTCTTTGTCCTGTATAATTATCTTGTTGTTATATGGACATACAAGTTACAAGGACTTTAACGCTTCTTATAACTATTCTATACTTCAATACGATTGATCCAATAGATAAATATGACATATAGCATAATTAATGTCATTTATAGCTGAAGTTAAAATGTATTCAATCTCAATCTTAGATTTATTATCAAAATGTTGCAAACTTTCTGCTTTTTGCAATAAATCAAACACGCGCAATGTAAATCGCTCAACAGAACTAAGTGGGTTCTGCTAATTCAACACAAACTGGCGCTTTTACTGAATACTGCAGTCTCAGAATTATTCAACTCTTCATGACCAGTGTCTATAGTACATAGTAGAGCCCCTCTGGCTGTTATGACCTGCTGCAAATGTAATAAATAGCCAGACAACATCTTCTGACAGCAAAGCTTGAGGAATTTTAGCGCATTTCTCATGGTAAATAGCCACCACTTCATTAATATTCTTGGATTGTGAAAAAAGTTGTCCAAAAAGTTAGAGAAAAGATCATTGCCTGCACAAATAAGGAAAGAAAAGGATACAAAAAGGTAGAAAAAGGCATTGAATGTCCATAGATGTACGGCTTGGAGCAAAGTTTAAATTTACAGGAACACTGGCTATGCTACCGGGATATGACTATGAGAGGAAGCTGTCACCGGCTATTACTAGATTTTGTAGGAGACAACTGATCAAAAAATACTGGAGTGACTGCAAAGGACCTGCAGCAAGATTTGGTGGCAGCATACTAAAGGTCTCTATGTCTGAACTCCAAGATGTAGATCTTTACTGTCTCATAAGCACTAAAAAAAGTTGGTTTAAAAAAGTATAAAGAAGCCATAGAAGTTTTGGGATTCTGTTCATGGAACATTTTGGGGCCTATGGATCAGCAGTATATCTGGAGGAGAAAGAATGAAGCATACATGGAAAAGAACACCCTGCCTACGGTGAAGAATGTCAGTGGCTCAATGATGCCTACAGTGAAGTATGGTGGTGGCTCGGGGATGTCTACAGTGAAGCATGGTGGTGGCGCGTGGATGTCTACAGTGAAGCATGGTGGTGGCACGTGGATGTCTACAGTGAAGCATGGCGGTGGCTTGGTGATGTCTATAGTGAAGAATTGTTGTGGCTCGGGGATGTCTATAGTGATACATGGTGGTAGCTTGGAGATACCTGCATTGTATCATGGTGGTGACTTGGTGGTGCCTACAGTGAAGCATGGTGGTGGCTCACTGGTGCTCTAGAACTGCTTTTCTTCCTTTTGAACTATAAAGCTGGAGGTAAGATGGATTCATATTTCACCCTTGGAGAAAACATCAAAACATCAAGCTTTGTGGGAAGAAGCTGCAGCTTTTGCATTATTAAACTTCCCAACAGGCTCAAACTTAAGTCCACCAAGGCTTGATTTCAGAAGTCCGGGAAGATTGTGGAGTGGTAGTCACTCTGCCTCATTTGTAACCTATATAAATCTCTAATTAGATTTGGAGAAAGCATTACAGCTGCAAACCCAAGCGTATCAGCAAACTAGAGGCCATTGTACATGAGGGACGAGTAACGATTCCTCAGGAACACTTCCAGAAGCTGGTATCTGGTTATGCATCATGATTACAACAGATCATAGCAACCAGAGGGGCTCTACTAAGTGTCACGATTCACCTTTGCCTCTGCTCCTTGCAGAGCCATTGGGTTTTGTCTATTGCTCAGTTGTTTGTATTCCTCAAATCCTTGCCAGTGGGTGGGGCTTGTTTGGTGCCTCGTTCCGGTAATCGCCTTACTTTATCTTTGGGCTGTTTCCACCGGAACTTCGGAAGGGATAGTTCCTGCTCTGCAGTATGCGCTTCTGGTTTCTGTGACTTCGTTCTGATCCTCGTCCTGCTACCCCGACTCCTCTCCCTATCCACCGTCCGTCCATCTTGTCTGTGCTCCATGACCCTCCGCTTGTCTTGTTCCCTCAGTCCCGCTTCCCCCCTCTGTACTGATGTTTCCCTTTGGCTTCTGACTCTTGGCGTGCTCAACCATTCTGCTACTGGTGACAGCTAGTGGGCAGACGCCACATTACACCTAAGAGCTCCACGTCTCTCCTGCGTACCTGTGCCCCCTGGGGGTAGCATGACAGCTGGAATGCTTTTTCCTTGCTTTTATTGATTAAAATAAGCAAGGAAAAACACATGAAAAAATGCAAGAAAAAGCCACGTGTGCACATAACCTAAAAGTGGCCATGCTCAACAGATAGCATGATGTTGTACTGATGTTCCCCTTCGAATTTTGACCCCAGCTTGCTATCTGACTATGGTTCTGCTCCCTTTCTGTATCTGACGTTACCTCCCGGCTACCGGCCTTAAGCCTGCTTTACATGTTACGATTGTGCATACGATATTGTATGCGATCGTAACCACCCCCATCGTATGTGTGGCACGTTCAATTTGTTGAACGTGTCGCACAAACGAATAACCCCCCGTCACACGTACTTACCCTTCCATACGACCTCTATGTGGGCGGCAAACATCCACTTCCTGGAGTGGGAGGGACGTTCGGCGGCACATCGACATCATGTGGCAGCCGGCCAATAGAAGCGGAGGGGCGGAGATGAGCGGGACGTAAACATCCCGCCCACCTCCTTCCTTCCGCATTGCCGGCGGGAGCTGCAGGACGTAGGTAAGATCTGTTCATCGTTCCCGGGGTGTCACACACTGCGATGTGCGCTACCCTGGGTACGATGAACAACCTGACGTTCAATTTTTAGGAATTGAACGACGTGCATGCGATGAACGTTTTACCATTCAATCGCAATCGCACGTAGCTGTTACATGCTACGATGTAACTTAAGATGCCGGATGTGCATCAGTTACAACGTGACCCCGCCGACACATCGTAAGATATATTGTAGCGTGTAAAGTGCCCTTTAGGCTTTCACGTGACTTCGGCTCCTCTTCCTCCTTTGCACTGACGTGACCTCCTGGGTCTGACTCTCTGCGTGTATGACCATTCTGCTACCTCCCTGTCTAGATACTGGTGACATCTAGTGGGTAGACGCCGCATTACACCTAGGAGCTCTACATCTCTCCTGTGTACCTGCGCCCCCTGGTGGTAGCATTACAGTATGTACTTAAAATGCTTGTCATGAAAGGGATGACTAATTTGGAAACTACAGTCAGTTAAAGTAGCATTTTGTGAGAAATCGGATGTTATATTAGTTGTGTTGAACTCTATTTTATTTTTGTTTGATCGTTTTTTTGCAAACAGAAGAAAGTTTGGAAATGTTTGCTAATAGCCCTATTTTGCAAATGTAATTATAAGACGTAATCAAAAACAAACTTTATATTAAAATGTAATAAAAACATTTGAAATTTTACATTAAAAATGTTTTTCATTGTTGCACCGTAGTACCCTTTCAATGTAATCAAAGAAAACGTCTTATAATAGGTAGCGTATTATAAGGCTGGGGCTGGCGCTTCCTCTTCCTTTTCCAGGGACTCAAAGTTTTCTCCACCCTTGTCATTGTTTTCCAATTACCATTTACAACTTGAATCCCTGATTCATGACTTAAGGAAATAAAAAAGGGAAATAAATCCGCCCACCAACTGCTACAGAGAAACTAATGAGGACGGTACTAAACAAAAAAGCTTTGGGAAAATATATCATTGGTGACCTTTAATTGTCTTCAATGGGTTTTTAATTGGAATACATTGATTGGGTAAATAAAGTATCTGAGTTGGCAATCTATAAAACGTATTACCCTTAATAAACAGACTAAAGGTTTTAATTACTATTATGCCCATTGATTGCAATTAATTAGGTTTATGGTAAGCTCATGGAGTATTCATAGGATTTTGCGTTATTATTTGATTGGTCATATAGTTCTGGGGGATATAGTATGTGACATATTACACCTCGGGATGTTAAAATTGGTCATTTATGAAGAAAATTCTGCACACTGAAAATTTAAGGGAATATCTGATATTATTTCTTCTATCAGATAAGGGGTTTTCCACCAGACGAACCACCCTTTCTCAAACCCTATGTTTCCCCATAGTAAACTTGTAATACTTAAGCTCACCTTGTGTGCCGGTTCTGTTCCAGTGGTGTCAGCACTGGCTCTTCTGGGAATCACATAACATTTTTATGTCATGTGATCCCTGTAGCTTCACTTTTCCCTCTTTCAGTTGTAATTGACATCCAGAGACAGTGCCGCAGTATCATTTGATTTATCTGAAGGGAGAGTGAAGCCACAGGGAACACATGAAATAACACTGTTACACGATCCTCAGGAGAGCCAGTGCCTACACCGCTGAAACGGCACCGGAGGTGAGTATAGATGTTAATGTGGGGAAACAAGCGGATTGTAAAGGGGTTGTCCAAGTAGTAGACAGTCCCTTGAAATGTAATTTTTAAGAATACAAATCACAAAAGGTCAGTGGAGCCTCTGTTAGGAGTCTCGACACAGAATATAGCCAGGTATCCCTATTTTTGAGAATAGACATACTGGATTTAAATAGAGACAAGGGAGTCTCTTAAGATTCATTGCGGGTAGAATTGCTTCGATTGGTCAGTGGATTTGATGGCACCCAAAAAGATCATCATGATTCTTTCCAGTCTCTCCATACCCCAAGCATAATAAACGGAGAGATGGAAATTGGTTCCAAAATTAAAGATTATACTTACCTATCCTGGCCCCCTGTCGCACCTGTTCTGCTGCCAAAGCTCTGTTCCTAGTCCTTTGCTCATTCCTCCGGTCTTCAGATCTTCTGACTAGGCCTCCTGCGGTCGTGTGAGCCAAGACATTGAAGTCGCTGACGTGCATTGCGCCCCACATGTGAGGCCTGATCAGTGCCAGAAGATCCAGAAGAAAAGGGAGCGACTAGAGGACCAAGTTGCAAGATGCAATGGCAGGACAGATAAGGGACAGGTCTAGGACTTTTTAACCCATTATTGGCCCTCAGAAGTAGAGATGAGCAGTTCTGTCGAGTCTCGATCCACCGGCAGCAAACAAGCCTAGCTCCACAAGCTCGAGCTTGGCAGTTTGAGTCTCTGTCCACATGCAGCCAGCCATAATCAGATCACTTCCGGGGGAGGGTGTGCGGAATGTTTCAAACTTTTTTTGTTGTTGCTCACTACATGTGATCATGCTGTTGCTGCCCCCAGTGTGAGCCGTTCACACACTACTAGCGGCTCACACAGGGCTGAGCACCGAGCGTACCTGAGCACAGCTTTGCTCGCGTGAGTTTGTTGGCTCGTAAACTATTCGACCCCAAACATGAACCTTGATTTTTAAATTTAGTGTTCGGTTCGAAAACTGAACCTTAGGTTCACTCCTCTCTATTCAGAAGAAACAAACAAAACGTTTTGAAAAAAACAAAAACAAAAATGGAGTCCATATGAACTTTATTGTTGCTCTCTATGACTCTGCTATTGCTTCTGTATGAATCCTGCCTAAGGCTATATTCACACATCCATGTGACACGTACGTGTGTTGTCCGTTTTTTTTATCGCACATCAAATGAACCCGTAGAGTTTTATTGATCCAAGTGTGACGCCCCGGACTAGTCGGGTCGTCCCAGGTAGTCACACACAACACCACACCCCCTCCTGGTTAGGTGACATCAGCCAACGTAAAAACCTTGTCACCACCCTCCAGGTTTGATGTCCACACCAGGGGGGGGCGAAGCCAAGCGGTTGGCTCCGCCCACCGAGGAGTTCACAGGCCTGGAGGCGGGAAAACAGTTAGTCAAGTTCAGAGTCTAGAGTAGTCAAGTTCTGAGTGGAGTGAGGAGCAGTCAATGTCACGGGCAGTCCTGTGTCCGTGCCCTGATAAGAGACTACCAGGTGGCTGGGTCGGAGCCCAGTCGCCATTGGCAAGGAGGCAGACGGTGGTGGCCGCCTGCAGGAGACCGGGAATATGACTGGTGGAACCGTAAGGGACCGGGACAGGGTAGTGGCCTACCGGAACCGAACAGGGGAACCAACTGGATACCGGAGCACCAGGCAGGGTACTCAGACCCAGTACAAAGCCCTGAACCGACAGGGCCGAGTCCAATCAACTGATTGCGGTCTGGACCTTAGGACCTATCCCACACAAGTTCCGTTAGAAGACAACAGCCCAACCATACAGGGTAAAGCCACCGCCAAGGCACAGAGACCCAAAGGGCCAGCGTCTGCGGGCAAACGGGCTCCTACGGCATATACAAGTCGGGGAGTGGACTACCGGTGTCTAGGCATAGGAGTCAAACATTTACATACAGAGGTGCAGTAGAAAGGCGGAAACCACCAACCTATTCTGGGAGAAGCTGCAGCCGGCTGCGGGCCCCGTTCATCACTCCGTTTGGTTTACCAGAGACTCCTGTGTCTTGTGTTAGAGTGAGTACACCAGTGCCATCAGGCACCGCACAGCACTGCACCACAACACTTCACCCTGCACCTCGGCCCCCGCCTACCGGGCCCCGAGACCAACACCTCCTATCCACGGAGGGGTCAACACCTAGCTGCGCCATTACACCGCTCCCAGGAGCCCCCCATACCTTCACCGCAACGGTGGTGTCTACAATCACCACAACCCGTGGGTGGCGTCACAAACTAACATCCAAAACCAAACCACCGCGGCCCCAGTCGGGGAACTCACCACCCAAATCCCCGCGTGTAGCGCCAACTCCCTTGCAGAGCGACATGACCACCGGGTCCGTGAGAGGTTCGAGCCACCACCCGCAGTACGAGCACGGATCCGAGCGGCTCGGCGGTCGCAGCCGAGCCCGCGGGGCGGTACACAAGCACACATCCATCTGTGAGACTCAGAGCAGGTCCTATTCTCATCTCTTTTGCGGATCAGTCTCAGCAATGAAAGTCTATTAAGAATCATATACACTGGATGAAACACACAAGATAGACTTTGTACTTCACAGTTCCATACGTGTTTCACCCATTTTCCAGTGATCTATTGTAAACAGTCAATGGATAAATAAAAGTTTGGTTTTTAAGAATGGATTACAAAAAATGGATACCAAACGGATGACAAAAGGTCAATTTCTCATAGAATTAAAATTGGCCAGGGATGTGGGAATGTAGCCATGTTTTGGGGATTCAGACAGAACACCTGAAAGAAGGGCCAAAATGCAATTTTATTGTCATCTTACATTAACTAGGGGGCTTTTGAGTACCCCATATAATGGGAGGGACAGTGGAATAGCTTCCCAAGCCTCATCTGTGTTTGTACTATTACTATCATGCCTTATCTACAGTATGTTTATAGCAGTGCAATGTAACGGGGAGATATGGGGGGATAGGATGGTTCAGGGCTCCTGGATGACCCTACGACTAGGGACCCTGAGCTGTCCCTTATCCCGACAGTAGACTTAGTGGTAGTCAGGGTCGAGCCTCCAACGTGACCCTGTCTCCTGTCCAGGCCCTAACAACTGTGTCCCCACCCCCCAGGGGATGGACCTGAACGGAGATCAACAACCCACAAACACAGAACAACAGATGAGGGTAACAAAAGAACTCATACACCAAAAACCTACACCAGACGCAATCCAGGAAATACGGGTGAGGACTAATGAGGGAAAGGAGTTAGAGCAAAAACACTCAACTTGCACAAACTAGCAGACAGCACAACAGAAATCACCATGTCCTCTCTGCTCCCAGGCTAGCTCCAAACTTGAAGAATAACCAGCACAATACCCAGGAAGCAGAGGGCTTATATCCCAAGTGGAAGTGATTAAGTGCCGACAGCTAAGCAAGTCTGCTGCTGCACCAGTGAAGGGATTAGCCCTTAATGTGCCCGAAGAAAAAAAACTACATTTAAAGTGCATGTTTCCCAGATGGTAAATCTGAAAGCTGACCCTAAGTCTGTCTTTATGCATGTGACATGCCATAAAGTGGTCATTAAATCTCCGGCTCTCAGCTTACTCTGACCAAGTCTGCACAGCAAAGCAAACAAGTGAGCTCCAGGGGGCAGCTAGAATAATTTAAGATTTTTTTATATATATGAAGTTGCAGAAAAGTAATAAAACAAAACTAAAGATAAAAAAATGCGGATAGTCACATGTCAAATTCTGACACAGTAAAGGTCTTGTCTCTCCATAGACATTGTTGGTGTAATATGCCTTATGCGGGCGTCACACGGTACGATCTATCGTGCGATTGCACGAGCGATTGTACCCGCCCCCGTCGTTTGTGCGTCACGGGCAAATCGCTGCCCGTGTCACGCAAAGTCGTTAAACCGCCGTCACACGTACTTACCTGCTGAGCGACCTCGCTGTGGGCGGCGAACATCCTCTTCCTGAAGGGGGAGGGACGTTTGGCGTCACAGCGACATCATACAGCCGCCGTCCAATAGAAGCGGAGGGGTGGAGATGAGCGGGACGTAAACATCCCGCTCACCTCCTTCCTTCCGCATAGCCGGCGGGTGCCGCGGGATGCAGGTAAGCTGTATTCATCGTTCCCGGGGTGTCACACGGAGCGTTGTGTGCTACCCCAGGTACGATGAACAACCGGCGCCATGAAAAATAAACGATTTTTTAAAAATAAGCGACATGTACACGACTTACAATTTGTGACCGATTCAGCGTCGCTCGTAGGTGTCACACGAAACGACGTCGCAAACGATGTCGGATGTGCGTCACGAACACTGTGACCCCGACGATGCATCGCGTGATAGCTCGTCTCGTGTGACGCCCGCTTTATTCTGGGAGTCTGAAGGCTGTAACTTTGCAGCTGCACCAGAAAAGTGTTAGGTCACTTTGTCTATTATTGGGTTTTGGCAACTACAGTAGCGATTGTTACATTTTCCTATAGCGCCACCAAAGGTGAATTAAAGAGGACCAACCACCAGGATTTTCATATATAAACTAAAGCCAGTGCTATACTGTCACTATCAGGCTGATTATATACATACCTTTAGTTGTGAGATCGGATGTATACTTTTTGAAATACAGGAAAGTAAAGTCTGTGAAATGCACTGTTATTTGATTGATAGCAGCTACAGAATATCTAATAGATGGGTCGGGTTTTGCTAGTTATTCCCGCCCTTGTCTGCTGCCTGTCCTACCTCCCCCTGTTCTTCCTCCCTTCCTCCTCCCTCAGTAATAAAAGAAACAGGGGGAGGAACGACGGACAGCAGACAGGGTAAGGAATAACTAGCAAAACTTGACCCACCTAGTAGATATTCCGTTGCACTTATCAATCAAATAACAGTGCATTTCAGAAACTTTACTTGCCTATATTTCAGAAAGTATAAATCCAATCTCAAAACTAAAGGTATGTATAGAATCGGCATGATAGCGCCAGTATAGCACTTGCTTTAGTTTATATATGAAAATCCTAGTGGTTGGTCCTCTTTAAGCATTGCATGTTTTCTATTAAAAATTGAAAAGTGGATCCAGATCGAGGAGCTCCCTTAACTCATAGCATATTGTCTAAAACAGAGATCTCTCTAAACTCTCAGTTTGTCCGTCATATAAAAAAGTGCACACAATTCTGGGAGTAGTATTTAAAAGAATACAAAAAAAAGAGATTTCATTTTAACTGTGTCCAACAAGCCATGAAACGCGTTTCGCTAGAAAATGGGTTGTCTCTTTGATGTGTGATAATAAGAGGCCTGTACAGCGCTGTGGCCTAGCCAGGCAGTGAACCGGCTAATCTATCAAACCCACAATTCTATTCTACGTAACTCCCCATGTAGCCGAGCAGCCGCTTCCGATGCTCACCGCCCGGGATGTCTGTTAGAAGTCGCTTCCAATCCTTGCAAGCACTGTTCATAAATGTTCTAAATAGTTGAAATAGTCACATCAAAGTCTCCAACTCTGTAGAACGACTGGTGCCCGAAACTGACCTGCCTCGTGCCCCTCGTTGCCGCTGTTCTTGATGTCTGTCCCCGCAGCCCAAGGTATTGGATGGATTTGTAACAAACCTGGTCTCTCTGGACTCCATCCCAGAACATCATTAAGGCAAAGATTAACATCTCAATTTACGTATCTTTCCCGGAACGGCTGATGTAAATAAACAAAGCTCCGCAGCAAAGATTTATGCAAATATTCCAAACAAACAAATAAAATCAAGGTCATGTCAAGGAGACTGTGCGGAATACAAGTCGTATTATAAATCCGGAATAAAGGCTTTATTACGCCTCCTGTTATTCATATATTCAGCCTCCTGAATGGTGAGACATGCAAAACTGCATTGTGTTTTCCACACCGATGTAACAGCGGAAGATGTTAGAAATAATGAAGCGTTTGCTCTAATCAGCAATTTTACTAATGCGCGATGGTATCAGTCAAATATTTATCTTAATGTCCCATTTATGAGCGCTAGATCAATTTTCTAGGTTTTGAGTTTAGATCGTTTTTAGGGTCGCACTGGCTGAAATGTTCTGTCGTGACCCTAGGCTTCTTCACATGGGTTCCTTTGGGTGTTTGGTGGTATTTGCTGTAGATGTGCATCTTGCTAAATGGTATAGGAACCCCAGAATTATCATATAGACAAGGAAGGATACAAACTATATTGTAAATGTGTCGCCCAGGGAATGGGGTACTCGGTCCCGGGCGGTTTACAACTGGGGAATGTCACTTTGGTGGCCGGTACATAGTCCCGTGCCCTGGATGCTTTTTTTAATGGGGACTATTTACAGGGTAGATTAAAGTAATTTGTGTGACGCCACCTGCTGGTTGTGGTTAAAATAGTGGAATCGCCGCTGCTGAGTTAGTTACCCCTAGGGCTGGTGGTAATGGCAGCTATGGAGGTAGCCCTCCGCAGGTAAGGCTGAGCCCGGGGAGATGTATGGTAGACTTTTGCCGAAGAAGGGAGGCCACACCGTGGGTTGTAATTAACAGTCTCTAATCACTCTTGACTTTTGGACAGCTGGTTCAGGTCCCTGTAGTCCCAGTGGAAGTTTGATGACTCGGTTGCTCTGTCCCCGGCACCCTCAGTGTGGTTGGGTCCCCGTAGCTTGGAGTGGTTTGGGGCCCGACTGCCCTTGTCCGTATGGCAGGCAGTGTGGTCCCTGCAGGGCCGGTCTGTGTCCCGAATGCTGATCCTCACTTTACTGCTGGTGCCCTCGGATCTGTGGGTTAGTGAGGTCCGTGAAGGTCCCCTCACTGTGCAGGTAATTGCCAGGCCACGTGAAGCTGACGCCTGACCTAGGACCCTGTGCCCCGTCGGTGCTCTGGTCCCAGTGGTACTCTGGTGTACCTACAATGACGACCACTATCCTGTGCCCCCGGGTCACCGTTTACATGACCCAGCTCAAGGCACGTCTCTCCTCTTCACTCTTTCCACTGTCAACTGTCTACTGTCCCCTCTCACAAGGCTGTCTAGTCCCCTGGTCTGCTCCACCCTCTAGGTGGCCATCCCCTTGTGTCTGACTAGCCACTTACCCCTGGTGTGGAGTGGAAACTGGGGTTTTGGTGTGTCTAGGTGTTACTGGCACTGGTGAGGATGCAGTACCTAGTAATTCCCTGAGTGGTTCAGGGGTGCTACATAAATAGAACTCTTGATTTTACTGATGAACTGGACACGGCATCTATAGAAAGAATACACAAGGCACAGCCTTAAAGGGTACATGTGGCTTCACATATCTTTTACAGTATCCAGCAGTTACACTCACTTGCAGTCTCTGGTTCTCTTATTTTACGTTAGTACTGTCCTTTCCTTCTGCCTACAGTCTGTGTCCAGTCTGCAATCCATGCCCTAGCTTAGATAGCTAGACTTCTTGCACTAAATTCCAAAGTCTGGCTTACACGTACAGTTAGGTCCAGAAATATTTGGACAGTGACACAATTTTGGCGAGTTGGGCTCTGCATGCCACCACATTGGATTTGAAATGAAACCTCTACAAGAGAATTCAAGTGCAGATTGTAACGTTTAATTTGAAGGTTTGAACAAAAATATCTGATAGAAATTGTAGGAATTGTACACATTTCTTTACAAACACTCCACATTTTAGGAGGTCAAAAGTAATTGGACAAATAAACCAAACCCAAACAATATATTTTTATTTTCAATATTTTGTTGCGAATCCTTTGGAGGCAATCACTGCCTTAAGTCTGGAACCCATGGACATCACCAAACGCTGGGTTTCCTCCTTCTTAATGCTTTGCCAGGCCTTTACAGCCGCAGCCTTCAGGTCTTGCTTGTTTGTGGGTCTTTCCGTCTTAAGTCTGGATTTGAGAAAGTGAAATGCATGCTCAATTGGGTTAAGATCTGGTGATTGACTTGGCCATTGCAGAATGTTCCACTTTTTTGCACTCATGAACTCCTGGGTAGCTTTGGCTGTATGCTTGGGGTCATTGTCCATCTGTACTATGAAGCGCCGTCCGATCAACTTTGCGGCATTTGGCTTAATCTGGGCTGAAAGTATATCCCGGTACACTTCAGAATTCATCCGGCTACTCTTGTCTGCTGTTATGTCATCAATAAACAGAAGTGACTCAGTGCCATTGAAAGCCATGCATGCCCATGCCATCACGTTCCCTCCACCATGTTTTACAGAGGATGTGGTGTGCCTTGGATCATGTGCCGTTCCCTTTCTTCTCCAAACTTTTTTCTTCCCATCATTCTGGTACAGGTTGATCTTTGTCTCATCTGTCCATAGAATACTTTTCCAGAACTGAGCTGGCTTCATGAGGTGTTTTTCAGCAAATGTAACTCTGGCCTGTCTATTTTTGGAATTGATGAATGGTTTGCATCTAGATGTGAACCCTTTGTATTTACTTTCATGGAGTCTTCTCTTTACTGTTGACTTAGAGACAGATACACCTACTTCACTGAGAGTGTTCTGGACTTCAGTTGATGTTGTGAACGGGTTCTTCTTCACCAAAGAAAGTATGCGGCGATCATCTACCACTGTTGTCATCCGTGGACGCCCAGGCCTTTTTGAGTTCCCAAGCTCACCAGTCAATTCCTTTTTTCTCAGAATGTACCCGACTGTTGATTTTGCTACTCCAAGCATGTCTGCTATCTCTCTGATGGATTTTTTCTTTTTTTTCAGCCTCAGGATGTTCTGCTTCACCTCAATTGAGAGTTCCTTAGACTGCATGTTGTCTGGTCACAGCAACAGCTTCCAAATGCAAAACCACACACCTGTAATCAACCCCAGACCTTTTAACTACTTCATTGATTACAGGTTAACGAGGGAGATGCCTTCAGAGTTAATTGCAGCCCTTAGAGTCCCTTGTCCAATTACTTTTGGTCCCTTTAAAAAGAGGAGGCTATGCATTACAGAGCTATGATTCCTAAACCCTTTCTCCGATTTGGATGTGAAAACTCTCATATTGCAGCTGGGAGTGTGCACTTTCAGCCCATATTATATATATAATTGTATTTCTGAACATGTTTTTGTAAACAGCTAAAATAACAAAACTTGTGTCACTGTCCAAATATTTCTGGACCTAACTGTAGCCTCTGTGCCTTTTGCTTTTGCTATCTCAGGGCCCCAGCAACCCATGATCACCTTTGGACCTTCGGCTCATTACTCTGAAGTTGCTGTCATCACTTTTCTCTCAGATCTCTGTCCTGGTCCCGTGTCTTTCCATTCATATGCCAGATTTTCAGTCACTTATCAGTATTAGAGTCAATTTAGAAGCATGCTATCCTCATCAGTGATGAGTAGTGATGAGCGAGTACTAAAATGTTCGGGAGCTCGAGGCTCGGGCCGAGCATCTCAAAATACTCGTGTACTCGGCCCGAGCACCGAGCCCAATGTTATCCTATGGGAGACCCGAGTATTATTCTGAAATGATCCCCGGCAGCATGTAGAAACCATAAAACTGTAAATTAAAAAAAAAAACGTGCGTGTGTGTGTAAGCGTGCATATATATATACACGCGGAGTGGAGTGCGGGAGGGGCCGAAGCCGAGCGGGGAAGTGTCGGGCTAAAGGCACGGTCATGCTGTGAGGGCCGGCCAATCACTGCAATTCCACAACTAACAGGGCTGTGGCATTGCAGTGGTCTGCCAGCCAATCCCTGCATAAGGGATGGCTGTAAAAAGAGCGCCAACATGAAGACCACGAGTACAGCACGAGTATCGCGAAATTACTCGGTCCCCGCCGAGTAGCCCGAGTACAGTGATACTCGTGCGAGTACCGAGTAGTGACAAGCATACTCGCTCAACACTAGTGATGAGCGAGCTCTAAAATGTTCGATTGCTCGGTACTCGAATCCAGCAGGTCAGATACTCGAAATGGCTCGACTTGAATGCCAAGTATAATGGAAGCCAATGGGAAACTTGAACATTTTTATGGGAAACCCTTAAAGAAGGTCTGAAAGGGCAGGAAAACCACTGAAGTTGATAGAAAGAGCATTGTGAAGATGCGTGAATGCATCTGTGACTACTATGTCGCTGCTGGGAACTTAATAAATAAATCATTTTTAAAAATGACTTGCGATCTCCCCTATTTTTGATCATCGGCCAAGGTAAAGCAGATAGTTAGCTATTATCAACCTAGGAAGGTACATGTACATATTATTTGGCCGTTCCCAGCCTAAAAATAGCAGCATGCAGCCATCACATACCTGTCATGTACCCTCTCTGGGGGCAGGTGGAAGGGAAATCAGATCAGGACTGGTCAGGAGTATGGCTAGGGAGGAGACTCATTTCTCTCCACCATCAGGAGTATCCATGAGGTTAGGGATAGCATAGGGCCCCTTAGCTTGAGGGACAGCTTAGGAGCTCTGGTTCCCAGCTGTTCGAAAGCCATCGTAACACATCAACATCGCTGGGTCTCGCTGAGCACGGCGTTGAGCCGGTGGAGCTAATGAGAATTGTCATCACACTGTGAATAGCTGTACTTTACTGCTACTCACAGTCGCCGGAACTGCATTTGGAGAACATGGACTATGATGGAACTTTGTGGGAAATTGTTTATAATAAATTGGTGAACGAGGGGTGCTGTGGGGGCTTCTTTATTCAAATTAACTATTTGTTCCTCTGTGTGTGTGTGTGTGTGTGTGTGTGTGTGTGTGTGGAGTTTTTTTTAGGATTACTGAGTTAGTCTGGGAGTCTGATAGATGCCTCTCCTTTACTACCATAAAACTAGGGCTTGATGCTACGGTAGCTAATGTGATGCGCCAATTCTGGGGTGGCTATGGGCTGGTATTTTAGGCTGAGAAGGGCCAAATAACCATGGGTCTTTCCAGTGTAATAATACTAGGCCCCAGTTATCTGCTTTACCTTTGCTGGTTATCAAACTCTGTGGGACCCTACGTTATTTTTTAAATTATTTATTTTTCACGTTAAACATGAAAGTCACCAAAGGGTGCAAGTGTACAATTTACAATGTATTGCAATACAATTAATAACCCTACATATACAGTTAGGTCCAGAAATATTTGGACAGTGACACAATTTTCGCGAGTTGGGCTCTGCATGCCACCACATTGGATTTGAAATGAAACCTCTACAACAGAATTCAAGTGCAGATTGTAACGTTTAATTTGAAGGTTTGAACAAAAATTTCTGATAGAAATTGTAGGAATTGTCACATTTCTTTACAAACACTCCACATTTTAGGAGGTCAAAAGTAATTGGACAAATAAACCAAACCCAAACAAAATATTTTTATTTTCAATATTTTGTTGCGAATCCTTTGGAGGCAATCACTGCCTTAAGTCTGGAACCCATGGACATCACCAAACGCTGGGTTTCCTCCTTCTTAATGCTTTGCCAGGCCTTTACAGTCGCAGCCTTCAGGTCTTGCTTGTTTGTGGGTCTTTCCGTCTTAAGTCTGGATTTGAGCAAGTGAAATGCATGCTCAATTGGGTTAAGATCTGGTGATTGACTTGGCCATTGCAGAATGTTCCACTTTTTTGCACTCATGAACTCCTGGGTAGCTTTGGCTGTATGCTTGGGATCATTGTCCATCTGTACTATCAAGCGCCGTCCGATCAACTTTGCGGCATTTGGCTGGATCTGGGCTGAAAGTATATCCCGGTACACTTCAGAATTCATCCGGCTACTCTTGTCTGCTGTTATGTCATCAATAAACACAAGTGACCCAGTGCCATTGAAAGCCATGCATGCCCATGCCATCACGTTGCCTCCACCATGTTTTACAGAGGATGTGGTGTGCCTTGGATCATGTGCCGTTCCCTTTCTTCTCCAAACTTTTTTCTTCCCATCATTCTGGTACAGGTTGATCTTTGTCTCATCTGTCCATAGAATACTTTTCCAGAACTGAGCTGGCTTCATGAGGTGTTTTTCAGCAAATTTAACTCTGGCCTGTCTATTTTTGGAATTGATGAATGGTTTGCATCTAGATGTGAACCCTTTGTATTTACTTTCATGGAGTCTTCTCTTTACTGTTGACTTAGAGACAGATACACCTACTTCACTGAGAGTGTTCTGGACTTCAGTTGATGTTGTGAACGGGTTCTTCTTCACCAAAGAAAGTATGCGGCGTTCATCCACCACTGTTGTCATCCGTGGACGCCCAGGCCTTTTTGAGTTCCCAAGCTCACCAGTCAATTCCTTTTTTCTCAGAATGTACCCGACTGTTGATTTTGCTACTCCAAGCATGTCTGCTGTCTCTCTGATGGATTTTTTTCTTTTTTTTCAGCCTCAGGATGTTCTGCTTCACCTCAATTAAGAGTTCCTTAGACCGCATGTTGTCTGGTCACAGCAACAGCTTCCAAATGCAAAACCACACACCTGTAATCAACCCCAGACCTTTTAACTACTTCATTGATTACAGGTTAACGAGGGAGACGCCTTCAGAGTTAATTGCAGCCCTTAGAGTCCCTTGTCCAATTACTTTTTGTCCCTTTAAAAAGAGGAGGCTATGCATTACAGAGCTATGATTCCTAAACCCTTTCTCCGATTTGGATGTGAAAACTCTCATATTGCAGCTGGGAGTGTGCACTTTCAGCCCATATTATATATATAATTGTATTTCTGAACATGTTTTTGTAAACAGCTAAAATAACAAAACTTGTGTCACTGTCCAAATATTTCTGGCCCTGACTGTATGCCTGCTCTAACCTAATCTCTCTCTTCTAGATCAACCCTCCTTGAACCTGTTTCCAGAGAACAGTGCGCCGAACATCGTGCCCCTTCATCTATTTAAGACTCGATAGCCAATCACAGTAATGCTATTATGTATACCATGTATGGCAGGCTATCCCCGCATGTTGATTGGCTGTCTAACAGCCGCAAAACATGCAGATATTCGCGTACCCATGTTACTCGATCGAGTAACAAGCAGTGGTGAGCACGCTAGCTCATCACCAATCCTCATCTTTCCTTATCACACTCATCTGAGAGCGGCTTTTACTTTTCTTCATATCTTTCACTTCCTACTCCAAAACTACAGACTAACCAAGAGATGACCCCCGTCCTATTCCCCGGCAACTCCTTCGACAATGTGGAATGGGTTATTGTAACCCCTTCTCACCCAGATTTCTATTCTTCCATAGCCTCACATGAGAGGAATAGAAGTAACCCATATCAAACAGTGTGCAGCATTTCTACTCAATGCATCAGAACATAAGAATACATTTGTATATTGCAATATTACAAAATCACCATAGCAATATCCTCAGGGGGTGTCAGACGTCTTCTCACTCCTTTACAATGGATATTAATATACTGTGATATGTGTAGATACAGTAAAGCTGAGATTATCAAATAATGCAAAAACTCAATATTTGGCACAACTCATTTTAATATCTCATATTTTTATTTGTGGTTTGAACCTGGTAGAAAAAGTTAATTTGCCGTAGTTTACTGTTCATAATCAATATGGAGATACTTGGGTGAAGCTGCTCCTCATACTCTTCCTGCTCTGCAGCTATTGGGTGCAGCTGCTCCTCATACCCTTCCTGCTCTGCAGCTATTGGGTGAAGCTGCTCCTCACACTCTTCCTGCTCTGCAGCTATTGGGTGCAGCTGCTCCTCACACTCTTCCTGCTCTGCAGCTATTGGTGAAGCTGCTCCTCACACTCTTCCTGTTCTGCAGCTATTGGTGAAGCTGCTCTTCACACTCTTCCTGCTCTGCAGCTATTGGTGAAGCTACTGTTCACACTCTTCCTGCTCTGCAGCTATTGGTGAAGCTGCTCCTCACACTCTTCCTGCTGTGCAGCTATTGGGTGAAGCTGCTCCTCACACTCTTCCTGCTCTGCAGCTATTGGTGAAGCTGCTCCTCACACTCTTCCTGCTCTGCAGCTATTGGTGAAGCTGCTCTTCACACTCTTCCTGCTCTGCAGCTATTGGTGAAGCTACTGTTCACACTCTTCCTGCTCTGCAGCTATTGGTGAAGCTGCTCCTCACACTCTTCCTGCTGTGCAGCTATTGGGTGAAGCTGCTCCTCACACTCTTCCTGCACTGCAGCCATTGGATGAAACAGCTCCTCACATTCTTCCTGCTCTGCAGCCATTGGATGAAACAGCTCCTAACACTCTTCCTGCTCTGCAGCCATTGGATGAAACAGCTCCTCACACTCTTCCTGCTCTGCAGCTATTGGGTGAAGCTGCTCCTCACATTCTTCCTGCTCTGCAGCTATTGGATGAAATGGCTCCTCATACCCTTCCTGCTCTGCAGTTATTGGGTGAAAGAGCTCCTCACACTCTTCCTGCTCTGCAGCTATTGGATGAAATGGCTCCTCACACTCTTCCTGCTCTGCAGCTATTGGTGAAGCTGCTCTTCACGCTCTTCCTGCTCTGCAGTTAGTGGTGAAGCTGCTCCTCACACTCTTCCTGCTCTGCAGCTATTGGGTGAAGCTGCTCCTCACACTCTTCCTGCTCTGCAGCTATTGGGTGCAGCTGCTCCTCACACTCTTCCTGCTCTGCAGCTATTGGTGAAGCTGCTCCTCACACTCTTCCTGCTCTGCAGCTATTGGTGAAGCTGCTCCTCACACTCTTCCTGCTCTGCAGCTATTGGTGAAGCTGCTCTTCACACTCTTCCTGCTCTGCAGCTATTGGTGAAGCTACTGTTCACACTCTTCCTGCTCTGCAGCTATTGGTGAAGCTGCTCCTCACACTCTTCCTGCTGTGCAGCTATTGGGTGAAGCTGCTCCTCACACTCTTCCTGCTCTGCAGCTATTGGTGAAGCTGCTCCTCACACTCTTCCTGCTCTGCAGCTATTGGTGAAGCTGCTCTTCACACTCTTCCTGCTCTGCAGCTATTGGTGAAGCTACTGTTCACACTCTTCCTGCTCTGCAGCTATTGGTGAAGCTGCTCCTCACACTCTTCCTGCTGTGCAGCTATTGGGTGAAGCTGCTCCTCACACTCTTCCTGCACTGCAGCCATTGGATGAAACAGCTCCTCACATTCTTCCTGCTCTGCAGCCATTGGATGAAACAGCTCCTAACACTCTTCCTGCTCTGCAGCCATTGGATGAAACAGCTCCTCACACTCTTCCTGCTCTGCAGCTATTGGGTGAAGCTGCTCCTCACATTCTTCCTGCTCTGCAGCTATTGGATGAAATGGCTCCTCATACCCTTCCTGCTCTGCAGTTATTGGGTGAAAGAGCTCCTCACACTCTTCCTGCTCTGCAGCTATTGGATGAAATGGCTCCTCACACTCTTCCTGCTCTGCAGCTATTGGTGAAGCTGCTCTTCACGCTCTTCCTGCTCTGCAGTTAGTGGTGAAGCTGCTCCTCACACTCTTCCTGCTCTGCAGCTATTGGGTGAAGCTGCTCCTCACACTCTTCCTGCTCTGCAGCTATTGGTGAAGCTGCTCCTCACACTCTTCCTGCTCTGCAGCTATTGGGTGAAGCTGCTCCTCACATTCTTTCTGCTCTGCAGCTATTGGGTGAAGCTGCTTCTCACACTCTTCCTGCTCTGCAGCTATTGGGTGAAGCTGCTTCTCACACTCTTCCTGCTCTGCAGCTATTGGGTGAAGGTGCTCCTCACACTCTTCCTGCTCTGCAGCTATTGGTGAAGCTGCTCCTCACACTCTTCCTGCTCTGCAGCTATTGGGTGAAGCTGCTCCTCACACTCTTCCTGCTCTGCAGCTATTGGTGAAGCTGCTCCTCACACTCTTCCTGCTCTGCAGCTATTGGTGAAGCTGCTCCTCACACTCTTCCTGCTCTGCAGCTATTGGGTGAAGCTGCTCCTCACACTCTTCCTGCTCTGCAGCTATTGGTGAAGCTGCTCCTCACACTCTTCCTGCTCTGCAGCTATTGGTGAAGCTGCTCCTCACACTCTTCCTGCTCTGCAGCTATTGGTGAAGCTGCTCCTCACACTCTTCCTGCTCTGCAGCTATTGGTGAAGCTGCTCCTCACACTCTTCCTGCTCTGCAGCTATTGGTGAAGTTGCTCCTCACACTCTTCCTGCTCTGCAGCTATTGGTGAAGCTGCTCCTCACACTCTTCCTGCTCTGCAGCTATTGGTGAAGCTGCTCCTCACACTCTTCCTGCTCTGCAGCTATTGGGTGAAGCTGCTCCTCACACTCTTCCTGCTCTGCAGCTATTGGTGAAGCTGCTCCTCACACTCTTCCTGCTCTGCAGCTATTGGATGAAATGGCTCCTCACACTTTTCCTGCTCTGCAGCTATTGGGTGAAGCTGCTCCTCACACTTTTCCTGCTCTGCAGCTATTGGGTGAAGCTGCTCCTCACATTCTTTCTGCTCTGCAGCTATTGGTGAAGCTGCTCCTCATACTCTTCCTGCTCTGCAGCTATTGGGTGAAGCTGCTCCTCATACTCTTCCTGCTCTGCAGCTATTGGATGAAGCTGCTCCTTATACTCTTCCTGCTCTGCAGCTATTGGGTGAAGCTGCTCCTCATACTCTTCCTGCTCTGCAGCTATTGGGTGAAGCTGCTCCTCATACCCTTCCTGCTCTGCAGCTACTGGGTGCAGCTGCTCCTCATACCCTTCCTGCTCTGCAGCTATTGGGTGAAGCTGCTCCTCATACTCTTCCTGCTCTGCAGCTATTGGGTGAAGCTGCTCCTCACACTCTTCCTGCTCTGCAGCTATTGGGTGAAGCTGCTCCTTATACTCTTCCTGCTCTGCAGTTAGTGGTGAAGCTGCTCCTCATACTCTTCCTGCTCTGCAGCTATTGGGTGAAGCTGCTCCTCACACTCTTCCTGCTCTGCAGCTATTGGGTGAAGCTGCTCCTCACGCTCTTCCTGCTCTGCAGCTATTGGGTGAAGCTGCTCCTCACACTCTTCCTGCTCTGCAGCTATTGGGTGAAGCTGCTCCTCATACTCTTCCTGCTCTGCAGCTATTGGGTGAAGCTGCTCCTCACACTCTTCCTGCTCTGCAGCTATTGGGTGAAGCTGCTCCTCACACTCTTCCTGCTCTGCAGCTATTGGGTGAAGCTGCTCCTCATACTCTTCCTGCTCTGCAGCTATTGGGTGAAGCTGCTCCTCACACGCTTCCTGCTCTGCAGCTATTGGTGAAGCTGCTCCTCACACTTTTCCTGCTCTGCAGCTATTGGGTGAAGCTGCTCCTCACACTCTTCCTGCTCTGCAGCTATTGGTGAAGCTGCTCCTCACACTCTTCCTGCTCTGCAGCTATTGGATGAAATGGCTCCTCACACTTTTCCTGCTCTGCAGCTATTGGATGAAATGTGCTTATCTCAGAATTTAGAATGTTGTATGACGTGCGGTAGGATCCCTGAGTTGTAATACAGGTTGCAATAAGACTTCCAGTATTGTGGACATACTCTTACACTTTGACCAGTAATGCCAGGTATTGGGGCCTTCATATGTAATATTGAGAGCTGCTAAAAAGGAGGTATTACCAATATGAATTGGAGATATGCAATATCTGTGAGGTTCAGCTAAGAATGATGTTAGAGGGATTTGTAACTCTTGAAGTAAAGAATACCTCTGCATTAGAGATGAGCAGGTGCAGCCGAACTGTAACGTCACGGGTTTCGCCTTGGCCCGAAACCCTAATGCAATTGATTGGCAGTTCTGGTCTCTGCCCACATACAGCCAGCCATAAACAGAACACTTCCGGGGAAGATGGGCGGTGTTTTTACATTTTTTTTGGAGGGGGGTTGGAGGGGGATTGCACACTACATCCGATCACACTGTTGTTACCCCTAGTACAAGCCGCTCAAACAATACAAGCGGCTCGCATTGGGCTGAGCTGCAAGTGTGCCCGAGTACAGTGATACTTGCACCAGTGGTCAGCGTACGTAAAGCTCCCGAACTCTATTTTTTTTTGTTTTGGTTTTTTTTTAAAGTCGGTGTTCGGCCCGAAAACTAAACACCAAACCTCGGGTTCGCTCATCTCTACTCTGCATCACTTCTTCTGTCCATGGACAAGTATTGCATGTGGGGAAAATGCAGACCCTTTATTTATGTCTCATAAATTAACAACTCAAGAATATGGATTTAAGGGCTATTATTTTTTTACTTAAACACATCTTTGTGTCTGTAGAATATGGATGCTGTAAGGGTTATTCCTTTTTTTTTTTACTTAAACACATCCCCCCATTATCACTCAGTTACTACCACGACAAAAAGTTTGTGAAACCGCTCATATTGAGAAGTTTCATTAAAATCTGGAATTATCCTTGCTTACCTAAGTGTGCCTTCCTTGCACGGACCGTCATTGCTACGTCCCCTTTAAAGGAAACACCTATATAACATATTCTGTATGAAGGATACTCAATGAAAGCCCCAGCCCTTCTAGATCCGCCTGTATCATAACATATAATTACTAGCGGCCGCTGCTCCTGATTATCCTGCTGCTCCGCACATACCGCATGCTCGCTGGCTGATTACCATGCAGAATGTTGATTTACCATGTTAAACATCCTGATAAGTATAGCAATCAACCCAACCGGTGAGCCTATGGAGAAGGGAAATGTGCGGAGCACCTACCATGGAACAAATGATTTATAGATTCTAGATAGTCCTTAATCTGCACATAAATCATGGCTGTATGTCTTTATCAGTGACATTCAATGAAATGCAGTTATATTAAAATTGTTTTTTTTTGCCAAATTTACCTTATTTTATTGTAATGGTCAGTCCTCCATGACTCCGTAGTCCAGTATTGTAAGGATACGTGCACACAACATCCTTAATCCAACAGAGATGCCAGTGTTCTCTATAATCAAACTACTTAAAGAAAAAAACAATATGTGACTTTTTTTATCCACACCAGAATTTCCAAAATGTAAGATAGCTGTCAGGGGTGTGTCACAGGTGACAGACAGTGATGTTGTTTCTGGCAATAGAAGGTCACAGCATTTGGCTCCCCAAAATTCTCCCTGACTTTCTATTGTTCCTGCTGTCAGTATTCATTGTATTAGGTAGCTTTCCTGGTGGGTTTGCATCTATTTCCCCTTTTATTATTATTATTATTATTTATTATTATAGCGCCATTTATTCCATGGCGCTTTACAAGTGAAAGAGGGTATACGTACAACAATCATTAACAGTACATAACAGACTGGTATAGGAGGAGCGAGGACCCTGCCCGCGAGGGCTCACAGTCTACAGGGAATGGGTGATGGTACAATAGGTGAGGACAGAGCTGGTTGCACAGTAGTGTACTGGACTGAGGGCTATTGTAGGTTGTAGGCTTGTTGGAAGAGGTGGGTCTTGAGGTTCCTCTTGAAGCTTTCCACGGTAGTGGAGAGTCTGATGTGCTGAGGTAGAGCATTCCACAGTATGGGGGAGGCACGGGAGAAATCTTGTACGCGATTGTGGGAAGAGGAGATAAGAGAGGAGTAGAGAAGGAGATCTTGTGAGGATCTGAGGTTGCGTGCAGGTAAGTACCAGGAGACTAGGTCACAGATGTAAGGAGGAGACAGGTTGCGGGTGGCTTTGTATGTCATGGTTAGTGTTTTGAACTGGAGTCGTTGGGTGATGGGAAGCCAGTGAAGGGATTGGCAGAGTGGCGAGGCTGGGGAGTAGCAAGGAGAGAGGTGGATTAAGCGGGCCGCAGAGTTTAGGATAGATTGGAGGGGTGCAAGAGTGTTGTAAGAGAGGCCAGAGAGCAGGAGGTTGCAGTAGTCGAGGCGGGAGATGATGAGGGCATGCACTAATGTTTTTGCTGATTCTTGGTTAAGGAAAGCACGGATCCGGGAGATGTTTTTGAGTTGTAATCGGCATGAGTTGAAGAGGGCTTGGATGTGTGGCTTGAAGGATAGAGCAGAGTCGACCCAGCAGAACCCTCCTTCCATCCAACTGCTGATATCAGTATTCTCCATGTGCTTAAATACTCCCTACTTCCCTGGACTGGTGCTGGTGATATTATTCAGTTCATTCAAGCTCTGGATGCAAGCAGGGGGCTTGTTCTCCTCTGTAGTATTGTTGCTGTTACTTTGCTGAACTTCTACCTGAGTCATCTGTGGATAAGTAGTTCATGCATTTCCCCCCTGTGTGTCCTCCTTGTGTCTTCTATAATGTTTAGTGAGGTTGACGAAGAGCTCATCCTATTCGTTCCCTATTTAAGTCAAAGCACTAATGATACCTAGGGTCAGGTATCCGGCTCAGCGCATAGGTGCGGAACCTATCTAGAGTGGTGAGGGACCCCAGGGACCAGCAGTAGGTTTAGTCAGGGATCACCATCTCCCCCTTCCCTAGACACAGGGTTTCCCTTTCCTTTCGTCGTTCGCTTGGTAGTTCCCCAATACCTAGCGTGACAATAGCATGGAAAATGGGCACAGCAATGGTGTTTTTACATTACTGTGCATTATAACCATTTTTCTGGCATTTTTTAAGCACTTTTTCAGTTGAATTCTGTGCAGGTTTATTGCACTTTTGTAAAAAGATGCCAACTAAAAAACATATACTACAAAGTCTAATAAGTGTTTTGTAAATCGAGTTCTCTAAAGTCACCTCTACATAGGGTTTCCTTCTGCTGGACCTTTGTGTCTTGTTCTACAGGTGGATCCATCGGAGGATTCACTGGTGCTTTATATGAGATTGCGCTTGTCAGGTGGACATCCAACACCTTACACATTCACAGGGCAGTTGTTATTACCTTTGGCTGGATCTTAACATTGAACATATAGTAGATAAGTTGCACAGCTTCATGCAGTGTGTAGCAGCCATGGTTGGGTCCTGCAGATCATCTCCAATTTTTCTGAAAAGGAGCTGATCTGCAATACTTAGCAGCAGCCGCTCCATTCAGTGTCTTCATCCAGCCACTACCAGCTACAGCTGATTGGTTGGCAAGCCAAGTGTAGGACCAACACCATCCCAAAATTGCTTAACTATTCCATATGTATAGTGCTAAGCATAAATGGGTAAACTCCCTTGGATAAGTAATGATACACAGAGGAAGGAGGGCAAACAGGGGAACATACACAAAAGAATGTACAAACAAACTTCACTGCTGCAGGAAAACACCAAGGCTGCAGACAACTAGGCTTCAAAACATAACACTGCAACATCTAAGCTCCAGCAGTGAAACACCAGCAGCTCCAAGAGAACATCCTTCCTCCACAGTGGTCAGGAACAGAATGATATGCTATTACCGGCATCAGGTAATGGATCATGTGACTTTTTAAAGGAGATGGGGAGGGGTCACAAACCGACTGCACCTGAAGTGAACTAACCAGGTGCTACTAGCAAGGAAAAAGACATTAAACCCCGCTGCAGCAACAGAATGAGATTCTATTACCGGCATCAAGTGATGGATCATGTGACTATTTAAAGGAGATGGGGAAGAAAAATGTAATTAACCCTTGCTGCACCAACAGAATGAGATTCTATTATCGGCATTAGGTGATGGATCATGTGACTATATAAAGGAGATGTTAGTGTTAACAAACTGGCTGCACCTGGGGTGAACTAACTTGGAGCTACTAGCAAGAAAAATGTCATTAACCCTTGCTGCAACAACAGAATGAGATTCTATTATCGGCAATAGGTGATGGATCATGTGACTATTTAAAGGAGATGGGAGTGGTAACAAACTGGCTGTGCCTGTGGTGAACTAACCAGGAACTACTAGCAAGGAAAATGACATTCAATCCCACTGTATCAACAGAGTGAGATTCTATTACCAACATTAGGTGATGGATTAGGTGAGTATTTAAAGGAGATGGGAGTGGTAACAAACTGGCTGCACCTGAGGTGAACTAACCAGGAGCTACTAGCAAGAAAAATGTCATTAACCCTTGCTGCACCAAAATAACGCAAAACATATTTAAAATCACAGAGCAATGTTAATCTCTGGTCCCAGAGCTGTCACAAGTTAGATAGATAGATAGATACGGATGGATTGATGGATGGATGGATGGATGGATAGATAGATGATATAAGGTCAATGCCTGTGCAGATTCTGTTTGATCTACTCTTTTTGAGGATTTTACTTGAAACTACTGTACTTTGCTCACTGGGAACAAAAAAAACAAGTGGAAAAACAAATTCACATAAAAAAACAAAAAAAAACATTTAACAGCACATAAAAGTAGAAGAACTACCTGCTTTGACATTCTGTTAGTGTTTTTCCGCAGTGAACACCCAGGGGCCTTAGCATTAAAACTCTGTTGCTTGTGATAAGGTCATGGACCGGGAGATAGCTCAGTGTACAAGCTGAATAGAAAAACATAAATAATTTTACCCAAAGGTAAAATACATAAACCTGAAGCAAAGTGCTGGCCGTGGAGGCACACCTGAGAGGTGGATGGCACTGAGGCTTGACACGTCGTTAGAGAAGCGAGATGATTACTGAGCTTCTTCGCTGCACCCTTTGACCCCTCATCTGAGATTGCTAAAAAGTTATATGGTCACTGATTACTGATGGAAAAGTTTGTAAGGCTTAAAAGCCGCTTCAGAAACTCATACATAATGGCCTCAACCAAGACAACGGAAGACACCAAAGAGCATGTTCCTTCTGTAAAGGACTTTCAAGGTCATCATTGTACACGGAGCACAACTTCCAGGGGGTCACGCAGCAGAGCAGACGGAGGATTTCTTTTGTCTGTCTCAAATAATGCTAAGAAATGTTTCCGTGAGATGTTTTATCCAGATGTAACTATTGAATGGAGTATATAATGTGCGAGTGCGGATGTAGTTATGACAGCACGTAGCGAATGAAATACTAATGTACAATGTTAAAAATACAGTATATATAAACACAGTATTTATATGTATTTATGGCCCTTTTAGGTTATATTCATGACACATTTTCTGACGCTTATTACAGATCCAGCATTTTAGATGAGATTTTATGAATTCTCATGTATAAAGTGTAGAAATAATCTGCAGAGTACATAACCTGACACCACGGATTTGACACTCTTAGGCCACGTGCACATGTTGACTATTTGATCAGTTTTTTTTACCACAGTATCTGTAAGGCCACTTGCACACGTTGAGTATTTGGTGAGCTTTTTATCTCAGTATTTGTAAGGCCACATGCATATGTTGAGTATTTGGTGAGCTTTTTATCTCAGTATTTGTAAGGCCTCGTGCGCACGATGAGTATTTGGTGAGTTTTTTACCTTAGTATGTGTAAGGCCACATTCATATGTTGAGTATTTGGTGAGTTTTTACTTCAGTATTTGTAAGGCCATGTGTACACATTGAGTATTTGGTGATATTTACCTCAGAATCTGTAAGGCCACGTGAACACGTTGAGTATTTGGTGAGATTTTACCTCAGTATCTGTAAGACCATGGGCACACGATGAGTATTTGGTGAGTTTTTTACCTTAGTATTTGTAAGGCCACATGCATATGTTGAGTATTTGGTGAGTTTTTTACCTTAGTATGTGTAAGGTCACATGCATATGTTGAGTATTTGGTGAGTTTTTACTTCAGTATTTGTAAGGCCATGTGTACACATTGAGTATTTGGTGAGATTTTACCTCAGTATCTGTAAGACCATGAGCACACGATGAGTATTTGGTGAGTTTTTTACCTTAGTATGTGAAAGGCCACATGCATATGTTGAGTATTTGGTGAGTAAGGCCATGTGTACACATTGAGTATTTGTTGATTTTTAAGTCAGTATGTGTAAGGCCTTGTGCACATGTTGAGTATTTGGTGAGTTTTGTACCTCAGTATTTGTAAGGCCATGTGTACACATTGAGTATTTGGTGATTTTTACCTTGGTATTTGTAAGGCCACGTGCACACGTTGAGTATTTGGTCAGTTTTTTACCTCTGTATCTGTAACGCAACGGGCACACGTTGAGTATTTGGTGAGTTTTTTTCCCTCAGTATTAGGAGGTCAAAACCAAGAGTGGAACAAATCGGAGAAAAATATAACAGACGCACGGGCGCAACTTCTGGATTTTTCACCCACTCCTGCCTTTGACTTACAAATACTGAGGTAAAGAAAAATCCTCAAATATTACACATGTGCACGTGGCCTAAAGCTACTTTCCCACAATGAGCTTCTGGTGAGTTTTTCACGTCTTACAGTTCCAGCAATGTGGATGGGATTTATAGAAATCTCTGCTGCCTGCGTTTCTTGTTTACTCGGTGCGGCGCGGGTTTCCCATCAGCAGGATGTCAATTTCTCTTTCGGGTACGCTGAGTTTTCTGTGCAAATTTTTCCCATAGACTTGCATTAAATGCAGAAAGAATGCAAGAAAAAAATGCACACACGGAAACACATCAAAAACATGTAGTCTGCCCCTAAATATATGTATTACATAATAAATTAATAAAGTTTTGTCAAAGAGAAATAACACAGTATCAAAAACAAAGCAGCTGATTTCAAGCATAACCCATCAACAAGAGACAAAAAACGCAGCATCAACAGCGTGATAAAAACACGTGAACAAATATACACAAAAATGCAACAAAAAATTCAAAGAACCTAAGTTACATATAAGGAGCAGAAATTCTGCAACATCAAAATTTCAAAAATAGCAAAATATCAAAAAGAGGACTAAATATCCTCCCCAATTTAGAATACTCACAGCAGGATAAGGCAGTGGTGAACTGCTCAGGCCAAGAAACACTAATGCACTAACAGGGTGCAACCAGACCCCAATATATGAAAGTATCACAGGTGCAAGAGGAGCAAATCACTCACACCACTCCAGAATAAGGAGGGGATGATCGCTGGATGGTAAAATTGCACACTAGTGGCTTGCATAGGGCTCCGTTCACACAGAGTCCTCTTTTTGCTATTTTTCTAATTATATAGATTAGTGTAGGGACCTACAAGTATGAGGAATCATGACGTGGTTTGTAGGCTACCATTATTTTGGCCATAATATCGACTAATACCTCAGATATTGTGTATTTATTTTTCTGCACGATATTTTATACGGGGTGCAGCCAGGCCCCTTAATGTTTGGACTTGCATATTGGACACCCCGTCCCTATATGGTGCACACTAGTACCGGGCAGCCCGCCTGCTCAAAAATAGTATGGGCGTGTAATAGGCTGCTGACTGGGTTACTATGCGCCTGTAAGTGTGAACAGAGCCCTATGCAAGCCACTAGTGTGCAATTTTACTATCCAGCGATCACCCCCTCCATATTCTAAGGTGGTGTGAGTGATTTGCTCCTCTTGCACCTGTGTTATTTCCATCTATTGGGGTCTGGTTGCACCCTGTTAGTACATTAGTGTTTCTTGGCCTGAGCAGTTCATGACTGCCTTATCCTGCGGTGAGTATAATATAACACCAAAACCTCATCATGGAAACGTAGCCTTAAAGGGGTTGTCCACTACTTTTACATTGGATAGGTCATCAATAGGATAGGAAATCAATGTCTGATTGTCCAGGGTCCAACACCCGGCACCCCCTGCTGATCAGCTGTTGTCCGTGCTGGCGGTGGCAGCAGGCAGCCGGAAATGCTCAGATCCAGAGCTGCGCTGTCAACTGATAGCGGCTGCAGCCGGGTACAACTAACCCGTCTCCTATTGATTTGAATGGGAGGCGGTTGTGCAGTACCTGGACGCAGCCCCTATCAGAAGACGGGGCAGCTCCAAAAATGAGCATTTTCAGCTGCCACTGTCAACACCAAGAACACCTAATTGTCGGGGGGTGCAGGGTGTCGGAAATTGATGACCTATCCTAAGGATAGGCCATCAATGTTAAAGTAGTGGACAACCTCTTAGAGTTGAGCGAATTTCCCCAAGTTGGATTGAGATTCAATTTGAAGTGAAGTGATTCGAAGTGAATCTAATGTGAATCTAGCCTGTTGTACTCAAAAGTCTCCAAGTGCCTTGAAATTACATGTATTACACCCATATGTCTCCTACAACAATAGCCAACCTTTCTCAAGCTCTTGAAAGGAAAGACAGAGTTACGGTTTGTTTGTATGGCTTCTGTGTTAGATGGATTCTGTGTGCACATTGATGTACTAAATTACAACATGTGTGAAGACAGGAAAGGTTGTTTGTCACACACTAACCTGGAATTAATGGTGTTATCTTGTTTGTACTTCGGAAATGATTGTTTTGTTCATTTATTTTTTTATGGCAAATATATACTGAAATATTGGGTTCACCAAGATACACAAATGCAATAAAGGAGTGCACTGCCCTGCTGGAGTGAATGGAGCACGGTGACTGTAACATCTGCCCGAAACCACAGACTCAGACGGGCCGTCACGGACAAGCTAGAGGAAAGACGCTCACAAAGCAGGACCCTGAGAACCCCGAAACCCTTTAACCCCAATACATAGATTTAGAATTACTGCAGGGCCTCGGCGTTCGCTACTTGTGGAAGTCTTCAATCCAGAGGAGAGTAGTAGTCAGGCCGAGTTCAACCAGGAGATGAAGAACAGGGATACAATTCGCAGACAAGGACGTAATCAGGAAACCAGGCAGAGGTCCAATCCGGATCTGGCAGGGAGGTACAAAAACAGCAGGTAGAAGGGCAGTCAGAGAACAGGCAGAGGTCAAAACACAGAGATCACTATTCAGAACAGAGCTGGAAACAGAAAACAGGAATACAAAAATATCTCTAGCAGTGGCCAAAGGATAAGGGGGAAATAGCAGGGTGTGGTGTCTTCCCATTGGCTGTAGCTGAATGGTGGTAACTTCAGCTGGAAGACACATGCTATGTACAGTCAGCCAGTGGTACTGCAGGTCCCAGGGAAACCCAGCTTAGTGGATGAGCGGAGCTTGCACCCATCAGAGCCACTGGCATCGACTTCTCTCCCATCAACAGCACTATCCACAGCAGGAACACTGCGTCGCCTGGTGATCGAAGCAGAAGTCGCAGGAGCGGACTCCGGTGGGGATGTGACACACTGACAACAGCAAGCAACTGCCTACCCCCTTGTGGACGAAGTACATAAAGAGGGGGGTTTTTAGGCAAACCGATTCAGGAAATGGTCTTTTTTCAGAGCAGTTTTTTCTTTTAAATTGATTTTCAAAAATGTTTAAAGTATTTTGGAAGAATTTTATTCCTGGAGTATTTTCTGCAGCCTTTTGATTGGATAGTGCCTTGCTTGAATAATTAGAAATCATTTCAAAGAAGGGACATTGGCTTCTTCTTACTTCCGCAAGGCTCTTTTCAATACCTGAATAGAGTCCTGATCTCAACATCATCATTTTTGCCTTCCTCTGGATCAACATGTTAGGCTACGGGTTGAACTAGATGGACTTAGGGCGGCTTTGCACGTTGCGACATTGCACGTGCGATGTCAATGGGGTCAAAGTGACGCACATCCGGCGTCGCAGTCGATATCGCAACGTGTAAAACCTTTTTGATATGATGAACGAGCGCAAAAGCGTCGTTATCGTATCATCGCTGCAGCCTCCGACATTTCCATAATGCCGGTGCAGCGACAGGTACAATGTTGTTCCTCATTCCTAAGGCAGCAGACATCGCTGTGTGTGGAGCCGCAGGAGCGAGGAACTTCACCTTACCTGCCGCCGGCTGCAATGAGAAGGACGGAGGTGGGCGGGATGTTTACATCCTGCTCATCTCCGCCCCTCTGCTTCAATTGGCCGCCTGCCGTGTGACGTCGCTGTGACGCCGCACGACCCGCCCCCCCTAAGGAAGGAGGCGGGTCGCCGGCCAGAGGGACGTCGCACGGCAGGTAAGTGCGTGTGAAGCTGCCGTAGCGATAATAATCGCTACGGCAGCTTTCACTAGATATCGCACGTGCGACGGGGGCGGGACTATCGCTGCAGCATCGGTAACACATTGTTACCGATGTCGCAACGTGCAAAGCCCGCCTTAGAGTCTCCCTTCAACCTTAAAAACTATGATACTATGATCATCCAGTTTGGGATTACATGAAGATGTAAGAGTGGTGGACAATGGCTATAGCCCCTGAAGTCATCAATTGCAGCATTGTATGGTCATGTCTTGTGAATAATTTCTTGTCTTTTGTAAATATATGTCATGCGAAGTGTAATGTATCGTATTGTATTGTATTGTATTGCAATGTAAAGTGTGATAAGCATTGGTAATGTGATAACGTGATATGTAAGTATGAAAGTGAAAGGTTAAGTCTGCCCAGCAATAGACCGTATGGACAGAAAAAGTTAATTGTTGGGATTAGGCCACCCTGGGAGGGGTTAGCTAACAGGAAAAGGACAGTTCTTTTTAAAAATTGTCAGTGAAGGCCTAGTGAACAAACGTGACATACGTATAGTTGGTTGTTGGTGAAGGTCGCACACATTGGGTGGTTTGTGTCAATGGAGCAAAGGAGACAAAAGGCAAGATAGTGTGAGCTTCAAGTGTATTCGGAGACTAATGGAGTGGCTCCACATAAGAGCTGGATTACACTGTAATACTTGACTGGGTTGCACTGGGACTCACTAGCCCAGTTAGATCGGATGCAATCCAGAGGGAAGTTGAATTGTATCTCATAATGTTGTGCAAAACTGTAACATGCTGAAAGATATCTCCCTGCTGTCTGGAACGTAAAGATGTGAACGACGACAATGTCCAGTAAAAAGTTGCAGTAAAGGTGAACTGTTGGTCTCCTTGTGGGTGTAAGTTTTCATCGGCTCCTGGCCAGCCGACACCAGCGGCAGTATGGTGGCCTACATGGGATCCCAGCCCACACACCCAGCCAGGAACAGGTATTTAATGTAGCGTTCCGGTGCGTCCGGAGTCAATCCCTCACCTGCAAATTCCTCCCCGCACCACATTGGAAAGAGACAGAAGAATTTGGGCAAGCCTCATACACAGAAGATATTTGGTAAGTTCTCCAAGATGTTTGGAACAACCTCCCTGCAGACGTCCTTCAAAAACTGATTACAAGGGAATCCAGAAGAATTGATCCTGTTTTGAAGACAAAGGACGGTCGCCAAATATTGATGTGATTTACATTTCTCTTTTTGTTCATTCACTTTGTATTTTGATAATTGATGATATTTTATATGTGAAAGCTTCTTACTTTGCAGCATTTTTTCCAGTTGCACATTACTGACCATCACATCGAAAGAGAGATGACTTTGTCTGAGTATGAAACAGAAAATGTCTGTATGGCAGATAATAGGTTTATTTAAAAAAAAATGTTAAAAGCAAAGCCGTGTCATTTTAGCGTCCGCTCCCCTCTGCACAGAACTGAGAGCGGTGGTATGGTTCCCAGATGTACATGAAATAAAATCAATCCATCGGCCTTATTGTGAGCCTCCGCAGCCTGCCAATGAAGCCTTTCATTTGTAAGAGAGACAGTAGACAAAAACAATGAGACAAGGTTAAGGAGAAGCTGGAAGGAGAGCATATAGTAAATGAATAAGTAATGCCTAAATGTCCAAGTCTGATTTACTTGGCAGAGATGTATGACTTGAAACGCTATCCTTCACACGCCGTCTTCCAGAGGTATGCAAGAGTTTTAGCCTAAAACAGTGAATAGAAAAATTAGTAAAGCTCCGGAGACTAGGTGTAAAGCAGGGGCGGACATACCATTGGTGCAACCTCAGGGGCCCGTGAGGTCAGGGGGCCCATTTCTACCCTCAAAGTAGGTGCAATATGACTTTTGATGAGTTCTTGGTCTTGAAGGTTTTTATACAGTGTGTCCACTCATATCCTGTCCACAAGGTGTCGATTCATATTGAATTGATGATGCCCTACAACTTTGTAATTCTCTTTTTTTCTCTATCTCGTTCCGTTTTCGAGATAAAAATGCTAACTCTGTTGTTTTCCACCAGGTGGCGCTATAGATAGTTTAATTGCGTAGCGCATGGCTACTTTACTATACCTAGACACCACTTCTATGCCTATAGCTGCCGCCGTTCTCAAATTAATGGCGGTGGACAGGATATGAGTGTGCACACTGTATATTCTTCTTGCACAGGGGCTCTTTTCTGTCTGTGTCTGCCAGTGGTGTAAAGGGTACCGAAGTCGCTGTTGCATGTGGTGCCTAACGCGCCCCAAAGGCACCTCTGTTACATAAGAGGAAACCAGTACTCATACCTCCCAAGTCTGAAGGACAGGAAAGAGGGATACATAATGGGGTGCACAGCCCATGACAACGTTTTTTTACAGCTCTGCTACACCCCTAAGCTAACCCTACTGGGTATTTCTTGTGCACCTGTAATAGGGTGTCCAGTGCCCTACTGCCTCCAGACCAATGTGGTGACTTGGAATACTGCAATGTAAATGTTTATGGTATTATTGTATTACGGTATTCTCCTGTGATATGGCCGGCTGCCACTGAGTGTCACTAGTTCCCAGTTCCCTTAGTGAGAAGGGATGGTTTGGCAGTGACAGGGCAGCAGGGGTTAAGTGGGGAGGGACAGTCCCCAAGACTGTAGGGCATATAGGGCAGAGGTTGGCAGGGCAGAGGCAGATAGGAAAAGGATGAGAGAGTGAATAGGATAAGAGAGGAAAGACCTACAGGGTTGGACGAAGTGCAGTGGAGTGGATAGTGTGGAGGTGACAGACAGGACTGGAGAAGTGAGAAGAGAAAAGACTACAGAGAGAAGGGAGGTCATCTGCAGTGAAGCATAAGATCAGGGAGCATAGAAAGGAGGAGGTGGGCATCCCTACCTTAGGCCGGCACCTGTCAGTACTTGAGGGAACGCAGTCGCAGCGGGAGGGCAACAGAGGAGTCCATCCGTCTGTGCAGCCAAGCCAAACGATCCGCCATAATGCTGAGGGATTGGGTCAGAAACAGGAGGAGAAGTCGCCTCATCATGGTCGTCACTGTAGAGCCGAGCCGGGTACAGCAATGAAGGGTTATAAAGCATGAGGAGGATGATGATGTCTCTGCCCTAAGAAAATGGAAATCAATTGTAAACATTTTCTTTAGTAAAGTTATGGAAGTTTTACCTGGTGGTCATCTCCTTACTGATCATACAGCGTGCGAGGCACATAGAAGTGAACGGGACCCAGAGGTACGGCAGCAGAAAGGTACCACCTCCACACTCCCTCCTTGCCCCCGTGTCTGTACTGTGCTGAGGTGGGCTGGGGACTTCTACCCTCTCCCACGGCTGCCCCTCTCCGGCACTTTACACACCCACGCAAAAATACTGCCATTAGAAAACCTCCAAGTCCTTAATCTCCCACACATTTTAATACCCCTTTCATGGCTCTAAAGCCATATGGTGCCCTTACCATAAGGGCTCATAAACATAACCAATTTTCTCGTACAAATGCTTCATGGGCTTCACGGTTAGCACTCGGACCTATGATATTCTATGGGGCTGTGCACATGTCTGATTTTGATCTGAATGTTGCATCAAAATCAGCAATGCAAGTGTCGCGGGCGGGGAGGAGGGTGTCAGCACTGCGCTCACCCCTCTGCTCGGGTCCGGCTGCTGCTGCTCAGTGGTGGCTCGAGCGGTGGGCCGGATCCTGGGGGTCTTGAGCGGCACTCCTCGCCCGTGAGTGAAAGGGGATTGGGTTTTGGGATATAGTCTATTGTCCGTGACGCCACCCACGGTTGTGGTGATTTGTTGACACCACCGCTGTTCTGTATGGGGATCCCGGGAGTGATGGTGTGAAGCAGCAAGTTGTTGTGTTGCCCCTCCGTGGGTAGGGGTTGGCGATCCCGGGGCCCAGTGATTAGGTGGGTGATGCAGGGCTAGGTGGGGTGCAGGGGCGCGGGGGGCCGCGCTGTGCCTTGCGGCACTGTGGTACTCACTCAGCCTGAGACGTTGACACAGTTCTCGGTAAAACACACAGCTGGAAAGACGGTTCCCACGGACGGCTGCACTTGCTTTCCCCAGTAGGTGACGGTGACGGTCCCTCTGTCCTGCACCTAAGTTGATGTTGGTTGCGATGGGTTCCCACCGGTAACCCGCTCCCCGGCTTGGATATGGGCCGGAGGAGCCCTACTTTGCCCGCAGGCGCTGGCCCTGAGAAACTGGTGCCCTGGCGGTGGCGGTGTCTCTCCGTTACGGTTGGACTGTTGCCTTCTATCGGGACTTGGTTGTTGGGAGACAGTCGTCCCCTTCACTGACGGATTTGGCAAATTCTGGCGACTCCTAGCCTTGCCGGGATCCGAAAGGCCCCTGCCCTGGTGCTGACTGTCCTTTGTATACTGCTCCAGACCGCCGGGCCACTACCCGTCCGCGGTCCTTCCAGCAACCTCCGAGCAGTCACCCCTCCAGACAATCACCGCCGTCTGCTGACCTTGCTGACACTGTCCTGGCACACAGCCGGACCAACTTCAGGCTTTACTTCTGTCACTTTTCACTCTCTTTACACTTCACTGTTTACTCCTTCACTTAGCTCCTCACTCAAGCTCCCCCTGAGCTAATCTCTAACACTCCACTTCTTCCACTTCCTCCTCCAAACTCTATCTGCCTGGTTCCTCCCGCCTCCAGGGCTGTGTACTCCTCGGTGGGTGGAGCCAACCGCCTGGCCCACCCCCTGGTGTGAACATCAGCCCCTGGAGGAAGGCAACAAGGATTTTGGGTTAGCTGAATGTGCCTAACTGGGGTGTAGGGTGTGGTGGTGTGATGACCTGTGACCCCTGGCTTGCCCAGGGCGTCACACAAGTCTATGGGTCCATGAAAGAAAATCGGACACTACTCGGATGACATTCGAGCACGGTCTGCTTTCACTGACTGGCAGAATGGAAAAGGTGGAAACATTTTTATTTTTTTTCTCCACGTCCGAGAAAATCTGATGCCTCTCTGATCAGACTGTAATCAAACACTGATCAGAATAATAAGACTGTTTTTCTCTGATGTGGAGAAAATGGTCGTGTGAACCTGTAGTAACAGTGTGATGAAGGTTCCCCACATAGACAACGAGGTTCCCACAGTGCCCTCTTAGGCCTAAAACACACTTCCGCAAAAAAAACGTGCGTGTGACACGGTACGTTTTTCGGGTCCGTGTTACTTTTTTTGGGGCGTTTCTCCGATACGTATGGCATCCGTGTGATGGCGTATGCGAGCTGTGTGTACGTGTAAAATGTCCGTGCTTGTGTGTAAAATGCCCGTGTATGTGTACATGGAATGTCCGTGTGGAATGTCCGTTTGTGTGTTGCACAATGTCGTTGATACATGTCAGCTGACAGCAGACAGAGTTGCGCGATGAGAATGAACTCGGGTGAACTTCACACGACTTCATTGTCATGCCGCGGCTCTGTCTGTGTGCCGCGTACTGATTAGCGGTCACCTGTGAAGGATTCACCAGTGACCGCTAATCCCCTGAGTGACAGCTCAGCCGATCGCGCTATTGCCTTCATTAGCTGCTTGGAGGTGACAGGAGCGGCGGTGTCTTCTGCAGCTCCGGTCGCCTCCATGCAGCAGAGCTGGATGCGACGCTGGAGCATCCTGGATTACGCCGGACATGGAGGGCTTTTTCGGGCTTATTAAAGTGGTGAACCAGGGTATATGTTTGTGTTTTTTATTTCTAATAAAGGATTTTTTCGGGTGTGTGTGTTTATTTACTGTCACTTACAGATTAATCATGGAAGGAATCTCGGGGAGACGCCTGACATGATTAATCTAGGACTTATTGGCAGCTATGGGCTGCCAATAACTCCTTATTACCCCGATTTGCCAACGCACCAGGGCCAATCGGGAAGAGCCGGGTACAGTCCCAGAACTGTCGCATATAATGTATGCGGCAATTCTGGACGGCTGCTGACTGATATTGTTAGGCTGGGGGGCTCCCCATAACGTGGGGCTCCCCATCCTGAGAATACCAGCCTTCAGCCGTATGGCTTTATCTGGCTGGTATTAAAATGGGGGGGGACCGCATGCCGTTTTTTTAAGTTATTTATTTATTTATTTTACTGCACAGTATAGACACGCCCACCGGCTGCTGTGATTGGGTGCAGTGAGACAGCTGTCACTCAGCGTGGGGGGCGTGTCTGACTGCAACCAATCACAGGCATCTGTGGGTAGGGAAAGCAGGGAATACGAGATGAGCGGCTGGCTATTTTCAAAGTAATTGTTGCCGCGTATTCTGTGCACAGCTGTTCCTCGCCGCGCTGGTGATCGGGGAGTGGTATGAGCCGGGGGAAGAAAAAAACCGAGCGCCAATGTAAGTATGACTGAGAACAGCAGAAAAAAAGGAAAGTATACTGAATTTAATTTAAAAAAAAAGATCGCTAGTGTAAAAACGCACACGCACGAAACGTGCTGAACACGGACATACTCCGTGTGCGGTACGTGCAGGCACGGACCCATAGACTTTAGCGGGTCCGTGCCTGCGTGATGCCGGCCAAAAACTGACATGTTGTCCGTGTAGAAAAGCGCACACACGTACTTATCACACGGACACACGTTCTGTGTGATTTTACGTGTGTGTGCCATCTACCATAGAACAACATGGGTCTCCGTATGTACGTGTCTCCGGTACGTGCAAATACGTACCGCACACGTACAAAAAAAACGGATGTGTGTTGCGCGTCTTACACATTCCCTTCCCAGTATTTCCACCACAGATTCCCCCACACACAGTAAGATGTCCCAAGTGACCCCTCACACAGTATGATGCCCTGCAGTCCCCCCCCACACACAGTATAATGCCGCACACTGGCAAATAAAAAAATTCTCACCTGTTCCCATTATTGCGATGATGAGAGGAGACCTTAGCTCTGTGCTGAGCGTGGCCTGGTGCAGCAGCTGGATGTGGTGGCATCTTGTACCTCTTCCGTTGAGCCTTAAAGGCCGCGTTACACGCTACAATTTATCTGACGATCTCATGAGCGATGTGACACGCCCAGATCGTAGTTACGATTTGCCGAGATCGCTCATAGGTCGTTTATTAGCAGTCACACGTAACGTTCTCACAAATGACGCTACATCGTTCAGTGATATATTGTTTGACCAAGGCGGTCGTGTGGATGTTGTTCGTTGTTGGCAGGGTGTCAAACGTAGCAATATGTCTGCTGCGATCCAAACAACAAACAATATTTTGAAAATGAACAACGTGTCAACGATCAACGATTTTTAACCTATTTGCAATCGTTCAGAGTCGCTCGGAGGTGTCACACGCAACAACGTCACTAACAATGTCGGATGTGCGTCACGGAATCCGTGACCCCGACGACAGATCATCAGATAAATTGTAGCGTGTAACGGGGCCTTTACACATTGCAGGTGAATGGCGGAGCAAAGATCAACACCCTGAAATTCAGTATTTCCAGAAGGTTATTTGTGTGTGGTGCTATGATGCTCCGCCGAAATACTGACGTCCAAATGCGTTCAGGGGGGCATGGCTTTGGGAATCTCACCACAATTAATGTCCTCCCAGAGGCATGTCCATAAAACTGACATGTATTTAATGTTGCATTTGGATCCAGAATCTTTATGCTTCTTCCTGTAATTGGGAACAGTTAATTGGGAGGTCGGAGCACATGTCCTGCTCTCTGGTCATGTGTCCTGCTCTCTAGTCACGTGTCCTGCTCTCTGTTCACGTATCCTGCTCTCTATTCACATGTGCTGCTCTCTGTTCACGTATCCTGCTCTCTATTCACATGTGCTGCTCTCTGTTCACGTATCCTGCTATCTATTCACATGTGCTGCTCTCTGTTCACGTGTCCTGCTCTCTATTCACATGTGCTGCTCTCTGTTCACATATCCTGCTCTCTATTCACATGTGCTGCTCTCTGTTCACGTATCTGTGGCGCCCCAGGACCTGGTAGCCACAACAGCATTGCCCTTCCAAAGGGTTAATGCTGAGCCTGGAGGTAATGGGGAGGTCCATTGGCCAGCAAGTTTAACATCCACCGCAGTTCTCCCTCCGGCCAGCAGGGGGAGCTCTGAACCTGGAATTCCAGGGAGCCTTCCTCAAGTCTGACCTGAGGGAGGAAGTAGTGTTCAGTCTGTAGAGAGAAGTGACAGTGAACAGACGTAGAGTGTGCTGTCCTGTGGATCTGGGGCCTAGAGCTAGAGTAGCTTGGCCCAGAGAAGCAGGAGTAGCAGAGAGGCAGAGAAGAGACTTGGACATCGGAGTCTGTGGCCACCAGGGCTTAACATACTCCCTGGTAGCCGAATCCGAAGGGCAGGAGAGCTGCAAGCACCTGGCCCATAAACAGCCCGAAGGTACAGCTGCAGCATCAGGGCCCGGTGTGGACTCCAGCAGAGAAGCACCAGAGAGGGCCTGCGCAGCCTGCTACAGAGGGAAAGGGACGTACCATCGGTCCTCGCAGCAAAGAGGGCCATTGCTGGATTCAGAGAAGCAGGGTCCTATCATAACAAAGAAAAGCACAGGAGTAGGCCTCATACTCAGCTGGCCAGAAAGATCACCCCAAGTACTTCCAGGCCGACCGGATCCCCATCACCACCTGTAACGGTCTCCCAGGACTGGACTGTTCCTAAAGTAAAAGAGGAAAAGGTAAAGAGACTGTTGTTTGTGCCTGGTTCTTTCATTGCCTGTCGGCCCTGCACCGTGTTAGCCACACAATACCATAGACTTTCACGAGCACTAACAGTGTCCCCGGGGCTCCGCTCCACTTGTGGGGAGCAGTACCACCATTGCTGCTATATCATCACCCCGGAGGCCTCCCACAGCAGCGGCGGCTTAATAGCCGCAGACCACAGGTGGCGTCACGAACACAAACTGTATTCATCAAGCCACATACTCTACTGACACCCACCAGGGCCACGGAGCCGGGCCCAGCCACCACTGACTACCACCGGACTAGTCCGGCCCGGCACCGGGTGTCCCATAGCCCTGGGGTGGGCGAGTCAACTTTGGCGTCACGAACAGGATTTCGTGCCCGGTCCCACCGGGTACTGTGCGCCTGCAGAAACTGTGCTTAAAAGACTGTGTTACTGTTTGCAAACTGCCGCCGCCATTAGCCTCGCCGAGCGCAGGAAGAAGGAGGGCGTGCCTGACAAAGAGCGCGAAGGGAGCGCGCCATCAGAGCAGAGCGCTGTTAACCCCGCGCGACCCAGAAGTGAATTTGAAAAGTGAACGGAGCCTGGTAAGGTTCACTACGGGGGAGGAAGATGTCCGACTCGGAGGAAGGGCAGGTGGCTGCCATAGCCCGAGACGCCGCGGCACCAGCCGAAGCAATCCCAGTCGCCGTCGCCCCAGCCCCCGCTGTAGCGCCGGCAATGCCGATCACAATGCCGTACATCCCGGGAGCGGAATGGCTGCCGCAGTACTCTGGGGAGTCCCATACCTTGAGCGACTTCAGAGAAAGGCTGCACAGCTTGTTCCGGGTGTATCCGCTGACTGAGAGCCAGAAGGTGGGCATATTAATGGGGCAGCTAGCTGGCGCGGCCCAGCGTGAAGTGAAGTCCTGGCCTGATACAGATAAAGGGACAGCAACCCAGATGCTGGCCAAGCTGAAGAGTACTTTTGACACCCGCACCGCAACAGAAATAAAGATGAGATTCTTTGGGTGCAAACAACAGGCCGCAGACAGCATAAGGGACTATGCCTTAAACTTGCAGGAGGCCCTGAAAGCAGTTAAACAGGTGGACACAGAGAGTGTACGTGAAGAAGACAAACTCCTAACTGAGCAGTTCATAGAGGGGCTCCTGTCAGACGCCCACAGGACCCAGCTGCGTATCATGGTCCTGCAGAACCCTGCTCTGGACTTTGCAAAGTTTAAGGACCAGGCCATCCGGGTACTGAGAGAATCTAGACCGAATGACCCAGTACCCCTCCGGCCTCTTGCTATCACGTACCCCGGGGTGTTGCCTGCAACACGAGCCGCTGCAGGGGCTGAGGCGCAGTCCCTGGATAAGGACCCCACTGCAGAGCTCAGACAGCAGGTCCAGGAGCTGACCAAGACTGTAGCTGCCCTTGCCAAGACCGTGCAGTCTCTACAAGTGACCCCATCGCCTGCAAGAATCGAGTTGGCCTCCAGCCCAGATGACGTCCCATGGATGCGACAGAGGAGGATTCCGCTGACCCGAGGAAAAGACACAGACCGGTATGATTCAACGGGACAACCGATCTGCCACCGCTGCAGCCAGGCGGGCCATATTGCAAGACACTGTCCTTTAAATGGGCCGAGCCTGGGGCCAGGAGCCGACCCCCAGGTGTAAGGAAGCCCGGCTCAACCCCCAGTCGCAGCAAGTATGTGGGAGGACGCCCGGTCCTTCCTATTGTGCTGGATGGGATCCCTTTGAATGCCCTCCTGGATACGGGGTCCCAGGTAACAACCATCCCCTATAAACTGTACAAAAGATATTGGGCTGATTCAGACATTGACCATGGCCCAGATGATGATTTAACAATTGTGGCCAGTAATGGTCAGCCCTTACCTGAAATTGGGTATAAAGAAGTAACCATTAAAGTGGGGCGGGTAGAATTGCCATGTCAGGGGATGATAATTGTAGATATTGATCGCAAAGAATCTGACCCACTGCTAACCATTGGTACAAATGTGATAGAAAATTGTATTGCCGAAGTGATAATTTTGTTGCAACAGGCGTCTGAAGGTGCCAGCTCCGGGCAGCAGCGTGCCCTACAGAGGGAGATCAGAGCCCTGATGAGGAGGCAGCAGGTAGAGCTGGCCGGAGGAGAAATTGGCAGTGTGAGGGTAAGTGACCCCCTCCCCATTGCAATACCCCCAAGAAGTGAAATGTTGATATGGTGTCGGGCAGCAATAGGCCTCAAGGGTCAGGATTACAATGCCTTGGTAGAACCGGTGTATTCAGACAGTAGGCCTGGAGTCCTGATAGCCAGAGGGGTAGCAGACGTTCGCAAGGGGAGAGTGCCCATCCGTGTCCTGAATTGTGGGGAGGAGGAAGCCAAATTGCCCCGGTACGCCACTGTAGCAAAACTGTACACTGTCAGCAACAATACCATCAAAGCAGTGGAACCCTTGATCCCGTCCGACCAGGCGGAAGACAATGGCTCCAAGGGGCAGCTGGAAGACTGGTGCCAAAAATTACATGTGGGCACCGACTCCACCCCCTCACACCAAAAGCATGGGGTTTACCGGGTGGCACAGGAGTACGAGTGGGTCTTCAGCAAACACCCCCTAGATTTTGGGCAGGTAAAAGGGGTTAAACATCAAATCCCCACGGGTGATCATCATCCCATTAAAGAGAGATACCGCCCTGTACCCCCCCGCACAGTATCAGCGTGCCAAAGAAATGCTACGGGAAATGAAGGAGGCTGGGGTTATCAGAGATAGTTGTAGCCCCTGGGCAGCTCCACTAGTGCTCGTAAAGAAAAAAGATGGTACAATGAGAATGTGCGTAGATTACAGACAAATTAACCGCATTACACATAAAGATGCTTATCCACAACCCAGAATAGAGGAGTCACTAACAGCCTTAAAGTCAGCTAACTATTTCTCCACCTTGGATCTCACCAGTGGGTATTGGCAGGTTCCCGTGGCAGAGGCGGACAAGGAGAAGACTGCATTCACGACACCAATGGGCCTCTGCGAGTTCAACTGTAGGCCATTCGGGCTCTGCAACGCCCCAGGGACATTCCAAAGGTTGATGGAGTGCTGCTTGGGCCACCACAACTTTGAAACCGTGCTGTTGTACCTGGATGACGTCATAGTCTACTCCAAGACTTATGAAGACCACCTGAGGCACTTAGCAGAAGTGTTTGAATCCTTGTCGAAATATGGCCTGAAGATAAAGCCGTCCAAATGTCACCTCTTGAAGCCAAAGGTACAGTACCTGGGTCATGTGGTCAGCGCAGAAGGTGTGGCACCTGATCCGGAGAAAGTCACCGTAATCAAGGACTGGCCAAGACCCACCACGGTAAAGGAGGTGTGGCAGTTCCTTGGGCTGGTGGGCTACTACCGAAGGTTCATTGATGGTTTCACAAAGATAGCAGCGCCCCTTCAAGATCTCCTGGTGGGCCAGCCAAAGCAGGCTAAGAAGCAGAGCCCTCCATTTGAATGGAGCAGCCAAATAGAAACATCCTTTGTCCGGCTGAAAGGGGCTCTCACGGGAGAAGAAATTCTGGCCTACCCTGACTACAGCCAGCCGTTTGTACTGTATACAGACGCCAGCAACGTGGGACTGGGAGCAGTTCTGTCCCAGGTGCAGGGAGGCAGAGAGAAGGTGATAGCTTACGCCAGTAGGAAGCTTCGGCCCACAGAAAGGAATCCAGAAAACTACAGTTCCTTCAAGCTGGAGTTCCTTGCTATTGTTTGGGCAGTGACTGAACGCTTCAAGCACTATCTGGCATCGGCCAAGTTCACCATCTTCACAGACAACAATCCGTTGACACATCTGGCAACAGCCAAGTTAGGTGCGTTGGAACAGCGATGGATGGCCCGGCTGTCTAACTTTGACTTTACCATCAAGTACCGGGCTGGCAAGAAGAATAACAATGCTGATGCGCTGTCCAGAATGCCTCACTTACCCGAGTCTGGAGAAGACCTGGATGAACTCGAAGAGATAGAGTTACCGGCTTTCCATCACCAAGGTGTTTCCCAGTGTGAGCATGCTGTAGGAGGGAAGCGTTCGAGCGAGCACGAGGTCTCGGTCAAACCATTACTCCACCATAATTGGGAAGAGACACAGAACGGTGACCCGGCCGTGCGATTGGTCAAAGAAAAGCTAGCACAAGCTGAGACCCATCTTGGCCCAGATGCTCCAGAAGAAGCCCAGCAGCTGTGGAAGGAGAGGGGACGACTGTTCACATACCAAGGCAAGCTCTGCAAGAGATATGTCAACTGGCGAACGAATGAACTCGTCTGGCAGATAGTGGTCCCACAGAGGGATGCTCCAATGGTCCTAGCAGCTTATCATGATAACGCAGGACACTTCGGGTGGAAGAAGTTGGAGACCCTACTCCGTGATCGGTTCTACTGGGTGCACATGAGAAAGACAGTCGAGAAGTGGTGCCGAGACTGTGGTCCGTGTAATCTGAGGCGGAAAGATGATGCCAGCCAGAGGTCTCCCCTACAGCCAATTGTCACGAAGCAGCCCCTGGAGTTGGTGGCCCTGGACCACATGAAGTTAACACCAAGCCGGTCAGGCTATGTGTACGCCCTCACCATTGTGGACCATTACTCTCTTTTCCTGGTAGTAGTGCCCGTGAAGGACCAGACAGCCAGAACAGTCGCTAGAGCATTTCAGGCATACTTTTGTCGACCTCACGGTTACCCTGAGAGGGTACTGACTGATCAAGGTCCTGCATTCGAGGCAGAAGTGTTCCAAGAGTTCTGTAACATGTACGGTTGTAAGAAAATCAGAACCACACCGTACCACCCCCAAACCAATGGATTGTGCGAGAAGATGAACCACGTGGTTATTGATATGCTCAAGACTCTACCTCTGGAAGAAAGAAACCAATGGCCAGAGAAGTTACCAGATCTGGTAGACCTGTACAACCATATCCCAGTAAATTCGACCAACTGCAGCCCTGCTTACCTGATGCGAGCAAGACCTGGCAAGTTACCTGTAGACTTTGAGATGGGGACTGTGTCACCTGAAGCAGTTCAGGAGATAGAAGATTGGGATACAGAGCGACAACAGCAGTACCGCAAGGTCCAGGAATGCGTAGAAAGGAGCCTGTCTCAAGCAAGAACGAGACAAGAGCAGCATTACAATCAAACAGCTCCAGCAACTCCCTTAGCACCTGGAGAACAGGTCCTCAAGAAAAAGCGGAGGGCGCATAAATTAGATGATCAGTGGGAGAATGAACCCTACACCATTATCCCCTCCAACTTTGACAATAGTAAGGTATGCCTCATAAGCAAGGATGAAGGCAAGACCTATCAAGCAGTTTCTCGAGACCACCTGAAAGCATGCCCCGAACGGTGCAGAATCCAAAAAGAAGTAGAAGAAGTACAAGAAAGTCCCCAAAGTCCAGAAAAAGAGGAAGAGATGATCCAAACAATCCTTGGAAAATTCCCCAAAACTTGGACCCAAATAAACAATGCCATAGTGGTACCAGTGTTGACGTTCCCGCAGTTGGTCGAGCCAGAAACAGAAGAGGTTCCAGATCCACCTAAAGAACCGTCCGCTCCAACACGAGATGACATGCCAGCAGTGGAACAGGAGAATCAACCCCCTGTCAGTGGTGAACCTGTCATACCCTTGGCGACTCTTAGACCACATAGGCAATCATCACGCTTACCTATCGGGGTTAGGCCTACCTGTAGTGCTGAGGTAGAAGACACACCAAGTAGTCAGGGACAAACACCAGAGCTACGCAGGTCTCAACGCAGCACTCGGGGACAGCCCCCTCCAAGGTATAGAGAGTAAAAAGAAAGAGTACTTATTAGAATGTAAATAGTTATGTGAAATGTCTGTAATGTTGTGTACAAAATGTTTTTCTTTTTTGATTGAGAAAAAGGACAATTGGGCCACTGGACTATGGGTGGCCAACACCTAGCTGTACATAGTTAGCACCAGTGTGCTCAGCACCCCTGAAGAAAAACCCGTCCAGCGTGCATAGAGTGGGGTCATCAACTATTGGCGCTACTTTGGATTGCTGCTCGAGGGGGGAGGTCCGCCGCCTCCTCCTACCGGTGCCTTCCCCCATGTCACCCATAATAGGCGATCCGGATTTCCGTCCTGGCCTCTCGGACACGGTCTTTCGGAATTGGGTTCTGGAGGGGAGATTCAGAGCCTGTCACTTGGGGGGAGAGGGAGGTTGGCCTTCTCTGTCAGCTATTAGGGGTCTCCTGCCTCCTGATCTGATGGGGGAATGGAGGGCTATGCAGTTAAGGCACTTCTTGAGTTCCCTTCCTTGCTTCACTCGGTACGCCGGGCCGTTTACGAGTTTCGAGAAGTTGTGTCTGGGGGAGGGGGCCGTTCGGCATTCACTCTCTCTGACGTACGACTGGTTATCGGATGCTGGGAATCAGCCCACTCCGGACTACTTACTGAAGTGCGCTATCTGACTCGCAAAGAAAGAATATTCTAATGTTGGCGCACAAAACATCGATCAGTTCCAGGCAGCTGGAGGCCAATTTCAAACTTTTGTCTAGATGGTACAGAGTACCGTCCAGACTCCATAGGATGTTCCCCTCCGCGGACCCCAGTTGCTGGAGATGTGGCTCAGGAGAGGGAGATTATGTGCATATCTTCTGGTCTTGTCCTTCACTACAGCGGTTCTGGTCGGAGGTGGGGGAGGTCATGAGACTGGTGATCGACACGAAGGTTACACTGGGCCCGGAATTGTTTTTTCTACAGCTATCGGAACTTCCGGCACCTAAGTACAAGCGTTCCTTGTTGAGATTTCTGGTCATGGCTGCCAGGTCCTGTATACCGCTTGGCTGGAAGTCCACTACCCCCCCCACACTGACACAGTGGGTATCTAAAGTGACCGATCTTATGTACATGGAGGACCTGACATCTTCTATCAATGACCGACAGGACGAGTTCTATAGGACTTGGTTTCCTTGGTTAGAGTTCACCCACTCGGCGGACTACACTAGACTGCTTTCCGTTCCGCGGCAGTTGTGAGTCCTCGGAGAAACACTACCCCCCCCCTCTCCCGCCCCCTTTCCCCTCCTTTCTTCCCTCTCTACATCTCTTTTGCTATTTCTTTCTTTCCTTTTCTCGCTTCAAGCTTTCTCCTGACTCTTCTATTCTTGGTCTGCTGTGAATTTTCTCTTCTTTTGGTTTGGTTGGGTTATAAATTGTTTAAACTGGGTCAGACTCGAACAGGTACGGGGTCGAAGGTGGTATCGGGGCATAGACTGATACTATGGATGTCATTGTTAATGATATTACTTGCCTTTATGTCATTTGCTATTTTGTTTGGAGCAGGAGACTCCCTGTACTGTTGTGAGTTTGGCTTTCAAAATAAAGAATTTAAAAAAAAAAAAAAAGAGTGGGGTCATCAATGCTCTGACGCACGCCCAGAGCCTACGTTGGGGGTTTTATCGCGGCGGGTCCCCCATGGAGCAGTGTAATGGACACCCGGCTGGGAGCCACACTGGACTCTTAAAGTTGTTTAAGGTTGTAACATGTATGTCTTGTTTTGTTTTCTACAGTCCGGGAGTACTGAATTCAACTAAGGGGGAGTGTGGCGCCCCAGGACCTGGTCGCCACAACAGCATTGCCCTTCCAAAGGGTTAATGCTGAGCCTGGAGGTAATGGGGAGGTCCATTGGCCAGCAAGTTTAACATCCACCGCAGTTCTCCCTCCGGCCAGCAGAGGGAGCTCTGAACCTGGAATTCCAGGGAGCCTTCCTCAAGTCTGACCTGAGGGAGGAAGTAGTGTTCAGTCTGTAGAGAGAAGTGACAATGAACAGACGTAGAGTGTGCTGTCCTGTGGATCTGGGGCCTAGAGCTAGAGTAGCTTGGCCCAGAGAAGCAGGAGTAGCAGAGAGGCAGAGAAGAGACTCGGACATCGGAGTCTGTGGCCACCAGGGCTTAACATACTCCCTGGTAGCCGAATCCGAAGGGCAGGAGAGCTGCAAGCACCTGGCCTGGCCCATAAACAGCCCGAAGGTACAGCTGCAGCATCAGGGCCCGGTGTGGACTCCAGCAGAGAAGCACCAGAGAGGGCCTACGCAGCCTGCTACAGAGGGAAAGGGACGTACCATCAGTCCCAGCAGCAAAGAGGGCCATTGCTGGATTCAGAGAAGCAGGGTCCTATCATAACAAAGAAAAGCACAGGAGTAGGCCTCATACTCAGCTGGCCAGAAAGATCCCCCCCAAGTACTTCCAGGCCGACCGGGTCCCCATCACCACCTGTAACGGTCTCCCAGGACTGGACTGTTCCCAAAGTAAAAGAGGAAAAGGTAAAGAGACTGTTGTTTGTGCCTGGTTCTTTCATTGCCTGTCGGCCCTGCACCGTGTTAGCCACACAACACCATAGACTTTCACGAGCACTAACAGTGTCCCCGGGGCTCCGCTCCACTTGTGGGGAGCAGTACCACCATTGCTGCTATATCATCACCCCGGAGGCCTCCCACAGCAGCGGCGGCTTAATAGCCGCAGACCACAGGTGGCGTCACGAACACAAACTGTATTCATCAAGCCACATACTCTACTGACACCCACCAGGGCCACGGAGCCGGGCCCAGCCACCACTGACTACCACCGGACTAGTCTGGCCCGGCACCGGGTGTCCCATAGCCCTGGGGTGGGCGAGTCATATCCTGCTCTCTATTCACATGTGCTGCTCTCTGTTCACGTATCCTGCTCTCTATTCACATGTGCTGCTCTCTGTTCACGTATCCTGCTCTCTATTCACATGTGCTGCTCTCTGTTCACGTATCCTGCTCTCTATTCACATGTGCTGCTCTCTGTTCACGTATCCTGCTCTCTATTCACATGTGCTGCTCTCTGTTCACGTGTTGTGCTCTCTATTCACATGTGCTGCTCTCCTTTCACACTTGCTCAGCCAACTCCTATAGATGTGAATGGAATGAGTCCCATTCATGCACAGCCTCCTGTTCATTTAATTTGCAGGGCAGCAGTCAACGAGTGTCTCACTAGAGATGATAGAGGTCTTGGGACTTATAGTCCTAGAGGTAAATATGGGGGGTCCTAGAGGTGGGATCAGACATCCTGGCCATTAAGATTTACGGCTGAATTCAGATGCCCATGTTTAATGGTCAGTATAAGGACTGCAATGCCTGAACAATACTGTGCAAAAGTTTAGGGCAGGTGTAGGAAAATACTGCAAAGTAAGAATGTTTTAAAAAAAAGTTTATTTTTATCAGTGAATAAAATGGAAAGTGAATGAACAAAACAGAAATGTAACTCACAGCAATATTTGATGACTGCACAATGCCTTCAAAACAGGAATTTTGCAGGTAAGTTTTTCCAAATATCTTGGAGACCTGACCCCAGATCTTCTCTGTATTAAACTTGTGCAAATCCTTCTTTCTCTTCAGGTGATCCCAGATAGACTGGATGATGATGAGATCCAGTATCACGGATGTGTCACGGTTGACAGACAACTCTATGGTGTCCGGCTGCACAAACTGCTCTTTGATATTCCATTCTTTCCTCTATGGTGTGAATGGAGTTTTGTGTGTCTTCATTGTTAGGGTTTATTTTTCCCCTTTAGGACCCTGTAGAGATGTTTTCCTTTCAGCTGCTACTCATTATCCCTTACCCTCTGTGTCTTTATATACCTGCATTTCTCCTTGGTATGTTGCTGGTGATGGTTAGTTTCCATACCGTCCTGATTGCAAGTAGCTGGCTTGTAATAATGTAGAAAAAAGTTGTTGTATGTTGCTGTTCCTCTCCCTAAGTCGTCTTAAGAATTATAGAATGGTAGGGTTGGAAGTGACCTCAAAGGCCATCGGGTCCAACCCCCTGCGAGTGCAGGTTTTCTTAAATCATCCCAGCTATATGTTTACTCAGCTTCCTGTTGAAGATTTCCATTAATGGAGAGCTCACCACCTCCCGTGGTCACCTGTTCCACTCCCTGACTGCCCTCAATGTCAGAAAGTTTTTCCTAATGTCTAATCTGAATCTCCTTCCTTTGAGTTTCATCCCATTGCTTCTTGTACTTCCTTGTGCTAATGACAATAAGGTAGTTCCCTGTGGTTTCCTGTCAGATATTTGTAGACCGCTATTAAGTCTCCTCTCAGTCCTCTTTTTTGTAAACTAAACATCCCTAGTTCTTTTAGATGGTCTTCTTGGACATGGTTTGCAGACCGTCTACCATTTTAGTTGCTCTTCTCTGGACTTGCTCCAATATATCAATGTCTTTCTTGAATTGCGGCCCCCAGAACTGTACCCAGTATTCCAGGTGGGGTCTGACCAGGGCAGAGTATGAGGGAATAATTACCTCTCGTGATCTAGACTCAATACTTATCTTGATACATCCCAGAATTTTGTTTGCCTTTTTAACTGCAGCACCCCACTGTTGGCTATTGTTGAATTTGGGAGATAAGTTGTTTGTTTGCTTTCCTCTGTTTTTTCCCTGTGTATTCTTCAGGACCTAGGGGTACTTCTCACATAGCGAAATCGCTGCTGAGTCACAGGTTTTGGGACGTACCAGTGACCTCATCAGCGATCTCGCTGTGTGTGACACTAAGCAGCGACCTGGCCCGTGTTGTGAAATCGCTGATTGTTACACACTGTTCTGGTTCATTTTTTGCTCGTTGGTCTCCCGCTGTGAAGCACACATCGGCGTGTTTGACGGCAGGAGACCAACGAGCACCGACTCTGTGTAAGCAGCATATGCTGCTAAACAGGGTAAATATCGGGTGACTAAGCAAAGCACTTTGCTTGGTTACCCGATATTTACCCTGGTTACCAGCGTATACCGCTTAGCGTTGGCTAGCTGCACACGTAGCCAGGGTAAATATCGGGTAACCAAGCAAAGCGCTTTGCTTAGTTACCCATTATTTACCCTGGTTACGAAGCACAGAGTCGCTGGTGGCTGGTCGCTGGTCACTGGTGAGATCTGCCTGATTGACAGCTCACCAGCGACCATGTAGCGACGCACCAGCGATCCTGACCCGGTCGTAACGTGGTCGGAATCACTGGTACATTGTTTAGTGAGACGGTACCCTTAGTGAGGTTGACTACTGCTAATCCCGACCGTTAATTCCCTGGAGCCCAATTAAGGGTCATCAAGGGCCAAGTATCCTGCTTGGTGCATAGGTGCGGAAACTTTCTAGGGATGTCAAGGGATCCAAGGGCCAGCAGAAGCTTTTACCTGGGCTCACCATCTCCCCCTCCTATATACAGGGTTTCCCTCTTCCCTCTCCTCCCTTTTTCGTCTTTTGCTCGGTATTTCCCCAGATCTGGCATGACATCCGGGCTCTGTAGAGGCCGGATCATCACATCCAGGACTCGTTGTTCTTCTTACACTATTGTTCTTGATGACTTTTTCAATTTTATATCCATGACAAGAAGAAGTAGTATGAGATAGTAGGAGCTGAGATCGCTATAGTCTACCTGTGGGTCTTCAGACGGTCCGTACGCCAATACCTAAATTTTTCGTCTACCTGCATTGAAATGTTCACTATTGATCAAGAACCTTTTGATCCAATGAGTATTCTCCTTTGTCCATCGATGGTTGGTTCTTAGAGGGTTAATCCACTTTCTTTGTTCAACTTTTGGGTCTTTGTTTGCGATAGAATGGCCGGCGTGTGAGTGTAATTTACATTTCATATGAGGAAATGTGATGCACTTTTTGTTTTTTTATATACTTTTGCTTATTTCATGGTGACTAATTGCCAATTACTATGGTAATGCTATAATTCGGCGCGTGTGAGGTCTAGGAATGAGAAATGATAGGTAACTTCTCCGCTCCGATTTCTATGGCAACAAAACTTCATTGTCATCAAATAGCAGTTACAATATATAGAGGAAGGGCCCAGTAATTATAGATTTATCTGGCCATAAACATAAATAAGCGCGCGGCATCCGTCCAGAGGTCTTCTCCTGTTTATTTGCACCGGGCCGGGCCGCTACAGCGCGGTGACAGCCTCTAATCAGACAAAATGTTTACTATAAAAATAAAAGATGGGGTATGAATCTCCACAAACACAGGCGATGCTCCGCAGAACACACTTTATGGTCGCCATGAACCATGGTCTTCCAGCTCCAAGACACCACTTAACTGGCAAATGAAAAAATATCACTAGATATATTACAGCAATGCGTCAAGTGACACTCCGAATGTACAGCTCTCATGGTGAGTACGAGACGGAAAATAATGAAAAAAAAATCCATGAAAAAGTCGCTGACATATTTCGCTTGATGGATGAAAGAGATTATTGGGCCTATTTATAAAGAAAACGCTCCGTGGTTTACTTAAATATTAAAATGTGGCCGAGCGCGTTCTGACGGGTATTAGAAAGTTAAATCAATGCGGATATTCTGTTACTGCCGGATTAGAAAATACTGTTATAATGATGGCGGCTCAAGCTATAATATTATTATTATTTTTATTATTTATTTGTAGAGCACCATTCCATAAAATACCGGCATAAAGGATGGCGATATTGTTGGTTGTGGTATAGCAGTATTTTAAATATGGTAAATCATATTTAGAATTATTAATATTTTGGAAACCTAAATAGAAAATGCAGCATGAAAGCTGAAATTTATCATTTCCAATTGACTCCGAATTAACCCAAAATAAAACATAACCAAAACTTTAACTGAAAGGGAACCTGTCGGGCGATTTATGCTGCCCAAACTAAGAGACCATAAATGCAGCTTGGTTGCATGATTGCAGCCAGGCATATTATTCTCCAAAAGGCTGTATACCTTGAAGATCTGGCTGGTGATCATTGCCGGAAATTAGACTAGTCCAGCGCCGCGCCTGGCCACCTCTTCCCAGCGCTGCTGCAGCTGATTGACAAGTCTCTTACTCTAGGCAAATGAGGGAGAAACCTGTCAATCAGCTACAACAGCACTGAGAAGAACCAGCCAGGAACTATAGCTGCAGACCAGACTAAAGATCTGCTCAGGATCATAGCCGGAGGTAAGACTAGTCCGGCACCGGCCCCAGCTGAATCTTCCCACTGCTTCTGCAGCTGATTGATAGGTCACTTTCTCTAGACAATTGAGGGAGACACCTGTCAATCAGATGCAGCAGCGCTGAGAAGAACCAGCCAGGGACTAAAGCTAAAGACTAGACTAGTTTGGCGACGCCCCCGTCCAGCTCATCCCAGCACTTCTGCAGGTGATTGACAGGTCTCTTGCTCTAGGAAATGAGGGAGAGACCTGTCAATCAGTTGCAGCAGTGCTGAGAAGAACCAGCCAGGACTATACCTGTAGACAAGACTCAAAAATCTGGCTGGGGAACATAACTGGACAAGATTAGTCCATTACCAGCCCTGGCTGACTCTTCCCAGCGCTGCTGCAGCTGATTGACAGGTCTCTGAGCAAATGTGGGAGAGACCTGTCAATCAGGTGCAGCAGCTCTAAGACGACCCAGCCAGGGACTATGGCTGCAAACCAAAGTGAAGATCTGGCCGGGGATCATAACCATACATAAGACTAGTCCAGCATCGGCCCTGGCTGGCTCTTCCCAGTGCTGCTGCATCTGATTGACAGGTCAGTTCTTCTAGGAAAATGAGGGAAGTACCTGCCAATCAGTTTAATCAGCGATGAGAAGAACCAGCCAGGGACTATGGCTGCAAACCAAACTGAAGATCTGGCCGGGGATCATAACCATACATAAGACAAGTCCAGCATCGGCCCTGGCTGGCTCTTCCCAGTGCTGCTGCAGCTGATTTCCAGGTCAGTTCTTCTAGGAAAATGAGGGAAGTACCTGCCAATCAGTTTAATCAGCGATGAGAAGAACCAGCCACGAACTATAGCAGCAGACGAGACCGAAGACCTGGCTGGGTATCATAACCGGAGATAAGAGTAGTCCGGCACCGTCCCCGGCTGGCTGTTCCCATCGCTTCTGCAGCTGATTGACAGGTCTCTTTGTCTAGGCAAATGAGGGAGAGACTTGTTAATCAGCTGCAGCAACGCTGAGAAGAACCATCCAGGGGCTATAGCTGCAGACCAGACTGTAGATCTGGCCAGGATCATAACCGGAGATAAGACTAGTCCGGCCCCTGACGGCTTTTCCCAGCTCTGCTGCAGCTGGTTGACAGATCTTTTCTTCTTGTGCATATAGGGAGAGACCTGTCAATCAGATGCAGCAATGCTAAGGGGGGTGCAGGTTAGTCCTGTCTCTGCTTATTCAGCAACTGGAGTCTACGCTGGTCTCCGGCTATGGTCCACGGCTGGATCTTCTAAGTATATCTGTCATTTCAGAGAATAATGTACAAGGTAGAAATATACATGGGCCGCAAAGATCCTGGGTGGTGTGAGTCGCTTAAAAAAGAAAAACAAAATGTTCAAATATGAATAATCAAGATATTCTCATAATTAGTATGGGTCCTGCACCTTGAAGGTGTCAACCCTGTTGTTGACTACCAACACACAGCAAAGCAATAAGGAAGACAAGCAACACAACCACTTCTACGCACCATGTAGTGCATTGTGTGGAGTACATGAATGTAAAGTGTGCTATGTTAGATGGCGCCATTAGAAAGCTAAACAAACAAAAAAAGGATTTAGTTAAATCTATCAGATATCTTATGTTGGCAAAAATAATACAAAAACCTTTTCCACGGATACATAATTTTGTAACTGACAGTCAGTTATTTTTTGCAATAGAGAAAGTTAACCGTCCGGCCAGAGGAAGGAATTGGCAGCTTTACCGAGAGACGCATATTAAAGTTAAATACCGAAAAAACCAATGGGATGAATTTTAAATATGATTTATCAAATATTTATTAATTGGAAAAATTGTATTATACATGAGCTTTACATTGCTGTTATCTTAGCTTTTCACATTTGCAATATTACACCAATTGTTTTGTTGCCTCATTTGCATATGTAGGTGTTAATCGCTGTGACATTAGTTATATTATATAATAAATAAATATATATAGTAACAGATTACAGATATGTAACTGAACAGTTAAATTCTGCTCTCTTCTGATTGGATATTACATTATTTAAATAAAATACTCACAATTTTGCATCTGAACTATAACTTTGGGCGCTTTGCACACCGGTGCCTCTTGGGGAACATATTTTATTCTTATTAATGGATTTTCAATAAAAAAGAGAATGGTTTATTGAAGATAAATGGATTTGCCCTTTTCCTTCCTATTCAGTAGTTTTTCAGTAGTTTGTTTCTCTATAGTTGTTTGCATTCGGTGTATTTTGGACTGGCCTCAACCTAAAACTGAAATCTAAGTCTGTTATGAGCAGGTGCAGATTTGCACCAAAATTTGTGATATTTTCAAGCACAAATTTTCAACAATTTGTCTAAAAGTTGATCACATCCCTTTACATTATATCTAGCTTTTTAACTTTAGGTAAGCCTGATGCAAAAGAAGAAAAATGTGCCCAAATTGAAAGGTTTTTTTACAGTTTGGATTTTTTTTACACCAAAAACTAGTACAACCTGATAAATGAATGAGGGGCAAAACGCTAACTCATCAGCAATATTCTAGCTGTTAAATTATATTAGCTCAAGCGGGCTTTACATGCTGCGATATCGTTAATGAATTATCGTCGGGGTCACGTCGTTAGTGACGCACATCCGGCGTCATTAACGATATCGCAGCGTGTGACACTTATGTGCGATCTAAAACAATCGCAAAAGTGGCAAAAATCGTTTGCCGCGGAGAGGTCGTCCTAAAACAAAAAATCGTTTTCTTCTAATTAGCGATGTTGTTCCTCGTTCCTGCGGCAGCGCACACCGCTATGTGTGACACCGCAGGAGCGAGGAACATCTCCTTACCTGCATCCACCGGCAATGAGGAAGGAAGGAGGTGGGCGGGATGTTACGTCCCGCTCATCTCCGCCCCTCCTCTTCTATTGGACGGCTGCCGTGTGACGTCACACGACCTGTCCCCTTAGAAAGGAGGCGGATCGCCGGCCAGAGTGACGTCGCAGGACAGGTAAGTGCGTGTGATGGGGGTAAGCGAGATTGTGCGCGACGAGCAGCGATTTTCCCATGTCGCACAACCAACGGGGGCAGGTATGATCGCTTGCGATCTCGCTAGCGAGATTGCACCGTGTAAAGCCCGCTTTAGGCTTCGTGCCCATGATCAGTGTTTGCAGCGTTTTGGAAGTAGCGTGTTTTCGCTGCATCCAAACCGGTGCATTGTACAGTATAAGCACAGTGGATGAAATTTATAGAAATCTCATGCCCACTGTATGTGCGCGGCCTGCAGCAAAAACTGATCTTTGGTGCGACTTTCTGAACTGCAATCATGTCAATTCTTTCCTGCAGAGTTGCAAGCGTCCTCCATAGAGAGAACAGAAGCGAGAGACCGCAGTGCCCCGAACCCTGATCGAGGGCATGGGCAGCTGCGGTCTCCTGTGTTCTCCTCCTCTGGAGACTCATGGCCTCGCAGGTTTTACAGCTTCTCTGACACTATTTGTATGTGGAAAATGTCCAGTGTATCTCATGAGATGGTTTTTCACATGTATTTCCTCTGCCTCCTGCTTGTAACAGCTCACAGGGAGAAACCTGTCACAAGCAGGGTAGAGGCGCTTCACTTAAAATACATTCTGAACTATCGACCTGTACACTGTTTTCATACAGCATATAAAATGCTCTCTGCTCCAGCGGCACGGCCATCCATTTCCAATGATTACACTCTACATTTGTATTGCAATATGTGACAATGTAGGAATTATGATACTAGAGAAACGTGCACTCACATGCCGCTATGTCTTCTTACAGGTGTTCGCTAATGGGGTTTGATCTTAACAGACACTGGCAGGACCCATCTCCATGGGCTCATCCTACTTTGTATGGAGTGAAGCAGCTGATCTTAGAGATGCACAATAGTCAGGTAAGCTCTACAGTAACAAGTATGGTGCTTATACATGTATCTATACCTAGATAGTGGTGAGTATCAAAAAGTTGAATTTAAAAAATTGAATATTAGAGATGAGGAAATTGATTTGTTATAAATTTCATCAAAATATAGAAGTTTTGGAACATCTTTAATTTTAGGAATTTGGTGCCATTTTACTGATTTATTTTTAGGGCCATTAAAAAAAGAAAATTATGTATTACATTTTTTTAAACCTGCCCATCACCTGTCCTTGTGCTGTCACATCTTTGGTCCTGTTTCTTCCTTAGGACTTTTCCAGTGCTGAGCCTTATGATTGGCCTAGTGGGGTCACATGCAGGGTGATGAACGTCATTAAAGGAACCTGTCAGGTCCGATATGCACCCAGAACCAAGAGTGGTGCTGGGTGCATATTTCTAGTCCCTACCTAACAGTCCCCGCTTATAGTAGTATATATAAAGAGATCTTTAGAAAACGTATTTCTAAAGATCCTTTATCATGTACTTGTGAAGCCAGGGACTAGTCGCAAGGGCATTAGTTCTAAAGGCTAATCTGCCAACTTAGCATGTAAGCATGCCCCTGTAGGAAGAGGAAGGAATGCTGTTATGGGGTGTGCAGACAGGAAGAGGAGGGAATGTGTGTCGCCCAGGGATATGGGGTACTCGGTCCCGGGCCGTGTATATCTGGGGAATGTCACTTTGGTGGCTGTTGCCCGGTTCCGTGGCCTGGGCCCTTTTTGTCAAGGGGAATATTTATAGGGGATCAGAATAATGTTCACATGTGATGCCACTTGCGGTGTTGCAGCTTTGTGGATGGAGCCGCCGCTGCACAATGTTCACTACTGGGGCTGGTGTTAATGGCAGCCTGGATGGTAGGCCCTCCACAGGCAGGGCTGGGCCCCAGAGGGTAGGTGATGTGACGGGTGTCGGAAGAAGGTAGTCCACACAAGACTTCAATGCAACTGGGTTTTTACTCACTTTTGGCTAGTGGTAACTGGTTACCCGAGGCCAGCTACTTTCACCTCCAGGTTCCCTTAGTCTCAGTGCCAGTTTAGTAATCTGGGGCCTTCTTCCCCTGCACCTGTCTCTAGTTTGTGGGTCCCTGTGGTGTAGAGAAACTGTGAGTCCCTGTCTGTTAGTTTTTCCACTTTTGTCCGCCTGACGGTAGCGTGAACCCTGTGGGGTTGGAGTCTCTGGTGCTCTTCCCGGTTCTCCCTTTGCTACTCAGTCTCGGTTTTTTAGGGTTAGCAAGGTTTTGGATGGTCCCCTTTCTGTGCAGGCAACTACCCTCCTGGGCACCAGGTTACTGCTCACTCCACGACAGTCCATTTCTTCACGTCCACCTTCACCCCTTCACTTCTCTCTCTGTCTCTCTGTCCACAGTCCGCCCCTCCCACGTGGTGAACTAGTAGACTGGACTGGCTCCACCTCTAGGCAGCCATCCATTGGTCCGAATCTATCTGGGTACCCTTGTATGGGGGGTTGTTGGGGAAAAACTGGGATTTTGTGAAGTGTTTGTGTGTTACCAGAACTGGGTTTCCGGGTCCCTAGGTGGTAGGCCCTGCATCCCAGTGAGGATGCAGAACCTTGTAGCTCCCTGATGGCAAGAAGAGGAGGGCATGCTGTAATGGGGTGTGCACACAGGAAGAGGAGAACATGCTCTAATGGGGTGTGCACACAGGAAGAGGAGGGCATGCTGTTATGGGGTGTGCAGACAAGAATGAGGAGGACATGCTGTAATGGGGTGTGCACACAGGAAGAGGAGGGCATGCTGTAATGGGGTGTGCACACAGGAAGAGGAGAACATGCTGTTATGGGGTGTGCAGACAGGAAGAGGAGGGCATGCTGTAATGTGGTGTGCACACAGGAAGAGGAGGACATGCTGTAATGGGGTGTGCACACAGGAAGAGGAGGGCATGCTGTTATGGGGTGTGCACACAGGAAGAGGAGGACATGCTGTAATGGGGTGTGCAGACAGGAAGAGGAGGGCATGCTGTAATAGGGTGTGCACACAGGAAGAGGAGGGCATGCTGTAATGGGGTGTGCACACAGGAAGAGGAGAACATGCTGTTATGGGGTGTGCAGACAGGAAGAGGAGGGCATGCTGTAATGGGGTGTGCACACAGGAAGAGGAGGACATGCTGTAATGGGGTGTGCAGACAGGAAGAGGAGGGCATGCTGTAATGGGGTGTGCACACAGGAAGAGGAGAACATGCTGTAATGGGGTGTGCAAACAGGAAGAGGAGGGCATGCTGTAATGGGGTGTGCACACAGGAAGAGGAGGGCATGCTGTAATGGGGTGTGCACACAGGAAGAGGAGGACATGCTGTAATGGGGTGTGCAAACAGGAAGAGGAGGGCATGCTGTAATGGGGTGTGCTGACAGGAAGAGGAGGGCATGCTGTAATGGGGTGTGCAGACAGGAAGAGGAGGGCATGCTGTAATGGGGTGTGCAGACAGGAAGAGGAGGGCATGCTGTTATGGGGTGTGCAGACAGGAAGAGGGGGGCATGCTGTAATGGGGTGTGCAGACAGGAAGAGGGGGGCATGCTGTAATGGGGTGTGCAGACAGGAAGAGGAGGGCACGCTGTAATGGGGTGTGCAGACAGGAAGAGGAGGGCATGCTGTTATGGGGTGTGCAGACAGGAAGAGGGGGGCATGCTGTAATGGGGTGTGCAGACAGGAAGAGGGGGGCATGCTGTAATGGGGTGTGCACACAGGAAGAAGAGGGCATGCTGTAACGAGGTGTGCACACATGAAGAGGAGGACATGCTGTAATGGGGTGTGCAGACAGGCAGAGGAGGGCATGCTGTTATGGGGTGTGTACACAGGAAGAGGAGGGCATGCTGTAATGGGGTGTGAACACAGGAAGAGGAGGGCATGCTGTAATGGGGTGTGCACACAGGAAGAGGAGGGTATTCTGTAATGGGGTGTGCAGATAGGAAGAGGAGGGCATGCTGTAATGGGGTGTGCAGACAGGAAGAGGAGGACATGCTGTAATGAGGTGTGCAGGCAGGAAGAGGGGGGCATGCTGTAATGGGGTATGCAGACAGGAAGAGGAGGGCATGCTGTAATGGGGTGTGCAGACAGGAAGAGGAGGGCATGCTGTAATGGGGTGTGCAGACAGGAAAAGGAGGGCATGCTGTAATGGGGTGTGCAGACAGGAAGAGGAGGGCATGCTGTAATGGGGTGTGCAGACAGGAAAAGGAGGGCATGCTGTAATGGGGTGTTCACACAGGAAGAGGAGGACATGCTGTAATGGGCTTTGCAGACAGGAAGAGGAGGGCATTCTGTAATGGGGTGTGCACACAGGAAGAGAAGGGCATGCTGTAATGGGGTGTGAACACAGGAAGAGGAGGGCATGCTGTAATGGGGTGTGCACACAGGAAGAGGGGGGCATGCTGTAATGGGGTGTTCACACAGGAAGAGGAGGACATGCTGTAATGGGGTGTGCACACAGGAAGAGGAGGGCATGCTGTAATGGGGTGTGCACACAGGAAGAGGAGGACATGCTGTAATGGGGTGTGCACACAGGAAGAGAAGGGCATGCTGTAATGGGGTGTGCAGACAGGAAGAGGAGGACATCCTGTAATGGGGTGTGCACACAGGAAGAGGAGGGCATGCTGTAATGGGGTGTGCACACAGGAAGAGGAGGACATGCTGTAATGGGGTGTGCACACAGGAAGAGAAGGGCATGCTGTTATGGGGTGTGCAGACAGGAAGAGGAGGACATGCTGTAATGGGGTGTGCACACAGGAAGAGGAGGGCATGCTGTAATGGGGTGTGCAGACAGGAAGAGGAGGACATGCTGTAATGGGGTGTGCACACAGGAAGAGGAGGGCATGCTGTAATGGGGTGTGCAGACAGGAAGAGGGGGGCATGCTGTTATGGGGTGTGCAGACAGGAAGAAGAGGGCATGCTGTAATGGGGTGTGCACACAGGAAGAGGAGGGCATGCTGTAATGGGGTGTGCAGACAGGAAGAGGAGGGCATGCTGTAATGGGGTGTGCAGACAGGAAGAGGAGAGCATGCTGTAATGGGGTGTGCAGACAGGAAGAGGAGGGCATGCTGTAATGGGGTGTGCACACAGGAGAGGAGGACATGCTATAATGGGGTGTGCACACAGGAAGAGGAGGGCATGCTGTAATGGGTTGTGCAGACAGGAAGAGGGGGGCATGCTGTTATGGGGTGTGCAGACAGGAAGAGGAGGGCATGCTGTAATGGGGTGTGCACACAGGAAGAGAAGAACATGCTGTAATGGGGTGTGCACACAGGAGAGGAGGACATGCTGTAATGGGGTGTGCACACAGGAAGAGGAGGGCATGCTGTAATGGGGTGTGCAGACAGGAAGAGGGGGGCATGCTGTTATGGGGTGTGCAGACAGGAAGAGGAGGGCATGCTGTAATGGGGTGTGCAGACAGGAAGAGGAGGACATGCTGTAATGGGGTGTGCACACAGGAAGAGGAGGGCATGCTGTAATGGGGTGTGCAGACAGGAAGAGGAGGGCATGCTGTAATGGGGTGTGCAGACAGGAAGAGGAGGGCATGCTGTAATGGGGTGTGCAGACAGGAAGAGGAGGGCATGCTGTTATGGGGTGTGCAGACAGGAAGAGGGGGGCATGCTGTAATGGGGTGTGCAGACAGGAAGAGGGGGGCATGCTGTAATGGGGTGTGCAGACAGGAAGAGGAGGGCACGCTGTAATGGGGTGTGCAGACAGGAAGAGGAGGGCATGCTGTTATGGGGTGTGCAGACAGGAAGAGGGGGGCATGCTGTAATGGGGTGTGCAGACAGGAAGAGGGGGGCATGCTGTAATGGGGTGTGCACACAGGAAGAAGAGGGCATGCTGTAACGAGGTGTGCACACATGAAGAGGAGGACATGCTGTAATGGGGTGTGCAGACAGGCAGAGGAGGGCATGCTGTTATGGGGTGTGTACACAGGAAGAGGAGGGCATGCTGTAATGGGGTGTGAACACAGGAAGAGGAGGGCATGCTGTAATGGGGTGTGCACACAGGAAGAGGAGGGTATTCTGTAATGGGGTGTGCAGATAGGAAGAGGAGGGCATGCTGTAATGGGGTGTGCAGACAGGAAGAGGAGGACATGCTGTAATGAGGTGTGCAGGCAGGAAGAGGGGGGCATGCTGTAATGGGGTATGCAGACAGGAAGAGGAGGGCATGCTGTAATGGGGTGTGCAGACAGGAAGAGGAGGGCATGCTGTAATGGGGTGTGCAGACAGGAAAAGGAGGGCATGCTGTAATGGGGTGTGCAGACAGGAAGAGGAGGGCATGCTGTAATGGGGTGTGCAGACAGGAAAAGGAGGGCATGCTGTAATGGGGTGTTCACACAGGAAGAGGAGGACATGCTGTAATGGGCTTTGCAGACAGGAAGAGGAGGGCATTCTGTAATGGGGTGTGCACACAGGAAGAGAAGGGCATGCTGTAATGGGGTGTGAACACAGGAAGAGGAGGGCATGCTGTAATGGGGTGTGCACACAGGAAGAGGGGGGCATGCTGTAATGGGGTGTTCACACAGGAAGAGGAGGACATGCTGTAATGGGGTGTGCACACAGGAAGAGGAGGGCATGCTGTAATGGGGTGTGCACACAGGAAGAGGAGGACATGCTGTAATGGGGTGTGCACACAGGAAGAGAAGGGCATGCTGTAATGGGGTGTGCAGACAGGAAGAGGAGGACATGCTGTAATGGGGTGTGCACACAGGAAGAGGAGGGCATGCTGTAATGGGGTGTGCACACAGGAAGAGGAGGACATGCTGTAATGGGGTGTGCACACAGGAAGAGAAGGGCATGCTGTTATGGGGTGTGCAGACAGGAAGAGGAGGACATGCTGTAATGGGGTGTGCACACAGGAAGAGGAGGGCATGCTGTAATGGGGTGTGCAGACAGGAAGAGGAGGACATGCTGTAATGGGGTGTGCACACAGGAAGAGGAGGGCATGCTGTAATGGGGTGTGCAGACAGGAAGAGGGGGGCATGCTGTTATGGGGTGTGCAGACAGGAAGAAGAGGGCATGCTGTAATGGGGTGTGCACACAGGAAGAGGAGGGCATGCTGTAATGGGGTGTGCAGACAGGAAGAGGAGGGCATGCTGTAATGGGGTGTGCAGACAGGAAGAGGAGAGCATGCTGTAATGGGGTGTGCAGACAGGAAGAGGAGGGCATGCTGTAATGGGGTGTGCACACAGGAGAGGAGGACATGCTATAATGGGGTGTGCACACAGGAAGAGGAGGGCATGCTGTAATGGGTTGTGCAGACAGGAAGAGGGGGGCATGCTGTTATGGGGTGTGCAGACAGGAAGAGGAGGGCATGCTGTAATGGGGTGTGCACACAGGAAGAGAAGAACATGCTGTAATGGGGTGTGCACACAGGAGAGGAGGACATGCTGTAATGGGGTGTGCACACAGGAAGAGGAGGGCATGCTGTAATGGGGTGTGCAGACAGGAAGAGGGGGGCATGCTGTTATGGGGTGTGCAGACAGGAAGAGGAGGGCATGCTGTAATGGGGTGTGCAGACAGGAAGAGGAGGACATGCTGTAATGGGGTGTGCACACAGGAAGAGGAGGGCATGCTGTAATGGGGTGTGCAGACAGGAAGAGGAGGGCATGCTGTAATGGGGTGTGCAGACAGGAAGAGGAGGACATGCTGTAATGGGGTGTGCAGACAGGAAGAGGAGGACATGCTGTAATGGGGTGTGCACACAGGAAGAGGAGGGCATGCTGTAATGGGGTGTGCAGACAGGAAGAGGAGGGCATGCTGTAATGGGGTGTGCACACAGGAAGAGGGGGGCATGCTGTTATGGGGTGTGCAGACAGGAAGAGGAGGACATGCTGTAATGGGGTGTGCAGACAGGAAGAGGAGGACATGCTGTAATGGGGTGTGCACACAGGAAGAGGAGGGCATGCTGTAATGGGGTGTGCAGACAGGAAGAGGAGGGCATGCTGTAATGGGGTGTGCAGACAGGAAGAGGAGGGCATGCTGTAATGGGGTGTGCACACAGGAAGAGGGGGGCATGCTGTTATGGGGTGTGCAGACAGGAAGAGGAGGACATGCTGTAATGGGGTGTGCACACAGGAAGAGGAGGGCATGCTGTAATGGGGTGTGCACACAGGAAGAGGAGGACATGCTGTAATGGGGTATGCAGACAGGAAGAGGAGGGCATGCTGTAATGGGGTGTGCACACAGGAAGAGGAGGGCATGCTGTAATGGGGTGTGCACACAGGAAGAGGAGGGCATGCTGTTATGGGGTGTGCAGACAGGAAGAGGAGGGCATGCTGTAATGGGGTGTACACACAGGAAGAGGAGGACATGCTGTAATGGGGTGTGCAGACAGGAAGAGGAGGGCATGCTGTAATGGGGTGTGCACACAGGAAGAGGAGGGCATGCTGTAATGGGGTGTGCACACAGGAAGAGGAGGGCATGCTGTTATGGGGTGTGCAGACAGGAAGAGGAGGGCATGCTGTAATGGGGTGTGCACACAGGAAGAGGGGGGCATGCTGTAATGGGGTGTGCACACAGGAAGAGGAGGACATGCTGTAATGGGGTGTGCACACAGGAAGAGGGGGGCATGCTGTAATGGGGTGTGCACACAGGAAGAGGAGGGCATGCTGTAATGGGGTGTGCACACAGGAAGAGGAGGGCATGCTGTAATGGGGTGTGCACACAGGAAGAGGAGGGCATGCTGTAATGGGGTGTGCACACAGGAAGAGGAGGGCATGCTGTAATGGGGTGTGCACACAGGAAGAGGAGGGCATGCTGTAATGGGGTGTGCAGACAGGAAGAGGAGGGCATGCTGTAATGGGGTGTGCACACAGGAAGAGGAGGGCATGCTGTTATGGGGTGTGCAGACAGGAAGAGGAGGGCATGCTGTAATGGGGTGTGCACACAGGAAGAGGGGGGCATGCTGTAATGGGGTGTGCACACAGGAAGAGGAGGGCATGCTGTAATGGGGTGTGCAGACAGGAAGAGGAGGGCATGCTGTAATGGGGTGTGCACACAGGAAGAGGAGGGCATGCTGTTATGGGGTGTGCAGACAGGAAGAGGAGGGCATGCTGTAATGGGGTGTGCACACAGGAAGAGGGGGGCATGCTGTAATGGGGTGTGCACACAGGAAGAGGGGGGCATGCTGTAATGGGGTGTGCACACAGGAAGAGGAGGACATGCTGTAATGGGGTGTGCACACAGGAAGAGGGGGGCATGCTGTAATGGGGTGTGCACACAGGAAGAGGAGGGCATGCTGTAATGGGGTGTGCACACAGGAAGAGGAGGGCATGCTGTAATGGGGTGTGCACACAGGAAGAGGAGGACATGCTGTAATGGGGTGTGCAGACAGGAAGAGGAGGACATGCTGTAATGGGGTGTGCAGACAGGAAGAGGAGGACATGCTGTAATGGGGTGTGCACACAGGAAGAGGAGGGCATGCTGTAATGGGGTGTGCACACAGGAAGAGGAGGGTATGCTTTTGTACAGGTTTTGTGTGAAAGGACAGGTACACTTTAAACTTGGAATCTTCTTTCCTGGAAGTTCCAGTATATTCAGTATCGCTCATTACATCTTTATAGTCATTGGCTGAAGACCATTAAACTGTATCTACACTCCCCTCCGGCATGAAGTACATGAGTGCGCAGAATTGGAAATTACTATAAAAATGGAAATTGCATCAATTCTGGAAGGAACCAAATCCTGAACGTTTCCATTCTGCATATTAATGTTGCAACTTTTTTTTAAACATCTAGAAAAAGAGCTTCTCGTTACTTAAATGAAAATCCTTCGAAATATTTAACATACGGAGCCCTCTGGGCATCTGTTTAAGCTTTGTGGGAGACCGGACTAAAGTTTTTTTATGAGTGTTTGAAATAAAGTTCTATTTAAGCTTTTGAAAGGAGATGGATTCTCTGTAATATTCCCAGAGAGCTTGTGTTCAAGACAAGTTAGGTCTTTGAATCATTAACCAGGCACTGATTGATTGAAACATCATATTTCTTTTGCCGGATGATTTAAATGATGTATGCAGGGTAGAGTCGGTTCTGGTTGAGAGGATTATACCTCTCTGGATTTTAGAAGCTCACTCCCCAGATATTTCAAACATGTATATTTTGGAAAATACTTTATATTATTTTTTTTTTTCCTTTTTTTTTTTTTGCAAATAATTGCCAATTATTTATACTTTGAAGGCACTGAGCGGTTATGCTTTTCAAGACCAAGCATAATATTCCACTATTGGTAATCTCAAGATGCATCCAAATGTTCCCATGGAACTACAAGTATACATTTCATAAGGTATAACTTTTGATGATTTGGCGCAGTATGGTAGGTACCATCCACATGGCGGAGCTGAATGCAGGTATATGGAGCTGTGGCCTTTACCTGGTGTCTCTGTGTGGGGTAACCTGGAAATCCTGACCTCTGTACAAACTCTGTAAGGCCGGTTTCACACATCCGGCTTTTCGCCGGTTTACCGGATCCGGCGCTCTCCCGTACAGACAATACAGTACAGTGACAGCGCTGTAACTTCCGGGTCACATGCGCCGGTCACATGACAGCACGTGACCGGCGCTTGTTGCGCTGTCACTGTACTGTAGTCACTGTATGGGAGAGCGCCGGATCCGGCAAACCGGCGAAAAGCCGGATGTGTGAAACCGGCCTAACAGGGTCCTCACCCAAGGCCGCCATCAGGGCATTACATCCATGACTGGTGTATGGGGCCCGGTGAAGAGGGGGGCCCCGGCCGGGCCTGGGGTAATTACTTAGCTTTATTAGGCCCCCTTTTCACCATGCCCCAGTCAAAGCCACTGCAGAAGGACTTGGAAGTGTCGCTTCTGCCACTACACATCGCTAATTTGCATCGCATGGAAATCAGCCATGTGTGCTGGAGGAAAAATCGGTAAGGCAGAGCAGGGCTCAGCGTGCAGCAGTGTGATGAGCAGGGACACGAAGGTGGCAATGACTCGGCAGCCAGCGGGGACAAGTAATTGCTCTGTGAGCCAAAGACAGTAACATGATGATCGCCGGGCAGATGATGGGGGGGCTTGCTGATGCAATTACCTGCCTTGCTTCAGCTGGATGCGAGACGGAAGGCGTATATGTGCCGCCCCCGTGCCAGCAGCCGCCGCTGCTCGGATCCGGGCCTTCAGTGGTGGTGGCTTGAGGGTCTCCGTTCCCAGGGGTCTCGCAGACACGCTGAATAAATGGGGGGACGTAGATGTACGGACTAGGCCGTAGTAAGTTCGTGACGCCACCAACGGTGTGTGGTGAGGTGGGACACCACCGCTGCTGTTATGGGGCACCCAGTGAGATGTTGTGCAGCAAGTTGTTAACCCCTCCGTGGGCAGGGATGGTGGCCCCGGGACCCGGTGGCTCGGTGCAGGGGATGGCGACCGCAGGGGGTGCTGGTGTACTCACTGTTAGTAAAACACACAAGTTTCTGGTAAACCAAGGTAATGGTGGCCGGTGCCACGGCCAGTTGCGTTTGGGTCCCTCACCCGGCTGATAGTCTCTATCCTTTTCCTGCACTGTTTGTGTAAGGTGGACTTTCCTAGTGTGAAACTCAGGAGCCCGCTCCCGGCTGGATGTGGCCTAAGGAGCTGTGCCCGCAGACGCTGGCCCATGGGATCTATGGGCCCTGGCGGTGACCTCTTATCCCTAATCAGGGGGCTGTTGTCTTCTATGAGGAACTTTGGGTGGAACAGGACCTCTAGTACTGGCCTCAATCGGTTAATTAACCAGTTCTGCTTGGTTTCGGTCCTGGCTTCAGGGTCCGAGTACTTCCCTTTGTGCTCCGGTTTCCGGGTCGGTTCCCCGGGTCGGTACCGGCTGGCTACAACCCTGTCCCGGTCCACCTCGGTTCTGCCGAGCCGTCTTCCCATCTCCTGCTGACGGAGACCACCGTCTGCCTCCTAGCCAGTGGCACCAGGGTTCCTACCCTGGTACCGTTCAACTTGAACTCTCCTGCTGGAGCTACACTTAGCTCCAGCCCACACTCCTCTCCAAACTGAACTTCAGATTAATCTAAACTGATCTGCTGTTTTTCCGCCCCCCCAGCTGTCTGGACCCCTGGGTAGGCATGCACCAACCGCCTGGTCACGCCCACTGTCTATCTTTCCCTAAGGGGGGGTGACTAGGGTTTCTGGTTGGCTGTGTGTTCCCTAAGTGGGGGAACGGTGTAATGCGGGAGCCTAACTGTGACTACCTGGTTTTGCCAGGGCGTCACATATATCCAGCTGAAATGCATCGCGGCTCAGAGAGAACACCACGCAACATGGGAGCCAGGGAGGGTGAGTAAAATGTTCTGGGTTTTTTTTCCTTATGAGGGAAATACTTCATTTTCTGGAACAACTTCAAGGGTGCCAACACTTTAGGCCATGACTGTGTGTGTATGTATATATGTTTGTTTTTCCAAGAGTGGAGGTGGACTGTGGAAGGTTTGAGGGGTGGAGGCAGAGCAGGGGTGGAGCCTAGACGGAGTTTCAAGGGGGCCTCAAAATTTTGCCAGTATGGGGCCCTGAAATTCCTAGTGGCGGCCCTGCTCACTTATCATTTGCCATTTCTGATACTGGTGACTTTTTCTGTTCCAACCGCTTGTGTGAGAAGGCTCAACAGGGACCACTCCCTCAGTACCCCCAACATGTCTTCACCATGCTTGCCGATTTTTTCATAATGTCTAGAAGGCTCTAAAAATAAGGAGAGATTTCCCAGACTCATGGAAAAGACTGGAAATCTCCCATGTGCTGTTGAACCTGCCTGAGTTAGGATCCCGGTATATTGAGATACACCGTGTCACTGGTTATTGGGCTCACATGCATTGGCCAATACATAAGATAAGTATCTTTTTTCAAATATTCCTATAGCAGTAATGCAATTTCAGAGTTCCCTTATTCATTGTTAGCATTCTAGAGTGCAGCTGTATGTATTTTGTAGTTATATTATGTTTTCAGCTGGCACCTGTCCCACCTGCTGGATGTGCAGGTCAGTAGTTTTTAGATATTTGAACCTGCCTGAAGCTTCATGGCTCTTATTCTAGGCAATTTCTTTATACAGGGAAAGGAGGTGTGAAAAGTAATTGGGGGATGAAGAAGTGGGGAATAGCATAGATCCAATGACTTAAGAAAAAGCATTGACTATGGTGAAATTTGCCATTCCCTCGCAGATACTGCTAGGCAAAAGGTGGCACTTGTGAGTTACACCCCATGTGCCACTGTATGAGATATTATGGACATATACTTCATTTGAACCATCAATGCGTGTGGAATTATGTCATTGTACTTGAGAAGATTCCTTCTGCAGGAGAAGTAAGGTGAAAATATATTTCAGCTGCTAAATTAGGAATGAGACTGATAATACCTAGAGTCCATCCCTAGCTGTGCACTATCATGGCTTGACTCCAGGGCTCGATCCGGTGACCTTTGGTTGTGTAGTTTATTTCCTTTGCTCTCTTTGTTAGACCACAGCCTTTTTTGTCTCTATCCTGTTGCTGATAGTTCTATTGTCTTTCCTTTTTATTTCTATTCAGGTGTTTTCACTTCCTTGTTTGGTTTGCCATATCATATATTGGCACATGCATTCATCGCTGGCTATATTCCTGGATGGAATCCCAGACCTTCGGTTTACAGATAATTCAGGAAGAATATCTTTATTGCTTTTCCCGGCTGTTAATTTGTGATTTTCCCTTCCCAGCATAATTCCCATTCTGTTACATTTTGGATTTGGGGGTGTTTCCACATATTCCATTAGTCTTTTGGGTTTCTTCCATTTTTTTCCTTCTTCCCCGGGTCCACCCATCACTATTCCTGGGTCAATTCAGAGGATTTTTTTGTTGATCACCTGATAAGAGAGTTTTATCGGCATTATTAGACGATGGGGGGTTCTAAGGGTCCAGTGGCCCCTCGTAAAAGGAGTGGTTCTGTTATGGCTCAACTCTGGGACTCAATTCCAGGACCTCTAGTGTTGTGTTTGGTTTCTCTTTCTATTGTTCCACAGACTGTTTTGTCTCTGTTCTATTGGTGATAGTTCTATTGTCTTTCCTTTCCTTTTTATTTTTATTCAGGTGTGTTTACTTCCTCATTTGGTTTGCCCAATCACATCTTGGGAGGGACATTTATACTCACCATGCACATGCATTCATTACTGGCTATATTTCTCAATGGATGAATGTTTGAAGTCCCAGTTCTTCAATTAACAACATGTATTGCTTTTCCTGTGGTTTGTATGTGAGTTTCCCTTCTAAGCATTCTTCCCATTAATTTCCTTTTGGATTTGTGGGGCTTCCACTTATTCTGTGTTTTGGGTTTCTTCCACTTTCCGTCATCTTTCCTGTATCACTGTGAACACGTTCTTAACCCTGTATCTCACCCTCTGCTTGTGTGAACGTCCTTTATGGTTACTGTTTTTTGTGTTACACTTTTTTATAGTTGAGGGTGCGGTTGAGGACACTCTGGCTTAGCCAATGTTGAGTGGGTCCACCATTGCGTAATTTAAGTGTGCTAATCTCCGTGGTCAGGCAGGGACAAATCCAAGTCAGATTTAGGGCTTCTTCTAGTCTGAATAGGGACCTGTGGATTGCAGGGTTCACACCTCTCCTGGTTTGTCCATCCCGGTGTGAGTGATAGACTTATATATAGGAAACGTCAATTAGTTCAAAATAACTGTTTGAAACATTTTGGCACTCTTGGGATGAAATATTATATAGGATTACCCATGTAATGAAATTACATCCAAGCATTTCTATTGATTCCATAACTTCTGATTGATATAATTAGAAACAAACAACTTTTCTAAAAAAAACATTTGGCTGACGGATATAAAAACAGAAATTTACCACATCGCAGTGCCTGGTGATTTATCTGTAGTACCAGTACGTTCAAGGGATTGAAGTACAGTTCAAGACTGGAAATCTATTTTTGCCATGATTACTGGCGAGAGGACCTTTAAAGTGTGAGCGATGATGCCTGATGTAGGGGCTTGGGTGATGGATGTGTTCGGAAAGGTCAGGGTAATTCCCAGTACAGGCCTCTGACCTTTCCCTATTGCAGTTCTGTGCTGGGACTCACAAATACATTTCACTCAGCTGCAGACTGACTAACAGACAGGGAATGACAAAGATTTACTGTACACTGGTTTTGGATAATCCATCAAATTTCTCCGCTATTTCATGGAAGTTTCCACAAGTAAGCAGGAGATGAGCGCACTCTACGCTCAAGCCGGTATTGGCGCCCCAACAGTTGAATGCACCTTACTTGGTGACCTGGATACAATGGGATGAACATATCTTTATTTTTTTATTCTAGTGAATTAAAAAATGAATATTCATGTTGTTAAGGGGGCTTTACACGCTACGACATCGCTAATGCGAACTCGTTGGGGTCACGGAATTGGTGACACACATCCGGCCGCATTAGCGATGCCGTTGCGTGTGAAACCGATGAGCGATTTTGCATCGTTACTGCAGCAGTAACGAGGTTGTTCCTCGTTCCTGCGGCAGCACACATCGCTCCATGTGACACCGCAGGAACGAGGAAGCTCTCCTTACCTGCCTCCCAGCCGCTATGCGGAACGAAGGAGGTGGGCGGGATGTTACGTCCCGCTCAGCTCCGCCCCTCCACTGCTATTGGGCGGCCGCTCAGTGACGTCGCTGTGATGCCGCACGGACCGCCCCCTTAGAAAGGAGGCGGTTCTCCGGTCACAGCGACGTCGCCGGGCAGGTAAGTATGTGTGACGGGTCTGGGCGATGTTGTGCGGCACAGGCAGCGATTTGCCCGTGTCGCGCAACAGATGGGGGCGGGTACCCACACTAGCGATATCGGGACCGATATCGCAGTGTGTAAAGCCCACTTTAGTCTGTGGTTAACATTTTATGGAAGGCTCAAAGATTCGCATTGGGAACAATACATACATCAATACATGTACATATTCGTTCTTGCTTTCTTTTGCCCTTGGCTTAATATATGAAAAGATATGTGGCACCAAAGACTAAACGTTGATATCACAATTCCATGTTGAGAAATATTTATGCCCCAAATGTCCATGTGTTGTCACTCAGTCGTTGCAACGTGGAGTGGTGATAATTAGATGATTGTTGGGATTCAATTGATGGAGCCACCATCGTGTTACGGCCAAGGATAGAAGCTGTACCGGCCATATAGGACAGCACAAAGGGAAGGGGAAAGGAATGCCTTATAGCTAGGAAAAGGGGGGGAAGTAATGACCCCTGACAACAACCTGCAGCTCATACTCACTGCCCTCGCCAGCCCTATACAGGTTCCGCACCTGTCGCTGAGCTGGAATACCCCACTCTAGGCAAACCCTGAACTGGGCCCTAAGTAAGTATGGAAGGTATGAGTTCTTCGTCAACACCACTGTCACTTTTTCCATCTTTTTAGTGCACACTACATCCGATCATGCTGTTGTTACCCCCAGTGCAAGCCGATCACACACTGCAAGCGGCTCGAACTGGGCAGAGCACCGAGCGTACCCAAGAACGACAATGCTCGCGCAAGTGGTTTGCATACATACAGCAACACTGAACCACGGGTTTGCTCATCTCTAGTGGTACCACTTCTTCAAATGTCCCTAATTCCAGGTTCTGCAAATTACAAAGGTGATTGACTCATGGGCGTTATGGACTGGTGCCGGAGCTGCCTTTAAATTGCATGCATTATTTAGCTCCATAAAATGGACCAGGATATTTCATGCTTCAATCATTTTCCATGTAGACCATCAGTCCACTTGGAAAATTAGCCATGTGCACTGTCACACTGGCTGTATAACAAGTCTGCGTCCTCTCTGTGTGCACATGAACCGATTATTCACGTATGAGAACTAGCCCTCCTCCTGAGGATAGCGCCTTCTCATAAGAAGTGATGTTCTAACTTTGTAGTTGACATGTCAGGCTTCCACCAGAGAGCACAGAAGCCGAGAGGACACAGATCTCCAGAAAACAGGGAAGCAAGCAGAGAGAACGAGTAGTCAGCAAGCCGAGTCAAAGCCAGGAGGTCACGTCTGTATAGAGGGAATGAGCAAACCGTAAAACATGTGGAAGCATGAGGATCAGGAGCCGAGAGAGCACGTACATACCAAAGCAGGAAGCAGAGCCAAGGTCAGGAAACATCACCGAGGTCAGAAGCCAGGAGTTCAGTCAGAACAATGGAGGGGGCAGGGACTGGGACATAGGACGCGACCGGGGTCAGGAAGACAGGGAAGACATACTAAAGATGGGAGACAGAGGTCAGGGAAAGGTCAGCTGGGTAGCGGGACAGATCAGGGAACTCACAGAACCAGAAGTGCACGCGGTCAAACAGGAGCTATCACTGGTGGTGCTCCAGGGAAACCACGCCAAGATAAAGCAGTGAGTCCCGGAGCGAGGCACCACAGAGCAAGCCTCATGCGCCATATTTAACCATGAAGGAGACCAGCAGTAGTCATGACATGACATCCATTAATCCTATTGCATCCCTTTCGGGTACCTTGTAAAAGGGAAGTAAGGTGTGAAGGAATCTATACTAAACACGCAGGCTCATTTTCCTTTTAGAAGAGATATGAGAAGCTTTCCATTAGCCAGGCAGGAACATAATTATCAAAATCACAATTTTAGAATGCTCTACATCCAATTCTCTTAAGATAAAAGTCCTTACATTTGGAATAATCCGTTCAAATGTCGCCATTTCAAGAAAACAGCCTCATCTTCTGACGGAGCGCGGCTTTCACGCCTGCAGCCAATAAGTTTCCCCAAGTTTTTTTTTATGTAAGTTTGTCCTTTAATGACATGACGGTTTAGTAAGTTGTCAAATCACAGTCTTCATTAAGTTTCTCCCACTGCAGGGAAATGCATCATACGAAGGTAATGCAGATAACGGCAGAGAAGGGATTTGACAGGAAAGGTCACTTAGGAAAGTGCGAAACGTACGGGCGCTCCGGCACTCATCTATTAGTATAAATGCTCCTTATTGTCTGACTGATGATAACTCCGGCGGAGATGATTGCCTCAGTTCTAATTTCTGTAGTCTTCACCAGAAAATGAACCCAAACCTCATTTCTATTGATTTCATTTGTATTTTCTGAAAATACAAATGTTAAAAAGGAGAATGCAATTAATTAGAGAAGAAGATGTATAGGACTAAAAAATATGGCTGCTTTGTACGATAAACTGCTCCACCGATGTTCACCGGTCATGATTTGGTATTACGGCTGAGCGTCATTAAAGTGTATACAACATATAGCCTGTGGATGGTTGAGGAGCTGTTTTTGAAAACGGGCCCCTTTTTTTAAACTCTTTTGAATTTTTTTTTGGGAGAGGCGGGAAGATTAAAACATTTATGGCCTATCTCTAGGAAAGAGAATAGGAGGCATAACTATAGAGGTGCATGGGTGGCATTCGCACCCGAGCCCCAAAGTTCACAAAGACCCAAATGGTCTCTTTGGCCTATGTCTGAGCCATTAAATATCTGTGATAGTTGGGGGCCATAGTTGGGGGTCATCCTTTTCCCTTTAGGACCCAGTAGAGCTCCTCTTCCCTTCAGCTGATAATCATTAGTATTTCCCCTTGGGTTTAAATACTCTGTTTCCCTGGACTTGTGCTGGAGATATTCAGTTCCTTCACAAGTTCTGGATGCTAGCAGGTGGCTTGCACTCATCTGGAGGATTGTTGCTGAACTTCTCCCTGCTCCATCTGGAGATAAGTAGTTTTTCGTGCACTTTCCCCGAGTGAGTGAGTGTGTGTGTGTGTGTGTGTGTGCTCCCTGTGTCTTATTTAGCATTTAGTGGGGTTGACGAAGAGCTCACCCTATTCGTTCCCTATCTAGAGTCATCCTAGGGTCAGGTATCCGGCTCGGGGCATATGTGCGGAACCTATGTAGGGTGGTGAGGGACCCCAGGGGCCAGTGGTAGATTTAGTCAGGGGTCACCATCTCCTCCTTCTCTAGACGTAGGGTTTCCTTTCCCTTTCGCCATTCACTTAGTGCTTCCATGTACCTTGCATGACAGTGTGACATCAGCCTCCACTCACCTCCCATTGTGGAAGTGAATGGAGCTGTCATACCTCTTCATCACATCTACATCACCAGTTTTCTCGGTAACTACCGGTATATTTCTAAGAGTGCTATTGACATAAATTTCTCACCAGATATTGGTAGAATCTATCCATTACACACAGGCAAATCAATCAACCCATAGATGTCCATGAATTAAGTAATGTGTAGTAATGAGGAATGACATAGGCAAAGAGTATTAAACTCACTTACTTAATTTTGTTAATGCTTCGTTTAAAAGCCTTTATTGGTGATGGAGCTTCAAAACGGCTCCTGTATAGACAAACAAGTCCCCTGCATTGCTCAGGTGGGATTTTTGCTACTCTTCCACACAAACACTCTTCACATCCTGAAGGTCACATGTTCTCCTCCTATGACCTCTGAGCTTTAGTTCCTTCTTTAAAAATTTCTATTGGATTCAGCTCCGGTGATCGGCTCGGCCATTCCAGCAGCTTTATTATCTTTTTTTGTAACTAATTGAGAGTTTCCTTTGCTGTGTGTTTGGGATCATTGCCTTTCTGAAATGTCCACCCTCGTTTTATCTTCGTCATCCTCGTAGATGGCAGCAGATTTGTATCAAAAAATGTCTCAGTATATTTGTCCATTCATCCTTCCTTTAGTCATATGACGTTTGCCAGTGCTGGAAGCCGAAAACAGTCGCACACCATGATGTTTCCACCTCCAGACTTCACTGTTGTTGGTGTTTTAGGGGTGATTTGCCTTTTGGCCTCCAATCATGGTGTGTGTCTTATGGCATCCAAAGAGTTCAATGTTGGTCTCATCTGAGCAGACTATATTCTTCCAGTATTTCACAGATTTGTCGAAATGTTGTTGAGCAAACCTTAAATGCACTTGAACCTGCTTTTTGTTCAGCAATGGAGTCTTACGTGGTGAGTGTGCATACAGGAGCATGCATACAGGAGCGTGCATACAGGAGCGTGCATACAGGAGCGTGCATAGAGGCCGTGGATGGTGAGTCAATTGTTTATTGTTTTCTTTGGAACAATTGTACCTGCTGATTCCAGATCTTTCTGTAGTCTCCACAGGTGGTCCTTGAATCTTGGACAACTCTTCTGATAATTCTTGTCAGTCTTCTGTCTGAAATCTTGCGGGGAGCACCTATTTATGGCCAGTTTATGGGGAAATGTTATTGTCCCAATTAGGTTTTTGCAGGCATCACCGACTGTCATGGCAGTGTCAGGATCTGTGGAAACTCCAGATTCCTGCACTCTGCCTGCTAACTTCTCTGATGTTTGTGATCAGCGCATGGAGACTCAGGCATCAACCCACAGACTTGTAGTTAATAGGCAGGCTAGCAAGAGTTAATCTCTGCTAGGCTGCTTGATAGTTATGCTATGGGAGAACCAGTCACATTCACTCCCCTCCTATATGTGCTGGCTGAACACTTCCATTAGTGTCAGCTATAGTTTATCTATTCAGGTTTTGGAGAGGTGGCTTGATCCAGACTTACTGGTGGTTGTAGTGATTTACTGCTGCATGTTGGATGCATTGTTGGTGTTTTTCTGCCAGAAGGTGCAGATTTCATGCACAATATTTCTGCACCAAATCTGCAGCGTGTGCACATAGCTTAACATTAGGAAAGCTCTTTCCACTTTCTTTGTACTTTAATGTTACAATATAATACCCGCTGTATTTAAATCAGACTTGTAATATTTCTATATTTATTATTATGGAAACTCTTATTCATTGAGCGGCTGACAGCAAATATCTAATAAAAATGCTGGTAATAAATATGTCCAATTATCACAGCTCAGTGTTACTTTGCTCAGTAAAGAATTATTTCTGTAATGTTATATTTTTTATGTGCAAAGTGACTGTTCCTGGGAGTTTTACAGAAGCTCCTGAGTAGGACAGAGGTGGGAATGGTCCTGAAAATGTATTCGGAGGGTGGCATCTACTTGGGGGTGTAAAGATTGGGATAACAGAGGGTACGACCGTGAATGGGCCCATGTGGGAAGAGGGCCAGCCAACACAGGCACCTATTTCAGCTCAATGTGCATCCTAGGATGTATTGCTGCCCAGAGACCCGTCGAGACCGTGGACTGCAATACAGCTGCCAGCCAATCAGAGGTTGGCAGCTGATGTCGGCAAGCCTCGTCACAGGCCGTGCATGCCAGTGGCTGGGACGCCAAAGTGAGCTGGCGACCTCTCCTCCAGCTATGGAAGACGCCTCACATTGTGGGAGCAGGAGAGAGTGAGAATAATTGTTTATTTTAATTTTTTATATGCTGCAAAAAAGCAGCAGAACAGGGGACATAATAATAGGAAGGGCACAGGATAGGGGACATTATGATAGTATGGGGACCAAGATGGGGACATTATAATAGGAAGGGGCCAAGGAAGGAGGAAATTTCTTACATTATGTTGCTTAGTATTCTGACATTGTTATAGGAAGGGGCCAAGATGGAATATAGCTCTTACAAGATGTAGCCCAGGATGGAGACATTATTATAGCAAGGGGCCAAGGAACTGGGACATTTCTTACATTATTTGGTCCAGGTTGCTGACATTATTATAGGAAGGGGCCTAGATGGGGTATATATCTTACAGGATGTAACCCATAAAGGAGACATTATTATAGGAAGCCCAGGATGGGGTACATGATTACAAGAAGGGGCAGAACAAAGGACATTATACCAGGACGGGGCCCAGGATGGGGTACATGATTACAAGAAAAGGCAAGACAAAGGACATTATACCAGGACGGGGCCCAGGATGGCGGGCACGATTAGAAGAAGAAGCAAGACAAAGGACATGATTACAGGATGAGGCTAGGATGATGGACATTATTACAGGAAGGGGCCTATGATAGGTACAATATTAAAGGATGGAGCCCATGATGAGCATATGATTACAGTAAGCAGATAGGACGAAGGACATTATTACAGGAAGGGGCCTATGATGACGGACTTGATAACGGGATGGAGGCCAGGATGAAGGATATTATTACAAGAAGGTGCCCATGATGGGGTACAAAATTAAAAGATGGGGCCCATGATGAGGATATGATTACAGTAAGCGGATAGGACGAAGGACATTATTACAGGAAGGGGCCCATGATGGCAGACATGATTATGGGATGGAGACAAGAACAGAGGACATTATTACAGGAAGGAGCCCATGATGGGAGACGTAATTACTGGAAGGGGCCCATGATGGAGGATATGATTACAGTAAGGTAATAGGGGATAGGACATTATTATATGAGGGGTCAACACATATGTCTTTATCGGATCTAGAACGCTGCAAGGGCCCATACATCTGACCAACATGCAGGTGGAACCCCAGGTCCAAATTTTGCTTCGGGGCCCATTAACTCTAGTTATGCCATTGTATATACTATTTATATACATGCAGGTTGTCAGTGTATTTCTTAAACTAGGAAGAGCAGAATGAACAGGGCAATAGACCAAAATTAGATAAGAGAGTACTGGTGAACCCACGCATTGTGCATTATAGCCAATGAGCCCCTACATAGACAACACAAAGTTACAGAATAAAGAGCGCGATATATAAGGAGGTGGGGGCTGTGCCGTAAGAGCTTACATAGTACATAGCCACAGTCAATACAGCTGCAAATAACACTAAATTACTGTCCCTTTATAAGAAGTGGAGCAGAACCCCCCGGGAAAGTAAAGTGATTGAAATAGAGAGGATCCTGCCAATAAGAACTTATATAGGGAGAGTCAATCACACTAAATCACGGTCCCTTTGTAAGGAGTAGAGGATAAGCAAAGAGATCGTTCTGCAAATGTTTTATACTACAATGTTTAGACCGTTATGTTTTACTAGATTAATAAAGTATTTAAGTCAAACAAAAGCAAACAAACATTTGAATAGATCTATACATTTAAAGAAACAAAAATTACACTAAAAAGGAATATAAACAAGAAATAAGCAAAAGAATCCCCATATATTATATAAAATTCTGATTTATATTGAAAATTGATTATAATACACATAGGTAGTATAAAAGATGATGTAACTCTTAAAACGGGAAAAGCCAGAAGTCACTATAGTAAGAATAAGTAATTACAAATATATTTATTTATTATTATTTAACAGTTAATCCCACAGTACATACAAATACATAAACAGCATATCAAATTCGCAGTGAGAATAGGAAAAAACAAAATAATAAGACACCATATATACTTAGCTACCATGCAGTCTATGTGTCCCTCCACACCAACGCATGTTTCGTCTTGCTCCATCAGGGGGTGGTACTAGGAATTACTGCCAAGGATAGAAACATGGTGAGCCCCCAGATGTTGTACAGGATCAAGGAGGTAATTGTGTCTTTGCTGCAACTGTGTGACAATATTTGGAGAGTAGCAACCACCTCCTAATTGTGGTTTAAAGTCTTTCACTATAGGACTATATTCCAAGAATTACACCTTTCATCCAAAAAAACTGTTTTCTTGGAAGGGCCACATAGGGTGTTGGGTTTTCCCCAAATATTAATAGCTGATTGGCTGCTAAAAACTGTTCCAGCATAAAAGTAACCTTTGTCTATAGATCAATTCCTGCCCCTCTTTTTCAGTGAGCAGAATTGCCCTAATACTCAAGTACTAGTTGTATAGGTGGCAGGGTCAAGGAAGTAAGTGTGAGATATCAAGTGATTGAGAGACTGATGAACGGGAAGATGCACCTGCGCATAGGGAAGTGATCAGGGAAGGGTTAGCTGCTTCAGTTCACTTGGGATGATTCTCTGAGAAAGATGTAAGGTGTGGCTGGTGTACTTTCTTTGAAAACCAAGGTGAACTGGCTGCATATTCCTGATAGCAAAGCTTTCTTAGAAGGGTTCTCCACTACAAAGGCAACCCCTTCTGATTCCACATGTTATGCCCGGATAAAATAATAAAGCCTATACTCACCTCCTGTACCGGCGACCTTCCAGTGGTGGCGGGGCTCACGTAGTGACGTCATGAGAGCCCTGCATCCAATCAATGCTAGCTTCTGTTTCCCTGCCTTCAGACCAAACAAGTTAATCAACAGGAAGTGAGCGCTGCAGATGCACTCACTTGCAGTTGATAGTTCACTTGGTCTGCATGCGGGGAGAAGGAAGACAGCGCTGATGGACGCAGGACTCACTTGCTGTTGATTGTTCACTTGCTCTGCAGGCGGGGAGAAGGAAGACAGCGCTGATGGACGCAGGACTCACTTGCTGTTGATTGTTCATTTGGTCTGCAGGCGGGGAGAAGGAAGCCGGTACTGATTGGACACAGGGCTCTTGTGATGTCACAACATCACGTGAGCACGGACACCGCTGGAAGGGCGGCTGTACAGGAAGTGAGTATAGGCTTTATTATTTTACCTGGGGGAAACATGTGGAATCAGATGGGGTTGTCCTAGTAGTGGAGAACCCCTTTAAAATGAGAATTTTAGGAGTCCAGCTCTTGACATCAAGTGTGATAATTTTAGCCAAATGATTATACAGTCATTATTTTATGGAGTTTCAAGCTAAGTGCACCAGCCTCGTCATTGTTACACAGGTTGAAAAAAGTCCTAGGTCCATCTAGTTCAACCTTCCTCCACCAATTATATAGTTTATCATTAAATCATTTATAAACAATGTTGTGTGTACTGAGGAAATCATCCAGCCCTTTTAAAAGTTGCTATAGTGTCTGCCATTACTACCTTTTGTGGTAGGGCAATCTGACTGCTCTAACTGTAAAGAACCCTTACCTATTTAGCTGCCAGAATCGCCTTTTTTCCATGACAGATCCTTTTTAAGTTGTCCCTGGTTGGCTTTCCTGAATATTGTGTTTTCTCTTGGGGTGGTCGATTGTTACTACGGACTTAGGCGGGTTTTACATGTCGCGACATCGGTAACGATATATCGTCGGGGTCATGTCGTTAGTGGCGCACATCCGGCACCGTTACCGACATTACAGCGTGTAAACCCTAGGAGCGACGATCACCGATCGCAAAAACGTGAAAAATTGTTGATCGGTGACACGTCGCTCCATTCCATTATGTCGTTACTGCTGCCGGTACGATGTTGTTCCTCGTTTCTGCGGCAGCACACATCGCTGTGTGTGACACCGCAGGAATGAGGAACCTCACCTTACCTGCGTCCCGCCGGCAATGTGGAAGGAAGGAGGTGGGCGGGATGTTATGTCCCGCTCATCTCCGCCCCTCCGCTTCTATTGGGCGGCCGCTTAGTGACGTCGCGGTGACGTCGCGGTGACGCCGAACACACCTCCCCCTTGAAGGAGGGATTGTTCGGCAGTCACCGCGACGTCGACGAGCAGGTATGTGCGTGTGACGCTGCCGTAGCGATAATGTTTGCTACGGCAGCTATCACCGCATATCGCATGTGCGACGGGGGCAGGTGCTATCACGCTCGATATCGCTAGCGATGTCGCAGCGTGTAAAGTACCCCTTAGCAGTGAAATATAAATAGAAAAAAAGGAGTCATATTCCAAAATGTGAATGAATAAAAAATTATCTTTATTAAACAATCAATTAAAAATTCATGATTCAAGGTGAAAACAAAAAAGGGAGATAACAGTGCAGGAAAATGGACAAGCATATACCACGGGATACAGAAAGGGTAAATATGGGAGCATGGATCAGTACAAATAAAAATATTGCACAAAGCCCAAGAAAAGATGGCTAATAGATGAATATAGAGGTGTAAACAATGTAATTTGATTATGTACACACTATTGCACTATGCCACATGAATTAGGAGGAGGCCATATCAATAAGTAACCAAGGCATATACAGTATATAGGCATGTATAGCCACTCTTCCTAAGAAAGGTAAAGAGATGATAATCACGGGCACTAGAATATGTGGTGACCAAAGTGCAAAAACAAATAGGCACATATAAATGAAATGGCATAGACCGCACGGGTTCACAGTGGGACACAATTCGGCATATATACACAGGGGTAATATAAAGCCGACCACTAGAGGGCAATTCAGCGTGTGCAATGGAGTAAGGAAAGATCCTGCTGACCCATAACTTAGTCCTGGATGGTAGATGTTGTCCAGGGTTCCTGACGCGCGTTTCGCGTTGGGCTTCCTCGGGGGCCATGCAAGTACTGTGTGCCGTGGGCTATATATAGCCAGATACATCGTGGGGCGAGTAACACTGGTAGCATGTGCGCATCGCGGACGTAAGTCGGCAGCACATCACTTTTGGCTTCACGATGATGCCACGGGTCAGGGAAAGTTCCCTGGTGACGTCACTTAGTCCCGCCCACATCATCCATAGAAGCCTTAGGAGATGAGCAATCATCTGACAAGGACAAAGGGGTACTTTGCACACTACGACATCGCAGCTGCAATGTCGGTGGGGTCAAATCGAAAGTGACGCACATCCGGCGTCGCTGTCGATATCGTAGTGTGTAAAGCGTTTTTGATACGATTAACGAGCGCAAAAGCGTCACAATCGTATGATCGGTGTAGTGTCCGACATTTTCATAATTACGCGGCAGCGACGGTACGATGTTGTTCCTCGTTCCTGTGGCAGCGCACATCGCTGTGTATGAAGCTGCAGGAGCGAGGAACATCTCCTTACCTGCATCACCACGGCTCACGCCGGCTATGCGGAAGGACGTAGGTGGGCGGGATGTTTACGTCCCGCTCATCTCCGTCCCTCCGCTTCTATTGGCCGCCTGCCGTGTGACGTCGCTGTGACGCAGCAGGACCCGCCCCCTTAGGAAGGAGGCGGGTCGCCGGCCAGAGCGATGTCGCAGGGCAGGTAAGTGCATGTGAAACTGCCGTAGCGATAATGTTCACTACGGCAGCGATCACAAGATATCGCAGCTGCAATGGGGGTGGGGACTATCGTGCTCGGCATCGCTAGCATCGGCTAGCGATGTCGTAATGTGCAAAGTACCCCTTAGAAGTGAGCTGTGTTCTTGTCTTGTTCCTTGTCCCTCTTCTTTGTTGCCCCAAAGTGCCTTAGTATCCACGTGTTACCTTAAATTTACAGTGGCTGGCTTCTCAGTGTAAATAATAGGGGGTATCATAGCCTAGGCCCGCATATTACGTTTTTGATCTTTTTTTTTTCCAGCTTCCCATATAGAAATATAAGCCACTTACCATGTGCTGTTAATTTTCCGGCAGAATCCCCCCTCCTACCGTAATGACACGTAGGCTTAGTTAAAACGTGTAATAGAAATTGCCACACGGAAGGGGCCTTGACATTTATGAACATAACTTGCTTGCAGAAATTAACTCTGACCATGTATTGTAATCGGTTTAAGCATTTATTACTCACAATGCTATTGCCTATGATATGACAGGCCGGATTCAGGTAATTTGTTAGAGGTGACAAAAACGCCTCATATTGCTGTAGTCTCACCCTGACCTTCTCTCATACCAGAAAATTAATTTTGGAGCTGAAACAAATGCATTAGTGTTGTCAGATAAATGCTTTGCCTGGAAGCATCTCCTTCACATTAATCTATCATGCAGAAGTGTATGACGGAGGAGGAATGGCTCTTTTTACATCCTGAAACTTTTTCTTCCTCCATCAAAGATGTTTTGTGATGACAGAAAAGTCACATAAAAGACAGAGCAAGAAAAAAAGTACAACCATTGTGTTGTATGTCCGCCACTCTGTATAGGGAGGCTGGGCAAAGTAAACATGAGTTCTTTGAAAATTTGGAGGATTAAATCAGGGCACACTTAACCATTATCTTCCATACATGAGTTGATGTACAGTTTCTAGCAACACAAACCGCTATATAACACTGCTCCGGTAGATTTAAAGCTTTAATACAGTTAACACAGGCCTTCCAGAATAACATATATTACAGTCTGTTCACAGATTGTCTTGTCTTCTTACACAGAGTTTTTCTCCCTATAATGTGGATGTACACACAGCAGAACATTGTACCTTATGCCGTGATGTGAATGGGAAAGGTGAGTCTTATAGTCACTTCTCGATCCTTCTGCTATACAGAGTTTGCTTTTGAACTATCCTGAGCTGTTCTCCACTCCTGGCAGTCTCTGTCCTGAACTGGCAGATCTCTGCAGTGTGACTCTTTTATCAGGATACATACACTACGCTTTCTGTGCATTGCTTTTTTGCAGAGAGACAAACAGATACCTCTTTCCCTTGCAGAGGCAGGTACACACTCCCTGCTTCCCAGCATCCCCTGTGTCAGTGCTGGATACTTTCTGTCTCTTGCTGAAGTCTTAGCTCCACAGTTGCTGGATGATTTTAGATTTTATGTGCAGTTTCTACTTGTCGCAATTGATTATAATAACCAACTATCCAGTAGGGAGTATAACAGGGGTATGACTATAGGGGGAGCAGAGGGGTTGTTGCACATGAGCCCTAGGACCTAAAGGCAGCAGACGGTCAATCCATCTGATTCATGCTGCCAAATCCACGGTTAGCATGAATTATAGTCTGGCTACAGTATAGAAAAAAAGCATATTATTCTCTGAAACGTTCCGGTGTGTAGGAAAAAAAATATAGTTTAAATAGCTGGTCAGGGACCATAGCTGGAGATCAGACTAGTCCAGCTCCACCAACCACCGGCTACTTCCAGCACTGCTGTATGTGATTGACAGGTCTCTTGCTATGGACGACCTTAGCTGAAGACAAGACTAGTATTTCACTACCTATGGCCGGTTCTTCTCATCACTGCAGTAGGTGATTGACTGGTCTCTCGCTATGAGAGAGTCCTGTTAATCACCTGGATTGGCACTGGAAATAGCCAGGGACAGTAGCTAGAGACGACACAAGCCACTTATGGTGGCTCTTCAGAGCACTGCTGTGGGTAATTGACTGGTCTCTCGTTATGGGAGAGTCCTGTCAATCATCTGGAATGGCACTAGGAGAAGCTGGGGGAGCATAACCTAACCAGAAACAAGACTAGTCCTGCACCGCCTGTGGCCTGATCTTCCCAGCACTGCTGTAGGTGATTGACAGGACTCTCCTATATTAAGAAAGCAGTCTATCACCTGGAATGGCACTGGAAATAGCCGGGAGACATTAGCTGGAAATAAGACAAGTCCTGCACCACCCCTGGCCTCGTCGTCTCATCACTGTTGTAGTTAATTGACTGGTGCCTCGCTATTGGAGAGTCCTGTCAATGAACTGGAATTGCACGGTGAAAAGTCGGAGGAGTGTAGAGACTAGTTGGAGGCGAGACTAGTCCTGCACCACCTATGGTTGGCTCTTCTCAGCACTATTGTATTTGATTTACTGGTCTCTCGCTATGGGAGAGTACTGTCAGTTACCTGGAATGGCAATGGGAAAATATGAGGAAGCGTAGCCGGAGACAAGACTGGTCCTGCACCGGATCTTGCACTGCTGTAGGTGACTGACTAGTCCGGCACCACCCATGGCCGGCTCTTCTCAGCACTGCTGTATCTGACTGACTGTTTCTCGCTATGGGAGAGTCCTGTCAATCATGTGGAACAGCACTGGAAAAAGCCAAAGAACAGTAGATGGACACAAGGCAAGTGCTGCATCGGTCATGGTGGGTCTTCAGAGCACTGCTGTGGGTGATTGACAGGTCTCTCACTATAGCAGAGTACCATCAATCATCTGGAAAAGCACTGGGAAAAGCTGGGGGAGCGTAGCCAGAGATGAGTCTAGTCCGGCACCACCCATAGCCGGCTCTTCTCAGCGCTGCTGCAGGATTTCCGTCATGTGCACATAGTGAGAGATCAAGCAGCTGCAGCAGTGCTGGGAAAAGCCGACCGGGGGCGGTGCACGATAAGTCAGGTGTAAGCCTATGGTCCCTGGACAGCTCCTTACAGTATATAATCTCTGAAATTCCAGACTGTTTCAGAGAAACATATACTTGGGTGCAATCCGCAGCCGGGCTCTGATTCATGCCGCTCGTGGTTTGGGCAGCATGCATCCGGCAATAGGTTCTCTTTAATAATTGTACAACCCCTTTAAGCCGATGCTGGTAAATCGTAGCTGACATTTAATAATTGCTGTTCCTTTCTAAACCTTTCTGGTAACATTCGGAGGGTCCATGCAAACACCTGTCTGTCTATTCCCCTCTGCAGCATCCAGAAATGTTATTACCTGAGAAATAGTCATTATTTTATAAGGATGAAAATCATCTTGAAATGCAGAGCAGCGCGGTCTGTGCGGAGACAAAATAAGTAATTGATTAACGATTCCCTTATTTCCATTAGACGTATTTATGATTCAAGGCGATAAGCCAAGACATGTATATACATAGCTAAGTCTATGGCGGGACACGCTGCACATGTATAATTCATACAGCGGAAAGTCACCTTGATAAGATAATTACCAGAATGTGAATAATTGACATATGTTTTATGATGCTAAAAGATATTAAAAATGAAGCAAATTCTTTAGACAATTTTTACCTTGTATAAAAGTTTCATGAAACACAGTGGACTTCATAAATACCATCTAGAGAAAAAGTGCTCGCGCCGTGTAGAAACAGAGCACAGCATATACCTTGTAAACATGACACAGAGATGTTGGGGTACCTGGAGCACTCCTAAACTGGTCCTCAGACTAGAAACCCTGCGCTGTCCCTTAGAGGTAGGCTTGATAGTAGCCAGGTCTGGACCGCCAGCATGACCCTAACTCCTCTCCAAATCCTGATCTAACACCCCCTTTCCCACACCCCAGGACAGGGCCGGGACTGGAGAAGCAAACCCCACAAATAACACAGACAGAGGAAAGAACCAAAACATGCACATTGCAAGCAGACACAAGGGACAGACAATATGAACCCAGGAGTAAATAAAACACAGTGAGGAAATAAACTATCAACAGGGATCTTTCCACACCCCACAGGAAAGCACACAACAGATCACTAGGCTCTGGATCACTACAATAGGGACCGGTATCGCTGAAGCAATGCTGAGCTATATTCAACGAGGAGCAACTAGATCCAGTACTGTTTACGATCGCCAAGGGGCAGTGAGCATGGGCCATTCACCGGACTCCCCTGAAGGAGCGACCAGCAACGAATCCCTATACAGGGATTGTGTGGCGCTACAACAGATGGCCTAAATACACGCCAGCCAGGGGACCAGTGGAGATCGTCTCTTGAGGACGGGTACAGTCACTTAATGTCCGATGCTGTTGTGCAAGGATGTGGCAGCACAGTGGTGGGAACTTTGGACTTGGCAGCACGGAGGGAATTTGTCATCAGTGTGAACCTTGCATACTGTTTATATGGTCAGGTAGGTCTTCAGGAGATAAACCAATCCATATCTTTCTCTATAAATTTCAAAACTCCGTTATCAAATAATCCATGTTTTTATCAATATGCAAATGAGCCTCCAAGTGCTCTGACTATGAGGGAGCACTTCTCAAGCCATTACCTCCCAATCTCAAGACCCCACCTTCTGTTTGATTGGTGCAATATTTCCTTTCCACTAAGGTCATATCCAACTTTATGAAGGCAGCAGGTCTAGGAGAACAGCTTTAGGCCCCCTTCACACGTCCGTGAAAATCACGCACGTGTTTCACGGACATGTCAAAGGTGCTTTTCCCCTCCATGTGCCGTGTTTATGGCACTATCTATGTTCTCCGTGTGTTCTCTCGTGATAACACACGGAGAACGGGAACTTTCTGCTCACCTGTCCCTGCCGTCGCTGTCCGTGGTGCTGATCTTCGGTCTCCAGCACTGCCAACTCCCCACTGCTGCCGCTTCCGCCGCAGTGAAGTGAATATTAAATGAGCATAATGAGCGGCGGTCGGAAGCAAGTGACAGCAGCGGCAGAGACAGGAGGGCTGGAGGAGTTGAGTAAAGATTTGTTATTTTTTTCTCTGACACGTGTGTTTCTCGGGCGATTGTCACACGGGACCGCGTCCCCACTACATCCGTGTGGTACGTGTGCGGGCCGTGTGACACCTGTGCTGCCGGAGAAAACGTACATGCATCCGTGTGGAGCACACGGGCTCACGTCTGCTCCACACGGAGACACGGGCCAATGGCTAAACAAGTGCGTGAACAAAAACCCATTGATTTTAATGGGTTTACGTGTGCCTGTGTCTCCGGTACATGCGGGCACGGACCTAACATGTACCGGAGACACGTGCGTGTGAAGGGGGCCTTAAAGGAATAGTGGCAAATACTTAAAGAGTTTGACCTAGACTTTAAAATTGATGGGTTATCCCATCAATGTCTGGGGCTCCTTGGAACTACTAGGTAGCAGACGTTGGTCTGGGCCTGGTAGGAGCTGGAACCCCGGTCACAGGGAATCGTGACAATGGGCACGGACTGTCGAGGAGGACAGCCGGCGGCCTTGTGCCATCACCGGGCCGGAGCCAGGGCACGACTGGGTACGTGGACTTTAGGTCAGGGAGTAGCTTCAGGCGTCATGACAATTTACCCGACGAGGACGGAGCCTTCAAGATCCGTTCTCCACCCGCTCCAAAATCAGGGTACTAGCGCAACGTCTTTTACTTCCTCCCCTGCCCAGGAAATGTGATATGATCAGACCATGTCCCTGTACGGTCAGACACGGCCATTACACAGTACACAGCAGGACACATATATAACATTATCTCAGCACAGGAACATTTCTTTTAAACACATCCAATTGTGGAACTTATTATTATTCCAAGATCTATTGATTAAAATTAACTTTGTTCATGAGAAAACCCCTTTAAGTTCATTATATTACAATTATCTTTTATTTTGCACATTTATGAGCAAATAAAAAAAATGTATTTGATGGGGTCAATAACCCCTTTATTCATATATACAATACAAATCTTTTACAATGTTACGAAGTTACGACCTATTGCGGCGATGTCCTCTACCACAGTCTTACATAGAATAATGGGTTCCTAGGTAGATTCTCCGGTGCGGTCCGGCGCCGTCCTAGACAGGTCGGTTGGGTCATAAGATGCCCTTCATTCTATGCTCTGCTCCGACCCCTCCAGCCGCCTGAAAACTGTCTACTTTCATATTGTTTGATAATCAAATCCAAATTCCAGCCCGAAGCGCAGAATGCTGACTCTTAACAACCTTTCCTAATGGAAAATGTAATTTATTTTCTAAATAAATGCCACATCTGCACAAGAACACATATTGGAAGACTTAATGTAGCTGAAAGTAATTTGTCTTAGGTTACTTTAAAAGCTTGCACTTGTCTTTTCTTGTGATATATAAGAATAATGTTAGATTTACACCGCTTCCACAAAACAGGCTTTTTGTATTCCACTGACATTGGCTTTGTGTTATTTTGTTCTAATTCCAGATCCCTTGCCCTACAGATAGTTATTTTCTTTCTTGTTATACTTTTTTTTTCTCTCTCTGCGTTAACGATTTATGTGTATTAAAGTAGAAATGTCAATATAGAGAGTGCATATATTACATTGATGTCTGAAACCTGATGAGGCTGGTATACTTACTATGAAAATTGATATCAGAATAGTTGTACGCTCCTTTCTGAAAGTTTAAATTGAATATCCACCCTCGAGCGTGAATTTCCGCCCACCTAGACTGATTAACAGATTTTCATGGTCCCTCCTCCCTGCCGCTGCTGAAATCTAACACTGCTCAGTACAAGCTGCAGCTGTCAGTAAGAGTGATTGAGCAAAAATCAAATAAACTTACACTTATACGTATTGTATAAGTATTATACAAATGATTCACTTTTTTACTTGCAGGACCTGTGTGAGGTCATACCCATGTGACCAGAAAGAGTGGGGCCTCAGCGAACAGAAAATGTTGCTTCCTGGTATCAGCTATGTTGGCTGAGGCCCCGCGCCTTCTGGTGACATGAATATGACCTCACACAGGTCCTGCTAGGTCGATTGTATAATACTTATGCTAATTCTAACAGGGGGACAGGATAACTATGAATACCCCCAGATATTATCTGATCCACAGCTGCTGCTACTCAAGAAGCTGCTGATTTTTATAAACTTTACTTTCTTGGGTTTCAAAATCTAACCCGAGCTAACCACCACAGGTATGTATAGAATCAGACTGATAGTGCCAGTATAGCACTGTATGTATAGAATCAGACTGATAGTGCCAGTATAGCACTGTATGTATAGAATCAGCCTGATAGTGCCAGTATAGCACTGTATGTATAGAATCAGCCTGATAGTGCCAGTATAGCGCTGTATGTATAGAATCAGCCTGATAGTGCCAGTATAGCACTGTATGTATAGAATCAGCCTGATAGTGCCAGTATAGCACTGTATGTATAGAATCAGCCTGATAGTGCCTGTATAGCACTGTATGTATAGAATCAGCCTGATAGCGCCAGTATAGCACTGTATGTATAGAATCAGCCTGATAGTGCCAGTATAGCACTGTATGTATAGAATCAGCCTGATAGTGCCAGTATAGCACTGTATGTATAGACTCAACCTGATAGCGCCAGTATAGCACTGAATGTATAGAATCAGCCTGATAGTGCCAGTATAGCACTGTATGTATATAATCAGCCTGATAGTGCCAGTATAGCACTGTATGTATAGAATCAGCCTGATAGCGCCAGTATAGCACTGTATGTATAGAATCAGCCTGATAGTGCCAGTATAGCACTGTATGTATAGAATCAGCCTGATAGTGCCAGTATAGCACTGTATGTATAGAATCAGCCTGATAGCGCCAGTATAGCACTGTATGTATAGAATCAGCCTGATAGCGCCAGTATAGCACTGTATGTATAGAATCAGCCTGATAGTGCCAGTATAGCACTGTATGTATAGAATCAGCCTGATAGTGTCAGTATAGCACTGTATGTATAGAATCAGCCTGATAGTGCCAGTATAGCATTGTATGTATAGAATCAGCCTGATAGTGCCAGTATAGCACTGTATGTATAGAATCAGCCTGATAGTGCCAGTAAAGCACTGTATGTATAGAATCAGCCTGATAGTGCCAGTATAGCACTGTATGTATAGAATCAGCCTGATAGCGCCAGTATAGCACTGTATGTATAGAATCAGCCTGATAGTGCCAGTATAGCACTGTATGTATAGAATCAGCCTGATAGTGCCAGTATAGCACTGTATGTATAGAATCAGCCTGATAGTGCCAGTATAGCACTGTATGTATAGAATCAGCCTGATAGTGCCAGTATAGCACTGTATGTATAGAATCAGCCTGATAGTACCAGTATAGCACTGTATGTATAGAATCAGCCTGATAGTGCCAGTATAGCACTGTATGTATAGAATCAGCCTGATAGTGCCAGTTTAGCACTGTATGTATAGAATCAGCCTGATAGTGCCAGTATACCACTGTATGTATAGAATCAGCCTGATAGTGCCAGTATAGCACTATATGTATAGAATCAGCCTGATAGTGCCAGTATAGCACTGTATGTATAGAATCAGCCTGATAGTGCCAGTATAGCACTGTATGTATAGAATCAGCCTGATAGTGCCAGTATAGCACTGTATGTATAGAATCAGCCTGATAGTGCCAGTATAGCACTGTATGTATAGAATTAGCCTGATAGTGCCAGTATAGCACTGTATGTATAGAATCAGCCTGATAGTGCCAGTATAGCACTATATGTATAGAATCAGCCTGAAAGTGCCAGTATAGCACTGTATGTATAGAATCAGCCTGATAGTGCCAGTATAGCACTGTATGTATAGAATCAGCCTGATAGTGCCAGTATAGCACTGTATGTATAGACTCAGCCTGATAGTGCCAGTATAGCATTGTATGTATAGAATCAGCCTGATAGTGCCAGTATAACACTGTATGTATAGAATCAGCCTGATAGCGCCAGTATAGCACTGTGTGTATAGAATCAGCCTGATAGTGCCAGTATAGCACTGTATTTATAGAATCAGCCTGATAGTGCCAGTATAGCACTGTATGTATAGAATCAGCCTGATAGTGCCAGTATAGGACTGTATGTATAGAATCAGCCTGATAGCGCCAGTATAGCACTGTATGTATAGAATCAGCCTGATAGCGCCAGTATAGCACTGTATGTATAGATTCAGCCTGATAGCGCCAGTATAGCACTGTATGTATAGAATCAGCCTGATAGCGCCAGTATAGCACTGTGTGTATAGAATCAGCCTGATAGTGCCAGTATAGCACTGTATGTATAGAATCAGCCTGATAGTGCCAGTATAGCACGGTATGTATAGAATCAGCCTGATAGTGCCAGTATAGCACTGTATGTATAGAATCAGCCTGATAGTGGCAGTATAGCACTGTATGTATAGAATCAGCCTGATAGTGCCAGTATAGCACTGTATGTATAGAATCAGCCTGATAGTGCCAGTATAGCACTGTATGTATAGAATCAGCCTGATAGCGCCAGTATAGCACTGTGTGTATAGAATCAGCCTGATAGCGCCAGTATAGCACTGTATGTATAGAATCAGCCTGATAGTGCCAGTATAGCACTGTATGTATAGAATCAGCCTGATAGTGCCAGTATAGCACTGTATGTATAGAATCAGCCTGATAGTGCCAGTATAGCACTGTATGTATAGAATCAGCCTGATAGCGCCAGTATAGCACTGTGTGTATAGAATCAGCCTGATAGTGCCAGTATAGCACTGTATGTATAGAATCAGCATGATAGCGCCAGTATAGCACTGTATGTATAGAATCAGCCTGATAGTACCAGTATAACACTGTATGTATAGAATCAGCCTGATAGTGCCAGTTTAGCACTGGCTTTAGCTTATACACGAAAATCCTGGTGATTGGTCCACTTTAAGGTATGTTTATGCAAGTATTTGGCTACGTACACACATTCAAAATTTGCAACAGAAAAATCTTCTGCAAGTACTGATTTGCTTGCAGAAAAATTGATACGTAAAATACGTTTTGTAGCTTTTTTTCGTGCATTTTTTATACCTTTTTTTCCATTGATCAAAATACATTTTTTAGCCTTTTTTTTTCTCATGCATTTTAATGATTTTTTTAGACTATAGATTAAAATACGTTTGTTTTTTTGCTTTTTTCATGCATTTTTATGATGTTTTTTTAATACATTTTTCTATTGATTAAAATATATGTTTTATTTTTTTTTCATGCATTTTTATACATTTTTTTTCCATTGATTAAAATACATTTTTAGCCTTTCATTAATGCATTTTTAAGCTTTTTTTATATTTTTTTCCATTAATTAAAATACAATTCTAAGCTTTTTTCCCATGCATTTTCATGCTTTTTTATACATTTTTTTTACATTGATTAAAATACATTTTTAGCCTTTTTTCATGCATTTTTAAGCTTTGTTTTTTTAGACATTTTTTCAATTGCTTAAAATACATTTTAAGGCAAAGGCGGGCTTTGCACACTACGATATCGCAGGTGCGATGTCGGTGGGGTCAAATTGAAAATGACGCACTTCCGGCATCGCATGCGACATCGTAGTGTGTAAAGGCTCGATGATACGATTAACGAGCGCAAAAGCGTCGTAATCGTATCATCGGTGCAGCGTCGGCGTAATCCATAATTACGCTGACGCGACGGTCCGATGTTGTTCCTCGCTCCTGCGGCAGCACACATCGTTGTGTGTGAAGCCGCAGGAGCGAGGAACATCTCCTACCGGCGTCACTGCGGCTTCCGTAGGATATGCAGAAGGAAGGAGGTGGGCGGGATGTTTACATCCCACTCATCTCCGCCCCTCCGCTCCGATTGGCCGCCTGCCGTGTGACGTCGCAGTGACGCCGCACGACCCGCCCCCTTAACAAGGAGGCGGGTCGCCGGCCAGAGCGACGGTCGCAGGGCAGGTGAGTCCATGTGAAGCTTCCGTAGCGATAATGTTCGCTACGACAGCTATCACAAGGATATCGCTGCTGTGACGGGGGCGGGGACTATCGCGCTCGGCATCGCATCATCGGCCTGGGATGTCGCAGCGTGCAAAGTACCCCTAAGACCCCACTTTGCTTTTTACCTGCTTTTTTGCTGCTTTTTTTGCTGCTTTTTCAACTGCAGCGTTTAATGCCAAAATGGATGTGTTCTGCTTTTCAAGCTTAGTCTATGGGAATTTGGGTTTCTAAACCCCACTATGCAGTTCAAACTGCAGCCTTTTTGTGGCAGAAATTATGGGGAAAAACTCAGCTTTGGAGTGCAAAACCCAAATGGCAAAAATAATTGACATGTTGATATATTTGGGACAGTAAAATGGTGCAATTTTTATAGCAAAGTCTGCAAGGTGAAAAAAAAATGCGGCAAAAATGTGACATATGAACAGAACCTTACAATTCCGTTTTAGTTAAAAGAAAGAAAGTTTTGGTACCGTGTTAGCCAGTTGAAAAATGATTGACTGCTCTCAGTGAGAGAAACAAAATCATAATCTTGTTATGATACCTTTAATGGCTAACTAAAATAAAGTAAAGTGATGTTACAAAGCAAGCTATAGAGAAATCTCAGGTCCCTTCATCAGGCATGGTATGAGAAAATATATGAAGAAACACAAATATATACACAAACAGAGCAGAGGCGGTATAATAAAAGGACATTTAAATAAACAAACACTGAGCTTAGAGACTGAATCCTTAATTAGCTTTGATTAGTGGTGTGAAACTTTTATTTTCCCAATATCCATGTAGGATCAGAGGTGTGGTGCCCTCACTGTCTCTGGAGCAGAGTCCTCCGATTTTGTAGTGGGTCATAAATCCTCTTGACAGATTCAGTTCTGTGTGGACAGAGTTAAACATTGGAATGAATTTGTATTCACAGACCCTTCGATGATTCTGTGATCTGAAGTTGCCTTTTAATATGACAACTTTCATGTGGTTTATGTTATGTCCTGAAACACAGAAATATTCGGCCACAGGTAAATGGTTTTTTTTTGTCTGCCACACAATTACGGACAAAAACACCCCCATTTACCTGTGGCCAAACATTTCTGTGCTTCAGGACACAACATAAACCACATGAAAGTTGTCATATTAAAAGACAACTTCAGATCAGAGAACCATCGAAGGGTCTGTGAATACAAATTCATTACAATGTTTAACTCTGTCCACACAGGACTGAATCTGTCAGGAGGATTTATGACTCACTACAAAATCTGAGGGGTCTACTCCAGAGACTGCTAGGGCACCAGGCCTCTGATCCTACATGGATATTGGGACAATAAACCTTTCACACCACTAATCAAAGCTAATTAAGGGTTCACTTTCTAAGCTCAGTGTTTGTTTATTTAAATGTCCTTTTATTATACCGCCTCTGCTCTGTTTGTGCATATATTTGTGTTTCTTCAGATATTTTGTCATACCATGCCTGATGAAGGGACCTGAGATGTCTGGAAAGCTTGCTTTGTAACATCTTTTTATTTTATTATAGTTAGCCATTAAAAGGTATCACAACTACAAGATTATAATGTAGTTTCTCTCACTGAATCTGTCCAGTTTTAGACCCAGATAAAGTGCTAGTGCAGGGCTGTACGGGAAGTCGTTTGCTGATTTTTTACAATCCTTTTTGTTTCTCAAATTGCTGAACATGAAAACTAAACAGGGTTATGACACAAATATACGTGTCCGTTCCTATAAAAGTAGCCACCAGTATTGACCCGGGACTTTTTTGTTACCCTGAATGATGGGCAATTTAATTGTACGATTATAGCTTCTCATCGAAAACTTCTCCAGCAAACCGGAGCCCCCAGAGACGTAACCACCAATATGGCTGGTGTATGAAATATCTGGCGATCCACACGGTCCTCAGATCCCCTCTTGACTTATTATTATACTTTATTTATGAAATGCCATCTTGTTCCTCAGCGTCGCCCATTAGGGAGCCGCGCGTCTGTGAAAACCGGCACAGTAACTGCTGACCCTGCTCAGATATTAACAGCCGGTGTCACATCATAATAACAAGGTCTTACATTACGTATCATTATTCTCTTCTGTATCCTTCTCAAAACGGTCAAAGTTCTGTTTACTTTGCAGATGATTTTGTTTAAATACTGTCTAAACCCTTCATTTTCTATAAAAATCAAGTTTTTCTCTTTTAGATGGCCTTAATATATCAAATCTGTTATAAAAAATTCCTTTAGTTTAATTATTGAGAATTATTATAGCAGCAGGAGATGAGTGCGTTGATCTTGTGGGAGGCAGTGACCTGCTGACATATTATTATGTTAGTGGATAGAGGACGAATAGTTGTGGACAGATTGACCTGTTGCTACAGAAATCATATAAATTGTGACAGCAGCAAAATAAGTCTGTGCTGACCTTGAGGTAGGCAGTGACCTGTCCACGGGAAGGATTTCTTTTGTAGAGGGCAATGAAGTATATGTAAATTAGGAAATGTCAAGAAGTGGGCAAAAATACAACATCAGAGGAAGAGTGTTCATCTTGTGGGTGGCAGTGACTTAACTACTTATATAATTATATAACTGGACCACATGAATATAGAACAGTTTTAAGAAGTACGTGTGGATAAAACAACCTATTATCTCTACATTTACAGAAATGATTACAGCAGCAGAAGAGGTCTGTGCTGATCTTGTAGGAGGCAGTGACCTGTCCACTTGTATGGTTTTATTTAAAGGGTATTGAACCATATATAAATCAGAAAGTGTCAGGACGTGAGCGCAAATACCATATTCTTCAAAGGTAGAAATGATGACAGCAGCAGAGGAAGAGTTTGTTGATCCTGTGGGTGGAAGTGACTTAATTACTTATTTTATTATAAATATTATCATTTACTAGCTGTACTCCCCGGCTTCGCCCGGGATAATGACTGCTGTTAACAAAATAGAATGTATTAACAAAAAGGTATTCTGCACACAAAAACCACAAAACAGATATAAATGTAATTATAATGTCTGTCTCCCCCTCTGTATATATCTCTCTGTCTCTCTCTCTATCTCTTTGTTTGTCTGTCTCTTTCCCTGTCTGTCTCTGACTGTCTCTGTCTCCGTCTGTCTCAATCTCTTTCCCTGTCTGTCTATCTATCTCTGTCACATTCCCTGTCTGTCTCTTTCCCTGTCTGTCTCTTTCCCTCTCTTTCCCTGTCTTTCTCTTTCCCTCTCTTTCCCTCTCTGTCTCTTTCCATCTTTCCCTCTGTCTCTTTCCCTGTGTCTGTCTCTTTGTCTGTCTCTTTACCGGTCTTTGTCTCTTAACCTGTCTCTCTCTTTCCCTGTCTGTCTCTTTCCCTGTCAGTCTGTCTCTTTGTCTGTATCTGTCTCTTTGTGTCTGTCTCTTACCCTGTCTATGTCCGTTTCTTTCCCTGTCTGTGTCTGTCTCTTTCCCTGGCTGCATTGTGACACGCCAACATTCCATTTAAGGGCGTGGCTGCGTATTCTTCTGAATTTCTGGCTGCACTGTGGCTCCCAGCTCCATTCGCTTTAATGGAGACAGGTTTTTTGGTGAATAACTGTAAAGAGCGGGGTTAAAATTTCCCCTTGAAACATAGCCATGACGCTCTCGGGGTCCAGAAGTGTGAGTGTGCAAAACTTTGTGGCTGTAGCTGCGACGGTGCGGATGCCAATCCCAGACATACACACACACACACACACACACACACACACACACACACACACATTCAGCTTTATATATTAGATTAAGTCACTTCCACCCACAGAATCAACAAACTCTTCCTCTGCTGCTGTCATCATTTCTACCTTCGAAGAATATGGTATTTGCCCTCTCTTCCTGACACTTTCTAATTTATATATGGTTCAATACCCTTTAAATAAAACCATACCAGTGGACAGGTCACTGCCTCCTACAAGATCAGCACACACCTATTCTGCTGCTGACATTATTTCTGTAAATGTAGAGACAATAGGTTGTTTTATCCACATGCACTTCTTAAAATTGTCCTATATTCATGTAGTTTAGTCATATAATTATATAATAGATTGTAAGCCCACAAAGGCAGGGCCCTCTTCCCTCTGTACTAGTCTGTCTACTGTAACTTGTATATGTATTCTGTATGTAACCCCCTTCTCATGTACAGCACCATGGAATCAATGGTGCGCTATAAATCTAATATATAAAGCTGAATGTGTGTGTGTGTGTGTGCGCGTGTATGTCCGGGATTGGCATCCGCACCGTCGCAGCTACGGCCACAAAATTTTGCACACTCACACTTCTGGACCCCGAGAGCGTCATAGGCTATGTTTTGAGGGGAAATTTTAACCCCGCTCTTTACGGTTATTCACCAAAAATCCTGCCTCCATTAAAGTGAATGGAGCTGGGAGCCACAGTGCAGTCAGAACTTCAGAAGAATGCGCAGCCACGCCCTTATATGGAATGTTGGCGTGTCACAATGCAGCCAGGGAAAGAGACAGACACAGACAGGGAAAGAGGCAGACACAGACAGGGTAAGAAACAGACATAGACAGGGTAAGAGACAGACACAAAGAGACAGACACAGACAAAGAGACAGACTGACAGGGAAAGAGACAGACAGGGAAAGAGAGGGAAAGAGAGAGAGACAGGTTAAGAGACAGACAAAGACAGGTAAAGAGACAGACAAAGAGACAGATACAGGGAAAGAGACAGAGAGGGAAAGAGGGAAAGAGAGGGAAAGAGACAGACAGGGAAAGAGAGGGAAAGAGACAGACAGGGAAAGAGACAGACAGGGAAAGTGACAGAGATAGATAGACAGGGAAAGAGAAAGATAGACAGACAGGGAAAGAAATTGAGACAGACTGAGACAGAGACAGTCAGAGACAGACAGGGAAAGAGACAGACAGACAAAGAGAGAGAGAGAGAGACAGAGAGATATATACAGAGGGGGAGACAGACATTATAATAACATTTATATCTATCTATATATTATGTCTTCAACTCAAAAATATTTCCCGGATCCGTACATTCCCAAGAAGCTGCAAAACCCCTAGTGCATGCCCTTATTATCTCCTGCCTCGATTATTGCAACCTCCTGCTCTGTGGCCTCCCTTCTAATAGTCTCGCACCCCTACAATCTATTCTAAACTATGGTGCCCGGCTAATCTACCTGTCCCCCCGCTACTCCCCGACCTCTCCTCTCTGTCAATCCCTTCACTGGCTTCCCATTGCCCAACGACTCCAGTTCAAATCCCTAACCATGACCTACAAAGCCATCCACAACCTGTCTCCTCCCTACATCTCTGACCTAGTCTTCCGGTACCTACCTGCACGTAACCTCAGATCCTCACAAGATCTCCTTCTCTGCTCCCCTCTCATCTCCTCTTCCCACAATCGCATCCAAGATTTCTCCCGTGCCTCCCCCATACTCTGGAATGCCCTGCCTCAACACATCAGACTCTTGCCTACCTTGACAAGCTTCAAAAGGAACCTGAAGACCCTCCTCTTCCGACAAGCCTACAACCTGCCGTAACCCTCAGTCGCACGACCAGCTCTACCCTCACCTACTGTATCCTCACCTATCCCTTGTAGACTGTGAGCCCTCGTGGGCAGGGACCTCTCTCCTCCTGTACCTGTCTGTGCCTTGTATTGTTTATGAGTATTGTACTTGTCCCTGTTATGTATACCCCTTTCACATGTAAAGCGCCATGGAATTGATGGCGCTATAATAATAATAATAATAATAATAATAATAATAATAATAATAATAATAATGGGAAAACACCGAAGATCTGACCCTGTGATACAATGTACAGTGTCAGTGTGCAGCTTGTATAACTGTAAATTTGGTGTCCACTAAATTACTCAACAAACAGCCATTAATGGCTAAACCACTGGCAACAAAACTGAAAATAGCCAAATTGTACCCAATGCTCGATGTTACCGTATGTCACTCATTAGCATTACAAGCTCTCAGGTGTGAATGGGGAGCAGGTAAGGAGGTGAGTATAACAGTTTTTATTTTAATTGGGCCAAACATGAGGAATGAGAAGGGGTTGACCTAGTAGTGGACAACCCCTTTAAAGGGAACCTGTCAGGTGTAATATGCACCCAGATCCATGAGCAGTTCTGGGTGCATATTTCTAATCCCTGCCTAACTGTCCCTGTATACACTAGCATAGATAAAGAAATCTTTAGAAAAAGTATTTCTAAAGATCCTTTATCATATGCTAATGAGCACAGGGACTATTCGCAAGGGAGTTATTTCCCCCGACTAGCTGCCCTCTTAGCATGGCAGCATTCCGACAGGGGTGTACTAACTTACAATTCAATGCAGTGTCACCAGCAGTAATGCACGTACCTGTATCCGCTGTGACCGCGCTTCTGAATGCCGGGCACTTCCAGACATGCGCAGTATGAAGCCGGGTGTACGCGTCCTGGCTTCGGAGAGGTTTAGTGCGCATGACTGGAAGTGCCGATGCATTCAGGTCAGTGTTCTCCGCGGATAACAGGTATGCGCATCACTGCTGGTGACACTGCATTGAATAGCATGTTAGTACACCCCTGTGGGCATGCTAACTTGCTAAGAGGGCGGATATATCACCCAAGGAACTAGTCCCTGGCCTCATTAGCATATGATAAAAGATCTTTAGAAATACTTTTTCTAAAGATCCCTTTATCTATGCTAGTGTATATGTGGCGCCCCTGAGGCTTCAGTTGCCACAGGGTAATGCACCTCACTTAACGTGCGGTGCTCATCTTGGGTAAGGAAGAGGTTAATTGCTGGTGTTTCTCACATTCACAAACCACACACAGTCAGGTGCTTTCCCACCAGGGGTTGGCCTGGGGTTGATAGGGGGGAGGCCATCATGAAGCATGGGACTTTCCTGGTCACTAGGACAACCACCTTGGGGACGGGCACTACTTGGGGAAAAGGAAATAGCATCTTCACACATAGTCAGTTAGCCCCGAGCGCAGCTTGGGGTGAGGAGCACAGTTGGGACTTCGGTCCAGGCATTTTCTCTCTACCTTTACACTTCTGGAGCACTACAGAACCCGTGGCTTGGAGCAGACAGCTCAGCCTGGTTTCTCCACAGCCACCGGGGATTACAGGGTCTGCGGCAAGTGCAGGAGACACCCGCAGCCCATTCCACATTTCATCCACGGGATAGGAGGGACCCCGACCAGAAAGGACACACAGTGGAAACACCGGTGGTGATCTCCAAATTATCCAGGTTCGGCTAGGGCCCATGACGGCAGAGACCGGTACTCTGAGGGCAGCACTTGAACTAGGAGTAAAAAGACCTTGAACCGCAGCAGTTGACTCATCCCTTTATTGCCATTGCCGTCGCCCCTCGCTTCGGCGCCAATGGCCGTTACAGTCCCTCATTATCATCCCCGGGGCCCGATCCACCTGTGAGGAGCAGAACCATTCTTGCTGCGACACCACCAGCCTGAGAGGACATCGCCCACAGTGGCAGCTAATCCCTAGCCACGTACCACAGGTGGCGTCACGAGAAAAACTACCATTTCATCATCACTCCCTTTTAGTATACACCTCCACGGAGCCGGGCAGGGCCACCCGGACATCCTGGACCCAACATCACTGGTCTGGCGATGAGTACATTTAACCACTTGCCCCGTGGGAGCTACATATACAGGGACAGTTAGGCAGCGATTACCAATATGCAGCCAGAATTGCCATGGATCTGGGGCATATTGCACCTGACAGGTTCCCTTTAGGGCTGTGTGCGCACGTTGCGCTTTTTCATGCGTTTCCGCAACGTTTTGAACTGCAGCGTTTTAATGCCAAAATGCATGCGTTTTGTTTTCCAAGCAAAGTCTATGGGAAATAGGCATATTGTGTGCGCACTGTGCGTCCAAAAAAGCTGCGTTTTTTGTGACAAAAATTTGTCAAAATCTCTGCGTTTGAAAAAGCAGCATGTCAATTATTTGAGCGTTTTGGCAGCGTTTTGCTAACATTGAAGTCAATGCGAATTATCAAAATGCATCCTAAATTCAACTCATTGCGTTTTACTTGCATTTTTTTGCGATCTGCAGGTACATTTGTCAACAGAAGCGCATCTGTTTTTGGCTGGTAGTGATCTCAACGGCTTCCCCGATTACATCACATCCTCAACTAACGGAGAGTTCCATTCTGCAAAGACATTTTCTAAGAGATTCCACCTATTCCACAGAATGTAATGAATGTTGGGTAGCATCAAATGACATCGGTAGATGTCTAATTTTTTCTATTTATTTTTTTTCATTTCTGGAAGCTTTATTTTATCATGACAATGTATTGGAAACGCAACTACCAAAAAGCAAGAAAAACGCTCCTAAAACGCAATGAAAACTTACTCAAAACGCGTGCGTTTTTCAAGCATTTTTGTGGTCAAAACCAAATTTGACATTGGCAAATTCTGCCAGAGGATGCGTTTATTTCTGCAAGGTACAGAACGCAACGTGCGCACATGCCCTAAGTCTCTCTTTTATTTTTCCATGATAACTTTTCCTATCCAGATGTTTTAGAAAGATTCATGAAATACGGCTTTTACCAAATGTTGCATGTTATTTTGGCCCATCTCACGCTAGGACTCTCCCCCCTCCCTCTGTGGAGTATGGTTTCTGGAGGAGTTTTCAATTTGTTGCATTTTTGTGACTTTTTGGTGCTGAAAAGCTGCAAGAAAACCGTGAAAGACAAGAATAAAGAAAAATTTTGTGACAAATTCATGAATCGTGTGCACCATTTTGAAGAATTTAGCGCAAAAAAAATACCCCAGCAAATACCAAAAGACAAAAAATAGAAAAGTTTATGAGTTGTGCCCGAAATCCGCAACATAATTTATAAACCTAAATTCAAAGCTCGGGCCAAATTTGACTTCGGATTTAGTCTACAGCACGTAAATGAGATTCCATAAAACCTTCCTTTTCTGTATCCGACCCATGTGGACGTTCCCGAGCATTCTAGAATATCTGCTTTCAAGCAATTACATTAAATGCTCCATGTCTGCCGGAACAATCTGTCCATTGTACTTTGGAGAATATTTGGCTGCAGTCAGAATAATAATCTAATTGACTAATTTGACAAAATCCATAAGGAAAAAAATAAAACTTGGCATCAAGTTTCCGTGTAAAGCCCGCGTTACACGCTACAAGATATCTTACCATGTGACGGCGGGGTCACGTCGTAAGTGACGCACATCCAGCATCGTAAGGTACGTTGTAGCGTGTGACAGCGACGTGCAGTTGTGATTGAACGAAAAACCGTTCATCACATGCACGTCATTCATTCCTGACGAATTGAACGTCAGATTGTTCATCATACCCGGGGTAGCGCACATCGCAATGTGTGACACCCCGGGAACGATGAACAGATCTCACCTGCCTCCTGCGGCTCCCGGCCCACAATGCAGAAGGAAGGAGGTGGGCGGGATGTTTACGTCCCACTCAGCTCCGCCCCTCCGCTTCTATTGGCCGGCTGCCGCGTGACGTCGATGTGACGCCGAACGTCCCTCCCACTCCAGGAAGTGGACGTTCGCCGCCCACATTGAGGTAGTATGGACGGGTAAGTACGTGTGACGGGGGTTAATTGTATGTGCGGCACGTTCAACAAATTGAACATGCCGCACATACGATGGGGGCGTTGCAAATTGCATATGATATCGTATGCGAAATTGCAACGTGTAAAGCCGGCTTAAGAGCGTAGGATATTGTAGGATATTGAAGAATATTGTAGGACATTGTAGGATATTGTAGGATATTGTAGGACATTGTAGGATATTGTAGGACATTGTAGGGTATTGTAGGGTATTGTAGGATATTGCAGGATATTGTAGGATATTGTAGGGTATTGTAGGATATTGCAGGATATTGTAGGGTATTGCAGGCAATTGTATGGTATTGTAGGATATTGTAGGGTATTGTAGGATTTTGCAGGATATTGTAGGACATTGTAGGATATTGTAGGACATTGTAGGATATTGTAGGATATTGAAGAATATTGTAGGACATTGTAGGGTATTGTAGGGTATTGTAGGATATTGCAGGATATTACAGGATATTGTAGGATATTGTAGGACATTGTAGGGTATTGTAGGTTATTGTAGGATATTGTAGGACATTGTAGGACATTGCAGGATATTGTAGGATATTGTAGGATATTGTAGGACATTGTAGGGTATTGTAGGGTATTGTAGGATATTGCAGGATATTGTAGGACATTGTAGGATATTGTAGGACATTGTAGGATATTGTAGGATATTGAAGAATATTGTAGGACATTGTAGGGTATTGTAGGGTATTGTAGGATATTGCAGGATATTACAGGATATTGTAGGATATTGTAGGACATTGTAGGGTATTGTAGGTTATTGTAGGATATTGTAGGACATTGTAGGACATTGCAGGATATTGTAGGATATTGTAGGATATTGTAGGACATTGTAGGGTATTGTAGGGTATTGTAGGATATTGCAGGATATTACAGGATATTGTAGGATATTGTAGGACATTGCAGGAAATTGTAGGGTATTGTAGGATATTGTAGGACATTGTAGGACATTGCAGGATATTGTAGGATATTGTAGGATATTGTAGGACATTGTAGGGTATTGTAGGATATTGCAGGATATTGTAGGACATTGTAGGATATTGTAGGACATTGTAGGATATTGTAGGATATTGAAGAATATTGTAGGACATTGTAGGGTATTGTAGGGTATTGTAGGATATTGCAGGATATTACAGGATATTGTAGGATGTTGTAGGCTATTGTAGGATATTGTAGGATATTGTAGGACATTGTAGGGTATTGTAGGATATTGTAGGATATTGTAGGATATTGTAGGACATTGTAGGGTATTGTAGGATATTGCAGGATATTGCAGGATATTGTAGGATATTGTAGGATGTTGTAGGCTATTGTAGGATATTGTAGGGTATTGTAGGATATTGTAGGATGTTGTAGGCTATTGTAGGATATTGTAGGGTATTGTAGGATATTGTAGGATATTGTAGGGTATTGTAGGATATTGTAGAGTATTGCAGGATATTGCAGGATATTGTAGGGTATTGTAGGGTATTGTAGGATATTGCAGGATATTACAGGATATTGTAGGGTATTGCAGGATATTACAGGATATTGTAGGGTATTGCAGGATATTACAGGATATTGTAGGATATTGTAGGACATTGTAGGGTATTGTAGGATATTGTAGAGTATTGTAGGATATTGTAGAGTATTGTAGGATATTGTAGAGTATTGTAGGATATTGTAGGATATTGTAGGACATTGTAGGGTATTGTAGGATATTGCAGGATATTGCAGGATATTGTAGGATATTGTAGGATGTTGTAGGCTATTGTAGGATATTGTAGGGTATTGCAGGATATTGTAGGATATTGTAGGGTATTGTAGGATATTGTAGAGTATTGCAGGATATTGCAGGATATTGCAGGATATTGTAGGGTATTGTAGGGTATTGTAGGATATTGCAGGATATTATAGGATATTGTAGGGTATTGCAGGATATTACAGGATATTGTAGGATATTGTAGGACATTGTAGGGTATTGTAGGATATTGTAGGGTATTGTAGGATATTGTAGAGTATTGTAGGATATTGCAGGATATTGCAGGATATTGTAGGATATTGTAGGATATTGTAGGATATTGTAGGATATTGTAGGACATTGTAGGGTATTGTAGGATATTGCAGGATATTGCAGGATATTGCAGGATATTGTAGGATATTGTAGGATGTTGTAGGCTATTGCAGGATATTGTAGGGTATTGTAGGGTATTACAGGATATTGTAGGATATTGTAGGACATTGTAGGGTATTGTAGGATATTGTAGGGTATTGTAGCATATTGTAGGGTATTGTAGGATATTGCAGGATATTGCAGGATATTGTAGGATATTGTAGGATATTGTAGGATATTGTAGGACATTGTAGGGTATTGTAGGATATTGCAGGATATTGCAGGATATTGCAGGATATTGTAGGATATTGTAGGATATTGTAGGACATTGTAGGGTATTGTAGGATATTGCAGGATATTGCAGGATATTGCAGGATATTGTAGGATATTGTAGGATGTTGTAGGATGTTGTAGGCTATTGTAGGATATTGTAGGGTATTGCAGGATATTGTAGGATATTGTAGGGTATTGTAGGGTATTGCAGGATATTACAGGATATTGTAGGATATTGTAGAGTATTGCAGGATATTGCAGGATATTGTAGGGTATTGTAGGGTATTGCAGGATATTACAGGATATTGTAGGATATTGTAGGACATTGTAGGGTATTGTAGGATATTGTAGGGTATTGTAGGATATTGTAGAGTATTGTAGGATATTGTAGAGTATTGTAGGATATTGTAGAATATTGTAGGATATTGTAGGATATTGTAGGACATTGTAGGGTATTGTAGGATATTGCAGGATATTGCAGGATATTGCAGGATATTGTAGGATATTGTAGGATGTTGTAGGCTATTGTAGGATATTGTAGGGTATTGCAGGATATTGCAGGATATTGTAGGACATTGTAGGATATTGTAGGGTATTGTAGGATATTGTAGAGTATTGTAGGGTATTGTAGGATATTGTAGGATATTGCAAGATATTGTAGGATATTGTAGGATATTGTAGGATATTGTAGGATGTTGCAGGATATTGCAGGATATTGTAGGATATTGTAGGATATTGTAGGATATTGTAGGATATTGTAGGGTATTGTAGGATATTGCAGGATATTGTAGGATATTGTAGGATATTGTAGGATATTGTAGGGTTTTGTAGGATATTGCAGGATATTGTAGGATATTGTAGGATATTGTAGGGTATTGTAGGATATTGCAGGATATTGCAGGGTTTTGTAGGGTATTGCAGGATATTGCAGGATATTGTAGGGTTTTGTAGGATATTGTAGGGTATTGTAGGATATTGCAGGATATTGTAGGATATTGCAGGATATTGTAGGATATTGCAGGATATTGCAGGATATTGTAGGATATTGTAGGGTATTGTAGGATATTGTAGGATATTGCAGGATATTGCAGGATATTGTAGGATATTGCAGGATATTGTAGGGTTTTGTAGGATATTGCAGGATATTGTAGGATATTGTAGGATATTGCAGGATATTGTAGGATATTGTAGGATATTGCAGGATATTGCAGGATATTGTAGGATATTGTAGGGTTTTGTAGGATATTGTAGGGTATTGCAGGATATTGCAGGATATTGCAGTATATTGCAGGATATTGTAGGATATTGCAGGATATTGCAGGATATTGTAGGATATTGCAGGATATTGTAGGATATTGCAGGATATTGTAGGATATTGTAGGATATTGTAGGATATTGTAGGATATTGTAGGATATTGTAGGGTTTTGTAGGATATTGCAGGATATTGCAGGATATTGCAGGATATTGCAGGATATTGTAGGATATTGTAGGATATTGTAGGGTTTTGTAGGATATTGCAGGATATTGCAGGATATTGCAGGATATTGTAGGATATTGTAGGATATTGTAGGGTTTTGTAGGATATTGCAGGATATTGCAGGATATTGCAGGATATTGCAGGATATTGCAGGATATTGTAGGATATTGTAGGGTTTTGTAGGATATTGTAGGGTATTGCAGGATATTGCAGGATATTGCAGGATATTGCAGGATATTGTAGGATATTGCAGGATATTGTAGGATATTGTAGGGTATTGCAGGATATTGCAGGATATTGCAGGATATTGCAGGATATTGCAGGATATTGCAGGATATTGTAGGATATTGCAGGATATTGTAGGATATTGTAGGGTATTGCAGGATATTGCAGGATATTGCAGGATATTGCAGGATATTGTAGGATATTGTAGGATATTGTAGGGTTTTGTAGGATATTGCAGGATATTGCAGGATATTGCAGGATATTGTAGGATATTGTAGGATATTGTAGGGTTTTGTAGGATATTGCAGGATATTGCAGGATATTGCAGGATATTGCAGGATATTGCAGGATATTGTAGGATATTGTAGGGTTTTGTAGGATATTGTAGGATATTGCAGGATATTGCAGGATATTGCAGGATATTGTAGGACATTGTTGTGATTGGCTCCGGTAGCTCCCACGGATCAGAAGCTCCAGCCCCCATATTGCGCCCCCTGAATCCCGCCACCTCCTGCCTCCGTTTGTGATTTCCTTCTGATGGGACCTGTTATTGCTCACTCGGCTGATGATGCCTCTGACAGCTCTTTCTGTATGTAAATGAAATACAATTCATCTTGAGGCAATGGCGTTCTGGCAGGCTCGTCTAGAAGAAGGAAAAAAAAATAAAAATTGCGCCATGAATGTTATTTAATTTTAACCAATTCCTAACACTTGTCCTGTATTGTGCACAATATTGGCACAACCTTTCAGGATTCCTTCGAATTGCCGGTAATATTTCCTAGACGCTTTCGCATCAGCTGCATTACGCTGACCGTTACTGAACAGGTGGTTCACAATGGTGGTGGCCAAAATATTACAATAAGTAAAGTGTCTCGCCCTTCGAGGAGTTAGCCTTCGCGAGTCCCACAGCTAATTAAAGAGGATCTCATTTTAGGGGGTTTATTTCTACATACAAAGAGAGCGGAGCGCGGAGAGCGGAGAGCGGAGAGCGGAGAGCGGAGAGCGGAGAGTCAGCTGCGGGAAGTTTGTCAATGTGTTACGGGAAATCTTGTTACTGGGGGTCAGAGCAAGTCTACGACTTTGCCTTTTGGGCAATGAGCCAGTGTCGTTCATGTTCATATGTAATCAGGCTCATTCTGGTACCACAGGGGTCCAGCACATTACAATCATACAGCGGGTAAATCTGGCCTTAACTGCAGGCCCACCATGCCCTTTCAAAACTCATTTGAAACTTCAATTAAAAAATAACTACAAAATCTCATCCGGAGTCACATTAATATTTTGCTGCCATGAGATGCAGGATTGTAAGCACACAATGGAAAACTCCGCAATCCTCAGGAATAATGGCAAAAAAAGTCATTTCTCAATAAAATAATAATTATATGTAATGATGATAATAGGATATAATAATAATAATAATAATAATAATAATAATAATAATAATAATAATAATAATAATAATAATAATAAATAGTGATGAGCGGGCACTACCATGCTCGGGGGCTCAGTACTGGTAACTAGTGATGAGCAGGCACTACCATTCTCGGGTGCTCAGTACTGGTAACTAGTGATGAGCGGGCACTACCATGCTCAGGTGCTCAGTACTGGTAACTAGTGATGAGCGGGCACTACCATGCTCGGGTGCTCAGTACTGGTAACTAGTGATGAGCGGGCACTACCATGCTCAGGTGCTCAGTACTGGTAACTAGTGATGAGCGGGCACTACCATGCTCAGGTGCTCAGTACTGGTAACTAGTGATGAGTGGGCACTACCATGCTCGGGTGGTCAGTACTGGTGACTATTGATGAGTGAGCACTACCATGCTCAGGTGCTCAGTACTGGTAACTAGTGATGAGCGGGCACTACCATGCTCGGATGCTCTGTACTGGTAACTAGTGATGAGTGAGCACTACCATGCTCGGGTGCTCAGTACTGGTAACTAGTGATGAGCAGGCACTACCATGCTCGGATGCTCTGTACTGGTAACTAGTGATGAGCGGACACTACCATGCTCGGATGCTCTGTACTGGTAACTAGTGAGGAGCGGGCACTACCATGCTCAGGTGCTCAGTACTGGTAACTAGTGATGAGCGGGCACTACCATGCTCGTGTATTCAGTACTCGTAACTAGTGATGAGCGGGCACTACCATGCTCGGGTGCTCGGTACTGGTAACTACTGATGAGTGGGCACTACTATGCTCGGGTGCTCAGTACTCGTAACTAGTGATGAGCGGGCACTACCATGCTCGGGTGCTCAGTACTGGTGACTATTGATGAGTGAGCACTACCATGCTCAGGTGCTCAGTACTGGTAACTAGTGATGAGCGGGCACTACCATGCTCGGATGCTCTGTACTGGTAACTAGTGATGAGTGAGCACTACCATGCTCGGGTGCTCAGTACTGGTAACTAGTGATGAGCAGGCACTACCATGCTCGGATGCTCTGTACTGGTAACTAGTGATGAGCGGACACTACCATGCTCGGATGCTCTGTACTGGTAACTAGTGAGGAGCGGGCACTACCATGCTCAGGTGCTCAGTACTGGTAACTAGTGATGAGCGGGCACTACCATGCTCGTGTATTCAGTACTCGTAACTAGTGATGAGCGGGCACTACCATGCTCGGGTGCTCGGTACTGGTAACTACTGATGAGTGGGCACTACTATGCTCGGGTGCTCAGTACTCGTAACTAGTGATGAGCGGGCACTACCATGCTCGGGTGCTCAGTACTGGTAACTAGTGATGAGTGGGCACTACCATGCTCGGGTGCTTAGTACTGGTAACTAGTAATGAGCGGGCACTACCATGCTCGGGTGCTCAGTACTGGTAACTAGTGATGAGCGGGCACTACCATGCTCGGGTGCTCAGTACTGGTAACTAGTGATGAGCGGGCACTACCATGCTCGGGTGCTCAGTACTCATTAAAGGGAACCTGTCACCAGATTTGTCCCTTCTAAGCTGCGGCCACCACCAGTGAGCCCTTATATACAGCATGCTAGAATACTGTATATAAGTGCCCAGTACGACTTGTATAATGGGAAAATCAGCTTCTATTATACTGTAGGGCTGTCTGGTCCGATGGGCATCACTGATCTTGACCTGGCGCCTCCTCTCTTCTTGTGATCGCCATCCTCCTTCTTGCTACGTGTGGATGACGCATTCTACATCATCCATAGAGTGTCCTCCATCGCTCTCCTGTGCACGGACACTTCTTTCTGCAATTCTGCGGCGTGAGCATAGAACTGTAATATGCAGGCGTGGGAAAAGGTCAAAGAACGCCCTTGCATGCGCATTACAAAATTTGATCTGCCCTCAGCAGGGCAGAGAGAAGTGCGCATGCGCAAGAATGCAATGAACGACTGTGTGGATGACACATGATACAACATCCGCACAAAGCAGTGAAGGAAGACGGCGATCACAAGATAAGAGGAGGCGCCGGGTCAAGTCAAGTGACGGCCATCCCACAGACCACCCATAGGTGAGTATTGAAGTCAATGGGGGACTTGAGCCTTTTTCCGGAAGATTTTACGGAAAAAGGCTCAAGTCCCCCATTGACTGACTTCCATTAGAATTGGCATCCTACTGCTCTTAACAAGTACTGAGCAGTCGAGCATGGTGGTGTATAGCCCCCGGGCGAGCAGCCGGGCTGCTGCCACCGCTCGGATCCGGATCCGCGGTGGCTCGAGGGGTCTCCGGACCCGGGGGTCGTGCGGCCACTTGATTAAAAGAAGGGGGGGAGATATGTTCAGGGGGATTTTGGAAAGTTTGTGACGCCACCCACGGTGCGTGGTAATGTGAGGGACCACCGCTGCCGTTGGGGAGCCCGGTGACAATGGTGCGCAAGCCTGATGTTTAAACCCTCCGTGGGTAGGGGGTTTGTGTCTCGGGGCCCGTTGGTGATGGATGGTGTTTGGGTGCCCTTGGGGGATAGGTGCAGGGGGGGTTTCCAATGTACTCACTCAGTCCTAGATTAACCACACCGACAGCTAGTAAACCAAAGTTATGAGCACCACCGTAGCCTGCGGGGAGCACGCCTGGATCTGTGCCCCTGGTGTTGTTGTTAGTCTGTGGCCCTATCCCTGGCACCTTAGTCTCGATTGGACCCGTGTGTATGAAACTCTCCGGGTCCCGCTCACCCGTATGGCTAACGGAGTGAGCTTGCTCTCAGGGTTCACATGTAGAATTTCTTTGGACTGAAGTGGGAAAGTCCTATCCCATCGGTGCGCTAGTACCCCGATTTTGGAGCGGGTTGGGGATGACACTTGAAGTCTTCACCCCCGTCGGGTAAATTACCGGAACGCGTGAAGCTACTATCCGGCCTGTGGTCCACGTACCCCGTCGTGCCCTAGCCCCTGCCCGGTGATAGCTTAAGGCCGCCAGCTGCCCTCCTCGGCAGTCCGTGCCCCTTGACACTGTCCCCTGCGACCGAGTTCCAGCTCCTAACAGGCCCAGACCAACGTCTGCCACCTAGTATACAGGAGCTCTCCTTTGTGGCCTCTCCTCACGAGAGACACTTCACCTCCTCTCTCCTTCACTCTCGACTCTCAACTCCCAACTCTCAACTGTCAACTCTCAACTGTCACTGTCCTCACTTTCTCCTCACCAACCCCCCATGTGGGCGGCCCTATTCCATTCAGGCCCCCCAATGGTGTGTCTGGTAGGTTCAAGTGGGACGTGTTCCTAGGATTTTAATTGGACTAGCTTTTAACAACACCAGAGGACTGGGATCCGTTAATCAAGGAGGGTGGATACTGTTGGGGAGGGCAGATTGCACAATACCCTATGACGACCTGATAGGCCAGGGCATCACAGTAGTGCTCACTGATCACTAATAATAAATATCCAGATTCAGGAAATCCAAGATTTGCAGGACCCTGGTTGAGGAGCCTTGTCGGTTGTGCATAGCCGCTGAACCGGAGCCTTGTGAACCTCTTATTACCTGCAGCATCCCCGAGATTGCACCTGCCTACCAATCAGAAGAGGCACTGGGGATATCGCAGATAGTAAGAGGTCACTGATGGTAACATCAAGGATCCTGCGCATCTTTTTGCTCAATTCTACCATTAATCTTTATAATAAAGAATACATTTTCTGAAAATTAAAGATTCTAAAATCTAGAGATTTTGCTACATTTTGTGATTTATTCTGTTGCTGCAACATTTTTGTTGTTCCCCCTGATCAGTAAGTTAGAATGGGTCCATCTTAACCATTTCTTCAATTTGGTTAAGGACTCCAATTTCTCATAATATAAATTTGAGACAATAGGTGAACATCCATTAAAAGCATATAAAATATCAGGATGAAGCCATAATATGCACATCACTTCGGGGTTAACAGCAGAGAACACCTCTGCCCTGATGAAGAATTAACACCTAACAAATTCAAAACGTACGTCGGATGTTCTATGAAGTTTTTCTGCTTTGACCAAGCCGTTATTGTGATCCCTCTATCATCACTGGTAGATATGTTTTTGTAAACGCCTATACATGTTGTGATGTATATGTGATCCGGAAGGGTTAAACGTATTATGGGCACAGCCCAAGATAGGATGTATGTATAATTAGCACTTGTTGCTTTGCACTGCCGCAAACATTCTGTATGCTGTTAACCCCGAAGTGATGTGCATATTATGGCTTGGTCCTGATATTTTACATGCTTTTAATGGATGTTCACCTGTTGTCTCAAATAAATCTTTTGTACTTTTTCCACTATAAAAACTCCATGTCCTCTGTTTATATATACTATGCTTTTGAGTTTGTGCTACATGTGGGGATTAGTTAGAATCTATAACCACAAAAAATATTGTTTGGTGTCACGGAGCTTTTTGCTTATATAATATAAATTTAGTCTATGATAGTCACCTGTTACCAAAACCCCTGACAGGTTGAAATTCACATCACAATCACTTGGCAGCTACAAATAGGCAGGTATAGCATAAACATCTCCCGACAGAATGTCACAATTTTTTGTTGTTTTTTTTAAAAGCTATTTATTTCAAACTATTCATTTCAGAATATGTTGAGCTAATCGAAAAGGTATAAAAGGACACATTTTTAGTATCCTCCTCCTGAATTTATATATACAGCTCTCACAAAAATGTTGCTGGAAAAAATCTGAAGTTGAAAAGAGGATGGCTTCTACAAATGGATAATGATCTGAAACACGCATCAAAATCTACAATTGACGACCTCAAAAAGTGCAAGCTGAAGGATTTATAGTGGGCCTCTGTCACGCTCCCCGGGTCCCCTGCGCTGCTCCCCGGCTCACCTGTCACGCTCCCCAGCTCCCCTGCCTCGCTCCCCGGTTCCTCAGTCCGGTGTCCACCGCTCCCCGCGCTCCAGCATCCATTGCCGGCGCTTCCCAGGCGTCCTGGTCCTCGCTCCCGGCGCCCGTCGGCGTCTCAGCCCCAGCCCGGCTCTGCTGCTTCCTCCTCTCAGCTTCCTGCTCTGGCTTCTGGCACCCGGGCCGCGCGCATGCGCATTAGGGCGCGCGCGCGGTCATTGACCATTTCTTAAAGGGCCAGCGTCCATTGACAGGAAATGAAGCACACAGGTACAGGGTATAAAGGGGTTTAATGTCCAAGTGGGCGGGGCCTGATCTTCGTGTTTCCCAAGCTAGGAGTCAGGTCTCCTTGTGTCTTTCTGCCATACTTACGTATCTCTCTTCTAGAGCCGATCCTGCCTCGCCATCCGGTCCTGCCGCATCCCGCACCCCGAACGCTGCTTATCTGCCATCCTGACAGTCCGTACCATCTCGGATCCCTGTGGTGACCCGTCATCTCGCTCCAACGGTTCCGGACTCCGCCTGACATCATCTCGGCTTCCGAACCTGAGCTCCGTCACCCGGACTACCATCAGTGACTCCGTGGTCCCAGGGACTTCTCCATTATACTCTTGTGCACGGACTGCCCTGCTACCTGTAGTGCTCCAGCTACCGGACCCCTTACCATCATCAAGGAGTTCGGCCCAGTGGATCCACCTCCTGGGTCTGCCCATCCACCTGGCCCTAACAGTAAGATCAGGCCATGGATCCCGCTGAAGCACTAGCGGCCTTGCAGGAGGAACTCCAACGCCAGCGTGAGACCCAGACCCGCATGCTGAACTTCATGACTTCGGTGGACGCCCGCCTGAACACGCTACAAGCGTCAATTACATCTTCAGCGTCTCGGGCTTCCACTAGCCAATCCACGGCTCCAGCCCCCGTGGCAGCCTCTTCGGATGCTTCCAGACTTCGTTTGGCCTCACCACCCCGGTACGCCGGAGATCCCAAGACCTGCAGGGGTTTCATAAACCAATGCTCCCTCCATTTCACGCAGCTGCCGCATTTGTTTGCCTCCGACCAAGCCAAGGTCGCCTTCATCATGTCCCATCTAGAGGGTGAGGCACTGGCGTGGATGAACCCCTTGTGGGAAAAGGAGGATCCTGTTGTGGAGACACGGGGCTCAGTGGGCGCTCTCGTCCACTAAAACCCGCCGCCTTTAGAAAGACAGCGTGGCTCAGGGCTCATCCCAACTGAACGCCGGCCTCCTTAACCGTGCGCGTAACACTACTCAGACAACACAGGGTTAGGGAACCACAATAATTAGACTTTATTGGATCCCCAAACAATTAACGGCACATAACGCATAACCAGCAAAACACACAAATGTAACAGGCAACAGAGTCTCACCCTTCCGCTGGCTCACCAGGGATTTAGAACGTCCATGCCTCACAGGTTCCAAGCTGTCTGAGGTCTGCAAAGTCTGCAACAGGTGACTGAACTGTCCCAACCTGAGTGTCCTCCTTAGGTAGTCCTGGTTAGATGTTAAAATCCTGGCAGCCGGAGTCGAAATCCCTAGGCTGTGGATATGGTCTCCAACCGGATCCGGAGTCCCTAGATTGAAGCCATAAGATGTCCTGATCCTCCAGTCAGCTCCAAAGAGCTTAGACTGAATCCATCAACCATCAACCAACCCTGGTGGCTTAAAGAAATCCTTTTTATAGCCACAACCTTCCCCTTGGATACACTGCGTCCTCATCGATTGGTTGGACAAGATTGCTTCTCCCATTGGAGGAATTTCAAGCTGCATGGACAATGTTCATTTAAATGATGTGCTTAGAAAGGCTGAGGGTGTACATGTAAACTGGGAGCAACTGACTAGACAATGGCTACTAAGGTAATTACATTATCAATACACAACTACAATACAATGGTTACTGGAAATGTCTGGAGAACAATAGTCTAGCTTTCAGTGGCCAACACAATTACATTGAGTCAACAAGAGTCTTGTAAAAACAATGAGGGACTTCTCCCCCATCTATAGACAATCTATCATGCTGTCTGGCTGGATTTTAAGAAACGTTAACCCATGAGAGTCCATGTCGTCACACCTGTGACCACGAACATCCAGGAGTTCCTGCAGGCATTTCGTGGCACCTTTGACGAGCCCGGACGCGCCTCCGCGTCTGCTTCATCTCTTCTCCGGTTACGTCAGGGGACTCTGACAGTGGGTCAATACGCAATCCGTTTTCGCACCTTGGCTTCGGAACTCGGCTGGAACAACGAGGCCCTAACCGCCGCCTTCTGGGAAGGACTCTCGGGTCGAATTAAAGATGAGCTGGCTGGTCGTGACGTACCGTCCACCCTGGATGCCCTGATTACCCTAGCGACTCGAGTGGACATTCGCTTTCAGGAGCGATCCAAAGAGGTGTCCCGTGAGAGACGTCCGGTACGGCATTCCTCTCCTCCGCAGAAGCCCACCGTACTACAGTCAACGGCATCTGGTGTCTCCGTCCACGAGCCCATGCAGATCGACCGTGTGCGGCAGTCTGAACAACGTCGAGCAGAGCGGCTCGCCAAGGGCCTCTGCTTCTACTGCGGAGAGGGCACACATCTGCTACGCTCCTGTCCAGAGAGGCCGGGAAACTCCAAAGCCTAGGGTTGGTAGGAGAGGCCACCCTAGGTGCTGGGACTCTCTCAGACCCGGTTACGTGGACTGTGCAAGTGACAACGGGAGAGACGCGGTTCACGGCTGAGGCGTACCTCGATTCCGGGGCAGCAGGCAATTTCATCCAGCAGGCCACGGTGGACAAGTACCAGGTGCCTGTTACTCCACTTGACAAACCCCTCGTGATTGCCTCTGTGGATGGGAGACCCCTCTCTGACACCATCTTCTGGATCACCAGGCCGGTCGAACTGCGTATCGGTGCCCTGCACACCGAGAACATCGCTCTCTACGTCCTCCCACACATGTCCCATCAAATCCTGCTGGGACTTCCCTGGTTACGGACACACGAACCATCAGTCAGCTGGGGAACTGGTGAAATCACCCGATGGGGCTCTTCGTGCCATGAGAACTGTCTGAAGACCATACAACCCATCCGACGACCTCCGGTTCCAGAGAACCTACCAGGACTGCCCTCGGCCTATTGGTCCTTCGCGGACGTCTTTGATAAAAAGGAATCTGAGGTACTTCCGCCACATCGTCCGTACGATTGTGCCATCGACCTGCTCCCGGGAACAACACCACCTCGAGGACGGATATATCCATTGTCTCCAGCCGAAACAAGGGCCATGTCTACTTACATCACAGAGAGCCTGGCAAGGGGATTCATTCGGAGATCCTCCTCTCCTGCTGGAGCAGGCTTCTTCTTCGTGAAGAAGAAAGAGGGCGACTTACGCCCATGTATAGACTACCGGGGATTGAACCAAATCACCGTGAAAAACAAGTACCCTCTGCCGCTCATCCCCGAATTGTTTGACCGGCTTAGAGGAGCTCGTGTGTTCACCAAATTGGACCTTCGGGGTGCCTACAACCTGGTCCGCATCCGCTCTGGGGACGAATGGAAGACCGCGTTCAATACTCGCGATGGGCACTATGAATACTGCGTGATGCCCTTCGGTCTGTGTAACGCACCAGCAGTCTTTCAAGAATTGGTGAACGACGTTTTCCGGGACCTTCTTTACGTCTGTGTGGTGGTGTATCTGGATGATATCCTTGTCTTCTCTCCGGATCTCCAGACCCACAGAGAGAACGTGCAGCTGGTTCTACAAATACTGAGAGAGAATCGTCTGTACGCCAAGTACGAGAAGTGTGTCTTTGAGCAGTCTTCTCTCCCCTTCCTGGGTTACATCATCTCCGATACCGGACTGCAGATGGATCCAAAGAAGGTCTCCTCCATTCTCAACTGGCCTCCTCCTTCTGGACTGAAGGCAATCCAACGCTTTCTGGGATTCGCCAACTACTACCGCCAGTTCATCCCTCACTTCTCTGCTCTGACCGCTCCTCTCTCCGCCTTGACCAAGAAGGAGGCTAATCCAAAGGACTGGTCACCTGCGGCCGACGCCGCGTTTGGCTCTCTGAAGCGGGCATTTGCCTCCTCTCCTGTGCTCCATCGTCCGGAGTTAAACCGCCAGTTCACCTTGGAGGTGGATGCCTCCTCCTCGGGAGCCGGAGCAGTGCTCATGCAGAAGTCCTCCTCCGGGAAGATGGTGACTTGCGGTTTCTTCTCCAAGAGCTTCTCAGCACCTGAACGCAACTACACCATCGGTGACCGAGAGCTATTGGCAGTAAAACTGGCTCTGGAGGAATGGCGCTACCTTCTGGAAGGAGCAGTGTACCCCGTAATCATTTACACGGACCACAAGAACCTGGAATACCTGCGGTCCGCTCAGCGACTGAACCCACGGCAAGCCAGGTGGTCCTTGTTCTTTGCCAGGTTCGATTTCCAGCTCCATTTCCGACCCGCGGACAAGAATGTACGTGCTGATGCCTTGTCCAGGTCTTTCATGCCCATGGAGGAGGAGGAGGAGACATCCCAACCCATCATCTGTCCTAGTAAAATCATTCCGGTGGCTCCAGTCACCCTGGCCCAGATACCGCCCGGGAAGACCTTTGTCTCTGAGACTGATAGGCAAAAAGTGTTACACTGGGGTCATGCCTCGAAAACAGCCGGTCATGCTGGTCAAAAGAGAACATGGAGTGCGATTGTACGTCATTACTGGTGGCCATCCCTTCGCACGGACGTCGCTGCTTTTGTCTCTGCCTGCTCCTCTTGTGCCAGGAACAAGACGCCCAAACACCTGCCATATGGCCGTCTTCTGCCTCTGCCTATACCTTCAGTTCCGTGGCAACACATTGCAATGGACTTTATTACGGACTTGCCATTGTCCTCCGGACACACAGTCATATGGGTCGTGGTGGACCGGTTCTCTAAAATGGCTCATTTCGTCCCTATGGCTGGACTGCCCTCTGCTCAGGAACTCGCGGACGCCTATATACATCACATCTTACGCTTGCATGGCTTTCCATCACACATCGTGTCCGACAGAGGAACTCAGTTCACCTCCCGCTTCTGGAGGGCTCTCTGCAAACATCTGGGAGTGACTCTGGACTTTTCTTCTGCCTACCATCCTCAGTCTAATGGCCAAGTGGAAAGGGTCAATCAAATCTTGACCTCCTTCTTACGACACTACGTCAACGCCCATCACGACGACTGGTCCACGCTTCTTCCTTGGGCTGAGTTCTCCCATAACCACCACGTCAGTGAGTCCTCCTCCAGCTCTCCCTTTCATGTCGTTTACGGACTTCAGCCCTCCGTTCCATTGCCTGTATCTCCTTCTTCGGATGTCCCTGCTGCTGATGCTGTAGCCCGTGACTTTGCAACCATTTGGGACTCTGTCAAGGCGTCCCTTGGGCGTGCTACCCTGCGGATGAAGAGACATGCAGACAAGAGACGTCTGGACCCTCCGTGTTTCTCTCCTGGTGATCTAGTCTGGCTTGCTTCCAAGTACGTCCGATTGAAGATACCATCCTACAAGCTGGGTCCTCGCTACATCGGGCCGTTTAAAGTCCTCAGCAAAATCAATGAGGTCTCCTACAAGCTCCAGCTCCCGGCCACGATGAGGATACCCAACTCCTTCCACGTCTCCCTGCTCAAGCCGGTTGTCCTTGGTCCCTTCTCCGCTGCTGCCAGTTCGGCTCCTCCTCCTATAGCCGATGACGACATCTATGCGGTAAGGGATATCGTGGCCATGAAGACCGTACGGGGTCGACAGTTCTTCCTGGTGGACTGGGCAGGGTATGGTCCTGAGGATAGGTCCTGGGAGCCACGGGAGAATGTGGGTACTCCGCTGATCCGTGCCTTCCTGTCCCGGTTGCGGGGAGGGGGGCGTGGGGGGGGGGGGTACTGTCACGCTCCCCGGGTCCCCTGCGCTGCTCCCCGGCTCACCTGTCACGCTCCCCGGCTCCCCTGCCTCACTCCCCGGTTCCTCAGTCCGGTGTCCACCGCTCCCCGCGCTCCAGCATCCATTGCCGGCGCTTCCCAGGCGTCCTGGTCCCCGCTCCCGGCGCCCGTCGGCGTCTCAGCCCCAGCCCGGCTCTGCTGCTTCCTCCTCTCAGCTTCCTGCTCTGGCTTCTGGCACCTGGGCCGCACGCATGCGCATTAGGGCGCGCGCGCGGTCATTGACCCTTTCTTAAAGGGCCAGCGTCCATTGACAGGAAATGAAGCACACAGGTACAGGGTATAAAGGGGTTTAATGTCCAAGTGGGCGGGGCCTGATCTTCGTGTTTCCCAAGCTAGGAGTCAGGTCTCCTTGTGTCTTTCTGCCATACTTACGTATCTCTCTTCTAGAGCCGATCCTGCCTCGCCATCCGGTCCTGCCGCATCCCGCACCCCGAACGCTGCTTATCTGCCATCCTGACAGTCCGTACCATCTCGGATCCCTGTGGTGACCCGTCATCTCGCTCCAACGGTTCCGGACTCCGCCTGACATCATCTCGGCTTCCGAACCTGAGCTCCGTCACCCGGACTACCATCAGTGACTCCGTGGTCCCAGGGACTTCTCCATTATACTCTTGTGCACGGACTGCCCTGCTACCTGTAGTGCTCCAGCTACCGGACCCCTTACCATCATCAAGGAGTTCGGCCCAGTGGATCCACCTCCTGGGTCTGCCCGTCCACCTGGCCCTAACAGCCTCACAGTCCCCTGATCTGAACATCATTGAAAATCTGTGGCTAGACCTCAAGAGAGCAGAGCATGCAAGATGACCAGGAATCTCACAGAACTGGAAGACTTTTCCAAGGAAGAGCAGTGCATGCAAGATGACCAGGAATCTCACAGACTGGAAGATGTCTCCAAGGAAGAGCAGTGCATGCAAGATGGCCAGGAATCTCACAGAACTGGAAGACGTCTCAAAGGAAGAACAGTGCATGAAAGACGAGCCAGACATTTCACAGAACTGGAAGACATCTCCAAAGAAGAGCAGAGCATGCAAGATGAGCCAGGAATCTCACAGAACTGGAAGAGTTTTCCAAGGAACAACGGATGAAAATCCCTCCAACAAGAATTCAACAACTATTGGCTGCTACAAAAAGAGTTCTCAAAAAGCTCCTACTAGAGCCAGCTCCACTTTCATCTCTTAGAGTGTCACAGAGTTTTGCACAAACTTCACTAATTGTCATGACAGCATTGGGCACTGGTCAGATTGCAGATGCTAACACTCTTCACGATGGTTTCTCTGGTGTCTGCGATTAATATAGGCAGACTCGGGCATCGACCTGCTGTGTCCCGATTCATAGGCAGGTTACTAAGAGTTAATCTCTGCTGCTCTGCTTGCTACTTTGGTCATATCTGCTCCCCTCTTGTTTATGCTGGTTAAAACCTTCCACCCATGCCGGCTATAGTTTATTCTATGTTGGTCTGGGAGGTGTAGTGTCTTTGATCACATGTGGTGGGGAGGCCAATCATTTCTGCTTCCCTTCTGTTTTAGGTGAATGAAATATACTTCTCATTCCAGCTATAGCTTATATGTTTGTCTTTGAGGTGTAGTGTCCCAGATTCTTTGGTGATAGCTGCGCTCTTTGCTTAGTGGAGTTGTGGAGTTTACCCCCATTTTGTAGCTTCCTTCCTGCTCTTGTTTTTCTCCTGAATCTCTTATTGTCTTTACGTGTGTGTGTGTGTGTGTGTGTGTGTGTGTGTGTGTGTGTGTGTGTGTGTGTGTGTGTGTGTGTGTGTGTGTGTGTGCGTGCTGTGTAACAGAGTTTTGGTTCTCCCTTGTTTGTCTTTATCTGGGGTTTACATCACACTCCTGTCCCTCCCTGGGGGTAGGGCGAATCAGATCAGGACTAGACAGGACCAGGGCCAGGAAGGAGACTCAGGCATCTCCACCATCAGGAGTATCCCTGTGATTAGGGATGACCATGGGCCCACTAGCTTGTGGGACAGCTTACGGGCCCCTGTATCTCAAAGTCTTCTTAACATAGAGTCTCTTTGCCGTGGCTCAAAGAGGGTGCTGCAGTCATCCCCAGGTCCTCCTCTGTCACCGGTGGGACTCAATGATTGGCCCAACTGAAGAAAATAGAAAAGCAAAGCCCCAAGATGCCCGTTTTAACCACAATTACTAGAAGGCAAAACTTTGCATTCACGTCACATTTGATCGTACGTCTTATTTTATCTAAATATTTAGAACGGGCACATTTACAGCTTAGAATGAAAGCTCATTAAAAATTATTAATGTACAGATCTAAAATCCCATCATGGGTATTTATGTACGATACTTGATGAGAATAGAGATGTGCTTTAGAAATAATGACAGATTTGAAAGGCTGACACCAAACTCTGCCGAGCAGATCATTTACTTTTTACATCTAAGGCCCCTGGTTCCAGCCTTCTGCGAGAGAACAGATAACAGCTTTGCTCATCCAAACACAAAAATAGTCATTTCCCCCGAGATCCCTTCCCAGAAGACACGGAAATACAGAGTTTGCTGACGCCCAATGGCAAATGATCACGTTTCATTCTTAATAGACAGTTCCGCTGGGATCCCACTAATGGCATTTCTGCAGCATTGTATGGATAGTCTTCTCTGTGTAGGTTAATATCTGTGCTGCATCTGTCATGCTTCTGTTTTATGAGTTATGAATAGCTATCAATCATGGGTAGGATGAAGTGAAGCATCTTGTAATTCAGAATGAATTGTAAAATGGGTGGAGGAGGGGGATGCAAAGTGATTCAGTTACTCGGTATCTAGCCGAGAGCAGGCGGGGCTGCCATGTCACAATGAAGGGCATAGATCTGGTTGAGCAATAATCCCGGAATCGCCCCAGTGACCCTGACATTCCTCTATACAGGTAATAAATCTATATGACGATATAAACAGCAAACAATGTAAACAGTGATGATCAAGAGGTATCTCATCGATACTTGTTGGCCACTACAACATTTCAGGAATTTTCATGTTTGTTAAAGGGTTAATTTTGACTTTTAGGATTGCTATCTTCAAAAGGTGGCACTAGAGGTCGTCTACTTCCTCACTGATGAGACAATTTGCACTTTTTGGGTAATCTTGATATTGGTCTACTGGTTATTAGTAGAGACGAGCAAATACATTAAATTCTACTCAAATGTTACAAAAGTTTGCATTCCACAGATTCAGCAAATTCACTTTTCTGATCCAAAAAAGGCCATTTAAGGTTAAAAAATACTTACCGTATACTGACCTTACCGCTCACCTATCTGGCCCTTTGCTCTTCACCGCTATCCCATCTGGTTGTTGTCATATGTGGCACCCCTGAGGCTCTGGTTGCCACAGGGTACTGCACCTCAGTTAAGGCGCGGTATCCATCTTTAATAAGGGGGGTTTAAACACTGGTGTTCCACATTCATACTCTACATACAGCTTAGGAGCCTTTACACAGGGTGGGATGACTCAGGGTAGATAGGGGGGGTGGCCATCATGATGCATGGGACTTCCCCGGTCACTGAAACCAACCACCTGGGGGATGGGTTCCACTTTGGGGTAGAAGTAGGCACAACACACATCAAAAAGAGAGACCAGTCAGGACCATAGTTCTGACAAGACACTTCTGGAACTCTTGGCCTTTAGTAGACCTGGAGATTGGAGCAGAGCTGAGCATGTGTACCTAACTACTGAGGGGGGGGGGGGGGGGACATCCTAGAAATAGGACATTCTCTCTCTTTTTCCTCAAACACCGGTGGTGGCACCTTACATGCTTGGGATTGAGCGGAGCCCATGATGGCAAAGAACAGCACTTGGGTGCAGCTTTAAATCGGTGAGTAAAAGAACCTGGAAACGCAGTTGCCAACTTAGACTCTGTTTAACGACGCCGTTGCCCCGCGCTTCGGCGCTTCCAAGGGACTGCCATTTCCTCATCATCCACCCGCCTGTGGGGAGCGACACCATCCCACCTGCCATAACACCTGCCCTGGCGAGGAATTCTGCAGCAGCGGCTACTCCCTGGACGCATACCACAGGTGGCGTCATGACAAACTTTCTCCAACACCCCGCTATCCCTTCCCAACGAGTAGGTTAACCACCTGCCCCATGGGGCGCTGCACATATGTACTGATCTCCATTGTTCGTGCTGAAATCTACAGACCTCTCACAGTGAGTCAGGACTTTCAGTGGTTCTGCGCATGCGCGTCATGATGTTGGATGTGCTTGTGCTGAACCCTCCCCGGCCTCATCAGAGCTGGATGTTCCGGCTCAGTGTGAGAGATCTTGGGATTTCAGAATAATTGGAGGGGTCATAAGATGCGGTGAGGACTGAACAGATGATGGTGAAGAGCGTAGGAGGCGTAGAGGTGTGCAATAAGGTGAATGTAACGATTTATTTTATTTTATAATACAGTTTGATCCTTAACATTTCCAAACAAACCTCTGAGGCCTTCAGAGAACAGCAGTAGTTCTACTGAGAAGAATAATGGGGGTGGATCAACTATGCTTTGGGGTTGTGTTGTAGCCAATGGCACGGGGAATATTTCACGGGTAGAGGACAGGATGGATTCAATGAAATTTCAACAAATTCTTGTTGCAAACATAACATTATCTTTAAAAAAGCTGAAGATGAAAAGAGGAGAAAGGAGGAGAAAAGAGGATGGCTTCTACAAGTGGATAATGATCCTAAATACACGTCAAAATCCACAAAAGACGACCTCAAAAGGCACAAGCTGAAGGTTTTACAATGGCCCTCACAGCCCCCTGATCTGAATATAATTGAAAACCTGTGGCTAGACCTCAAAAGGGCAGAGCATGCAAGACGACCCAAGAATCTCACAGACCTGGAAGACATTTCCAAGGAAAAGCAGTGCATGCAAAATGGGCCAGGAATCTCACAGAACTGGAAGACATCTCCAAAGAAGAGCAGTGCATACAAGATGAGACAGGAATCTCACAGAACTGGAAGACGTCTCCAAGGACGAGCAGTGCATGCAAGACGAGCCAGGAATCTCACATAACGGGAAGATATCTCCAAGGAAGAGCAGTGCATGCAAGATGAGCCAGGATTCTCACAGAACTGGAAGACGTCTCCAAGGAAGAGCAGTGCATGCAAGATGAGCCAGGATTCTCACAGAACTGGAAGACGTCTCCAAGGAAGAGCAGTGCATGCAAGATGAGCCAGGATTCTCACAGAACTGGAAGACGTCTCCAAGGAAGAGCAGTGCATGCAAGACGAGCCAGGAATCTCACAGAACTGGAAGACATCCCTAAGGAAGAGCAGTGCATGCAAGATGAGCCAGGAATCTCACAGAACTGGAAGACGTGTCCAAGGAAGAGCAGTGCATGCAAGATGAGCCAGGAATATCACAGAACTGGAAGACGTGTCCAAGGAAGAGCAGTGCATGCAAGATGAGCCAGGAATCTCACAGAACTGGAAGACGTGTCCAAGGAAGAGCAGTGCATGCAAGATGAGCCAGGAATCTCACATAACTGGAAGACATCCCTAAGGAAGAGCAGTGCATGCAAGGTGAGCCAGGATTCTCATAGAACTGGAAGACGTCTCCAAGGGAAAGCAGTGCATGCAAGACGAGCCAGGAATCTCACAGAACTGGAAGACATCCCTAAGGAAGAGCAGTGCATGCAAGATGAGCCAGGAATCTCACAGAACTGGAAGACGTGTCCAAGGAAGAGCAGTGCATGCAAGATGAGCCAGGAATCTCACATAACTGGAAGACGTGTCCAAGGAAGAGCAGTGCATGCAAGACGAGCCAGGAATCTCACAGAACTGGAAGACATCCAAGGAAAAATGAATGAAAATCCCTCAGACAAGAATTGAAAGACTCTTAGCTGCTACAAAAAGAGTTTACAAGCTGTGATATTTGCCAAACCGGGTGCTACTAGGTAATAACTATGCAGAGTGCCCAAACGTTTGCATTGGCTCATTTTCCCTTTTTATTAATTTAAAAATGTAAAAGATGAAAATACATTTTTTTATAGAATACAAAGGGAATGTGTCAGCTTTAACTTTATGCCTTTTACAGATCAGTTCATCTTTACTTTGCTTAACGGTTCACAATAATAGTAATTTTGACCAGGGGTGCCCAAACTTTTGCATGCCACTGTAGTATTGTAGTATTTTTGGTGATTATTTTTATTATTGAACAAGTACAGAGCTGTCAGTGAATCCAACAGGTGAATAAACCTAAATATTTAAGAAATTACATGTAAGATTTTATCTTTCTTAAGACAATTTCTATGTATGCTACATATCTCAATATTGAATAGTGACAAACATTGCACACATAGCTGAAATGTATATTTTATACTATGCCACTTCTCTGACTTTGCCGAGTTTTATGTGTGCAGCCATACACATATTTATACTAGTGAAGCCCATCAGTATACCCTCACGGTATAGTACACTTTCAAGGCCCTTACAGTGCCCCTCTACATAGTATGATGCCCCCACAGTAGCCCTATGCAGTATCGTCACCTTACAGTGCCCAACACAGAATAATATGATGCCCATAGAATGCCCCATACAACATTATACCTCCATACTACATTTTCCCCACACAGTATGACGCCACAATAGTGCCAAACACACATAGTATATTGCCCCCACAGTAGACTCCTGTACACATAATATGATGCCCCCACAGCCCCCCAAACAGTATAATATATTGCGCTCCCACAGCCCCCCATACATATTATGACGCCCCCACAGTCCCCCACACACAGTATGCTGCCCCTCACATACCCCCACAGTATAATTCATGATGCTCAGACAGGCCTACTCATGCCCCCCAACATCCCCTACAGTATGATGTCTCAACAGTCCCCCACTTGGTATAATTTCCCTGCATCCCCCCACACAGTATCATTTTCTCACAGCTCTTCACACAGTATGATGCCCTAACAGCAGCCCAGATGTAGTATGATGCACCTACTGCTCCCCAAAACCACCCGCACACAATATGATGCCCCCACAGGCCCCCAAACAGTATAACGTATTGTGCTCCCACAGCCCCCCATACATATTATGATGCCCCCACAATCCCCCACACAGTATGATTTTCTCACAGCTCTTCACACAGTATGATGCCCTAACAGCACCCCAGATATACTATGATGCCCCTACAGGCTCTCCCACACAGTATACTGCTCCCCAAAACTGCCCACACAATGAATGATGTCTCCACAGCCCCCCGCACAAAGTAAAAAAAAAAAGGATCTGCTTTTCCTCTAAAAATAAATCTTTTGGGCTGTGGCTTGTATTGCAGCACATCCCATTCAAGTGCATAAGGCAGGGCTGCAATACCAGATACAGCCAGTAGACAAGGGTGGCGCTGTTTTCGAGGGGCGGGGGAGCAAACCCTTTTCCTATTCCCATCACCCGTTTTAATACTTTATACAAAAATGTGAAGAATCCAATATTGTGATGTTTTCCCCTTTTTAAACAGTTGTCACCTATATTTTGAAGTAACATTTGCAGCCCTTTAATCTGCAGGTTTTGTGCCGACTTCTGATCCTTGGTCAAGTAGGAAAATAAGTCTGAGCCGAGCAATACATTAATGTGCTCAGCCTGACCCTGGTGAGCGGCGGAGCTCGGATCTATCGTGATGGGGGCAGAAATCACACACCTTCCTTCTAACACAGCCACATCTCCAGATTTAGTTAATCCCAAATTGAACTCACAACATGAACTATAAGCTAGCAATGCCGCACCGCTGGAAAACAAACCATGATTTGCTATATGGTTATTTAGTAAACGCCGCTGGTTTTTGGATGAAAAGTTGATACTTTATTTAGCTAAAATGAATACGTTAGATAATACTGTATATAGTTGTAGTATTTGGATTTTTGTTTGTTGCCCCCTATAGAATGAGTTATCTGAGAATCTGTCAGTGAGCTCGTACTAACAGAGAATTTATAACTGTTATCTGTCTTTTTCTGAGCTCCTCTCAGCTGATTTTTTACTGTTATCTGTCTTTTTCTGAGCTCCTCTCAGCTGATTTTTGACCAAGGTCTACACCAAAGTTGAATGTACAAAGCAACAGCAAGTCTCTAAAATAGAGGTGGAGAATCTTTTTTCTGTCAAGGGCCATTTAGATATTTATAACCTCATTTGGGGGCCGCAGAAAATGATCAACTTGAAAATGATCCTGTGATATTTGGTCACATATTTAATTCACTTACCCCTAATGAGTTAGTTGAAACATGTTCTCTTTGGTGCAACTGTGATGTTTGGTGGCTTTGATCATGCTGCTATTCTGCTTTTTTAGATTTCTGTTGGTCTGGAGCGTAGTCGACTCCGATAGGTTTTTGAAAGAACTCGCAGTAGTAACTTGTACTAAGCACAGATGTGTATTACACTTCAGGTCTCCTCACAGTGGCAAATACATCACTATTCATGTTACATTTTAGAACCCAAGTAGTTGGAGGTCTGACGTATACATCACATAGGAGACACTGAGACTGGTGTATATACATCACATAGGAGACACTGAGACTGGTGTATATACATCACATAGGAGACACTGAGACTGGTGTATATACAACACATAGGAGACACTGAGACTGGTGTATATACATCACATAGGAGACACTGAGACTGGTGTATATACATCACATAGGAGACACTGAGACTGGTGTATATGCATAACATAGGACACGCCAAGACCACTGTATATACATCTCATAGAACACACTGGGACTGCTGTGTATACATTACATTGGAGGCACCGAGACTGCTGTATGTACATCACATAGGAGATACTGAGACTGCTGTATAAACATCACATAGGAGATATTGAAACTTCTGACTGTGTATCACGTAGGAGATACTGAGACTGCTGTACAGACATCACATAGGAGATACTGAGACTGTTGTATAAACATCACATAGGATATATTGAAACTGCTGACTGTGTATCACGTAGGAGACACTGAGACTGCTGTACATACATCACATAGGAGACACTGAGATTGCTGTTATACATAACATAGGACACACCGAGACTGCGGTATATACATCTCATAGAAGACACAGAGACTGCTATGTTTCATTGCATAGGAGATACTAAAACTACTGTATACATCACATAGGATGCACAGAGACTGCTCTATACACATCACATATTAGATACTGAGACTCTGCTGTATACATCACATAGGAGACAGCAAGACTGCTGTATTTACATCACATAGGAGACACCAAGACTCTGCTGTAAATTATCTATTGGATTCAGCTCCGGTGATCGGCTCGTCCATCCGAGCAGATTTATTTTCTTTCTCTGAAACCAATTGAGCGTGTCCTTGGCCGTGTGTTTGGGATCATTCTCTTGCAGAAATGTCCTCCTTCGTTTCATCTTCATCCTCCTGGTAGATAGCAGCAAATTTTTATCAAGAATGTCTCATTACATTTGTTCACTTATCCTTCCTTATATGAAGTTTCCAGTGCCGTTTGCTGAAAAACAGCCCAACACCATGATGTTCCCACCTCCAAACCTCACTGTTGTTGGTATTAAGAGGGTAATTTGGCTTTTGACTTGATCATGTTGTGTATTACGGCATCCAAAGTGTTCAATTTTGTTCTCATCTGACCAGACTATATTTTCCCAGAGTTTCACAGACTTGTCATCTAAATGTTGTTGAGTTTAAATGCTTTATATGCTCTAAATGCTCTTGAACCTGCTTTTTGTTCAGCAATTGAGTCTTCGTTAGTGAGCGTGCATACAGGAGCGTGCAGACAGACCGTGGAGGGTGAGTTAATTACTTATTGTTTTTTTTTTTTTTCGAAACAATTGCATCTGCTGCAGGTGGTCCTTGGCTCTTGAAAACTCTTCTGATAATTCTTTATCACTCCTCTGAAATCTTGCGGGGAGCAACTGGTGGTTGGCGGCTTATGGTAAAATGATAAATAAATCTTTATTTTTATATAGCGCTTACATATTCCGTAGCTCTTTACATACATCAGGAAATCTGTCCCCATTGGGGTTCACAATCTAAATTCCCTAGCTGTATGTCTTTGGAGTGTGGGAGGAAACCGGAGAACCCGGTGGAAACCCACACAAACACGGGGAGAATATACAGACTCCTTGCAGATGTTGTCCTTGGTGGGATTCGAACCCAGGACCCCAGCGCTGCAAGACTGCAGTGCTAACCACTGAGCCACCACAAGACTGCAGTGCTTACCACTGAGCCACCACAAGACTGCAGTGCTAACCACTGAGCCACCGTGCCGCCCATGATAATCTTTCTCCTTTTGGATTATAGCCCTAACAGAGCTCATGGGAACCTTCAGTAGTTTAAATCTAAAGAACAAAAGATAGGAGTGTGAGCCGACAGCACAATAACACATAAAGGTGATAAATAGTAGGAAGGAAAACTTACAGCACAGGTGGGAGGCAGATCACCTTTTACCCCTTATCGTTGTGGATTGATGAAGCTTCTGTAACCAATGCCATCAGTATATTTTGCAACAATAAGGTTACAAAGGTCTTCAGGCAGCTCACTGGTTTTACCTATCATGAGATGTTTCTTGTGTGGCACCTTGGTAATAAGACACCTTTTGATAAGCCATACGTAGAACCAGCTGATATTATTTTTCACTAAGTGGTGGGATTGCTTTCTAATTATTGATAGATTTCAGCTGGTGTCAGTACTTTCTATGGCTTTTTGCCTCTCTCTTTCTGAATGTGTTCAATACTTTTTTTCTGTATCATTTCTCATTATTATACATCATTACATTTATAGACATCTATGATTTGATTTATTTACTTGTGTGGATTGGATGGGTTGTTACTGAAACCTGGTGAGAAATTCATGTCAATAACACCATTAGGAATATATTTACTTAGAACATTGGTGAAGTGTTCAATACTTATTTCACCCACTGTATATCATAGAAGAAACTGTGGCACATACATTACAGGAGACATGGGGCTATATATACATCAATGAAAACGCTGCATCTGCAGTATATATGTGAAGCCCCTGGACTATCAGGTCGTCACAGGGTATTGCACAATATGCCCTCCCGTGCAGTATCCACCTCCATCTTCCTTATGGGTCCCTAACAAAATGGTGTTGCCTACATCAGCTAATCAAATCCTAGATACACCCTGCACCACACCCACCAGGCACACCAGTGGACGGCTTGAGTGGAATAGAGTCGCCCACCTGGGGGTCAGGGAGGGGAGGTGAGGAGTGTAGTCAGTAGTTGAACAGTTGTTGAGTAGCCCTTGAGCTGTGGAGGTCGGGAGCGGGGACTCCCAGAAGGAGACTGTCTAGGTGGCAGGCAGTGGTCTGGAACTGAAGGGGTTGGACCCCCGGTCGAAGGGGATCATGGCAAGGGGCTCAGATCTGTCGAGCAGGACAGTCGGTGGCCTTGCACCATCACCGGGCTGGGACCAAGGCGCAATGAGAGGGATAGGACTTTCCATTCAAAACGGTCCAGAAAATCCCAAGCGTAGGCCTGAGAGCAAGCTCCCACACTTAGCCACAGTGGGGAGCGGGACCCGGCAAGTTTCACACTATTGGGACCACCAGAGAAGTAAACTTAGTGCCAGGAGGCAAGTCACGGATCACCGGGCAGCACCACTGGGGACGGGACCCGAACTAGCTCACCTCAGTGGCAGCGGTGTCCAGAGATTTGGTTTACTCGGTTGTCAGTGTCTGCTTAATGGACTGAGTGAGTACAAGAGTGATCCCTGCATCCCATGGCCTTAGGGGTACTTTGCACGTTGCGACATCGCTAGCATCGCCTAGCGATGCCGAGCACGATAGTCTCCGCCCCGTCGCAGATGCAATATCTTGTGATTGCTGCCGTAGCGAACATTATTGCTACGGCAGCTTCACACGCACTTACCTGCCCTGCGACGTTGCTCTGGCCGGCGACCCGCCTCCTTCCTAAGGGGGCGGGTCGTGCGGCGTCACAGCGACGGCACACGGCAGGCGGCCAATAGAAGCGGAGGGGTGGAGATGAGCGGGACGTAAACATCCCGCCCACCTCCTTCCTTCCTCATTGCAGGCAGGACGCAGGTAGGAGATGTTCCTTGCTCCTGCGGCTTCATACACAGCGATGTGTGGTGCCGCAGGAACGAGGAACAACATCGTATCTCCTATTGGTGCGACATTATGGAAATGACCGACGCTACACAGATCACCGATTTTCGACGCTTTTGCGATCGTTTATCGGCGCATTTAGGCTTTACACGTTGCGACGTCGTTACCGGCGCCGGATGTGCGTCACTTTCGATTTGACCCCGACGATATTGCAGTAGCGATGTCGCAGTGTGCAAAGTACCCCTTATTCTCCACACACTGAGTCCCGGGGGATTTCCCCTACTCGTGGAGGGTTCTAATACCTTGCTGCCCTGTTCCATCATCCCCGGGTACTCCCAAAAGCAGCGGTGGTACTCCTAATTACCACGCACCACGGGTGGCGTCACAAACTCTATAATCCCTTGTAAATACCCCCCTTCATTTGAGCGGCTGCACGACCCCCGAGTCTGGAGCCCTTCGAGCCACTGAGAACCCGGATCCGAGCAGCCCAGCTGCTGTCACGGGGGCGGCACATATACAACACAGGAAACTCAGGGGCTGCCACTGCCGTCTTCATCTAAGGGATGGGACCACATTGCGTGCTAACTCTGCCCACAAAGTATGTCCTGAGGCTGGCACTGGCCGCGTCAGGACGGAATCTTTCACTGTATGAGCCTGCAGCGTTTAGTAGTGAATGCTCACAGTGCAAGGAGGAATTAAAGGACCAGCAGGTGGCAAAACGCAGTTACCGGCCCGAGGACTGTGGTCCTTGGGAATCTGCCCAGAGGCCAGAGAAAAGGTCATCACCTCAGGCTGGAGATCACCCACCGTTGCTCTAAGAGGAAAACAGTGCAACATTTTGAATGGAACTTAATTGTAAAAATTAAAAATGTATAATAGGGCAAGTAGAAATAAAGTAGGTGGTAATAAGTTACTTAGCTTGGTTAGTTCAGGTGGACTTACGATAACCTGCACTAACCAAGTTCACCTGCACTAACCAAGCTAAGTAGGTAACATAATACCACCTGCACTATTTCTACCTGCCATATTATACATTGAAGAATTAGTAGAATTTGTACAGGGCGAGCAAGGGACGGCCACCATGGAACGGAGGCACCACTATCCTTTAGGGTGTAAATCCTCCATTGGTAGGCAGGTATATCAGTTTCTTAGGGAAAGTGCAGTTTTAATCACTTGGTTTATCACACATTTTGCTAAATGTCTACTTTAATGTATATCTATTAAAGTTTGACTTTAAGTGTATCTGCTTTAGGCCCCCTTCACACGTCCGTGAAAATCACGCACGTGTTTCACAGACGTGTCAAAGGTGTGCACTGTCCTCCGTGTGCCGTGTTTATGGCACACGTGTGTTCTCAGTGTGTTATCCATGATAACACACGGAGAACAGGAACTTTCTGCTCACCTGTCCCTGGCGTTGCTGTCCGTGGTGCTGATCTTCGGTCTCCGGTCCTGCCGACTCCCCGCTGCTGCTGCTTCCGGCCCGCAGTGGAGTGAATATTCATGAGCATAATGAGCGGGGGTCGGAAGCAAGTGACAGCAGCAGCAGAGACAGCGGTGCTGGAGAAGGTGAGTATAGAAATTCTTTTTATTTCACAGGCACGTGTGTTTTTTCCGGTGTGTGTCACATGGATCACATCTGTGTGGTCCGTGTGACACCCGTGATGCCGGAGAAAAATGGACATGTCTACGTGTGGAGCACACAGACACATATATGCTCCACACGGACACATGGTCAATGGCAAAAGATGTATGTGAGCGCAGACCCATTGATTTTAATGGGTCTACGTGTGCCCGTGTCTCCGACCAAACACGTACCGGAGACACGGACATGTGAAGGAGGCCTTAAGGGAATTTTCTGTTGTTTTTTTTTTCATTTCTTGCAATTGCCATTGGTGCATTGTAGAACTGGAGAACTGTAATTTTGCAAAAAGAAAGCCACCTCTATCGGCTCCATGACACATGAGCCTATGAGCAACGGCACTTGTCGGATCATTCACAGTCAGGATCTAAGGAGGTGACAATATAACATTTTTTGACCCGATACATCCTTTCATTTTATTTTTTTTCATAAAGTACAAATTTATTAATAATGACTAAAGTAACAAAAGTGCAAAAAAAGTGAGTATTTTAGTTTGGATAGCCATTTATTGGCCTTAAGCATTAATAAATGCTTCTTCCTATTCATCAGGGAAACTTTAATTTGCAGAGGTGTTTTTTTCCCTTTGCTTTATTCCTTGTTTTCCAGCCATCAGCTCGCTACTACTGTAACTGACAGGCGGTGACCCCGGAACGGTCCTTCCATCTGTCCTGTTACCAGTCCCCAGGTACTGACTGTCAGCGCAGGACTTCACCACAAAAGTTCAGTTACAAAAAAAAAGGATTGTCACACTCAGCGTTAACTGTGAGAGCACAAAATAACAGCGGTACATCGGCACTGCTACATCTGCACAGACTTATCGGAATAGCGGCCTTTACAAGTGAGAGGGATTCATCCACAGCCTGTATTATGTCCCCAATCATACATATTACGTCTCCCCCTTGTGTCACCCATTCTTTGTTCATGTCCCAGAAGTCTCTGTCTTTGACCCCACTTTCAACTAAAACATTAGTGCACGCCCTCATCATCTCCCGCCTAGATTACTGCAACATCCCTCTCATCTCGCACTCTTCCCTGCAATCCACCCTTAAATCTGCTGTCCCGTTAATTCAGAAGTCTTTTCCTCTTAAGGCCGCTTTACACGCTGCGACATCGCTCAAGCGAACTCGTTGGGGTCACGGAATTTGGGACGCACATCCGGTCGCTTTAGCGATATCGTTGCGTGTGACACCTTTGAGCGATTTTGCATCGTTGCAAAAACGTGCAAAATCGCTCATCAGTGACATGGGGGTCCATTCTCGAATATCGTTGCTGCAGCAGTAACGAAGTTGTTCCTCGTTCCTGCGGCAGCACACATCGCTCCGTGTGACACCGTTGCACAGCTTCTTTCTTGGGGTTATATTTGACTCCGATCTCTCCTTCACTCCGTATTCAATCGCTCATGTCACCTCCACCTCCAAAACATCTCTAGAATTCTACCTTTTCTTACTTCGACTTTGCAAAACTCTTACCATCGCTGCTATTAATTCTTACTTGCACTTTTGCAACTCTCTACTAATCGGTCTCCCTATTACTAAACTATCCCCTCTCCAATCCATCCTGAATGCAGCAGCCAGGATCATAATCCTTTCCAACCACTACAGTCATGCCTCTGCTCTGTGCCAGCCATTGCACTGGTTACCCATTCGCTACAGAATACAAAACAAACTGATCTCTCTCACCAACTAAGCTCTCCACAGCTCTGCACCACCTTACAGCTCCTCCCTCATCTCTGTGTTATCACCCCACCTGTGCCTTCCGTTCTACTAATGACCTAAGACTGTCAACCTCAATAATCCACACCTCTCACTCCCATCTCCAAGATTCCAAGACTTCTCTATCCACTATCCAGGTATCTGTTGATTTGTGTTTCTCTGTAATGTTCATGTCCTCTCTGAATTGTAAAGTTCTGCAGATAATGGAATACTAAATAAAAATTATAATTTTTATTCTCCACTGGCACTGACTGGTCACAGATGACTTCTGACGGAGATTCAGCAACTTCCGCTGATGTCACATCTACAGAGCAGCAAGTAATATACCCTTTTTATCTGTCACGTCTCTTGGTCTCCATATAAAGTGATGAGGCATTTTTGGTCATTCTCAGCCTTCAGGTTTTGAGTATGACCACATCAACCTCTACAATCTGTATAGTTATACTCTATTATTGCAATATCAAGGGGTATGAAATGACTGAATAGGGACACCTATACTGGCCCTCAGACTGGGGTCTCTGCGCTGTCCCTTGTCTCAGAGGTACACTTGATGGTAGTGAGGTCTGAACCCCCAGCGTGACCCTGACTCAGATCCGAGCCCTGTTCTTACTCCCCCTCTCCCCCACCCTGGGGACGGGCTGGACACACCGTAACAAACCCTACAAATGACACGGACAAGGGAAAAAAACAAAACTCACATATATATACATATATATATATATATATATATATATATATATATATATGTCTCAAATACACATTACACACAAACGAGAGACTATATGTGTACGGCAGGGAAATAAAGTACAAGGAAGAAAGTAAACACACAACGGGGAAACTTCCACACCACTGAGACCGCAAACTACTGGTCACCAAGAGTAGGTTCACCACAAAGACCGGAATCGCAGGAGCATAAGCTAAAGCTATAATCGGCAGCAAACAATCAGGCTTCCAAGCCTTAAATAGGGGGGAGACAGCTGAATAGGAATTAGCCAGCTGAGTGCCAAGGAGCTGCACACCACTCCACAGGAATTAACTGCTGCATGACTGGAAAGTAGTGATAAAGACTCAGCTGATGCCCGGTTGAGGCTGAGCAACTTGCCTGTCGAACTCTGCAATGTGAACAGAGTCTGCCGCCGCCGCTGCCGCAGCGCCCCACCAGTGTGGACCTGAACTCCACATGACATGCAATTTCGCTCCTTTTCCGGGATCCCCTCTAAATACCCGCAGGTCTCTCGTAAACCATGTGAGTGACATGCAGCGCTGGAAAAATCCAGATAACTAAGCGGCAGATTAATGGCTTCTCTGATATTATTATTCACTGTAGGTAAAACAGAGCTCCATGGAATATAATGAAATGCTGAATGCACTGCCCTCCCCGCAGCCAACTGTTCCTGCCCGGGGCTAGGACTCATCCCCCCTTTTATTTCCGCTGTAGTCGCATTTAGGAATTTCGCCAGATTAAAAGAAACTTTTACCTCTATTAAGCCCAGATCCCCTTTCAACGGCCGAAAGCCTGAGCTGTAACAGCATCCGCTTTGCTGCTGCACGGGCTCCATCCATCAGGCTGACAGAGGAATCCGATGGGCCAGTCATATTGTCTATATTTCATACACAAACATCAGGCTTGCTGACAGCACTTTGCACACTCGGAAATTGCTTTTGCTGTGATCTGAATTTCAACTAGAGCCGTGATTTTTTTTTCCCTCCCTCTCTTCCTTGTCTCTCGCTGCGCGACCCTCTGGAATACCTCCGTCGCCAAAGAAATAGCGCAAAAAATGCACGGCACCTTCCGCCTCCGCTTACTTTGTCATTTCTTAATTTGTCATTACGTAGAGACGTTATGGCGTTTTTTGCATTTTTTTTTTCGCTTTTTTTCCAGTGCCTATGGTCACAGCGAGCAGCCGGGTATTACAGATGCTGCCCTATGGCCCCGCTGGAAAATGTGTTTCATGAAGGAGGCAGTTAAAATGATGACACTGTAAAAGGCTGGGGAGACGTTATAAGTCTTCCTCGGCAGCTGGTTATAATCCCGTCTATGGCTCAACGCCTGGACTGTTGTTATCGGGGATAACTGACAGGCTATTTAAGCAGGTTGGTTAACTATTCCGCCGTAGAAGGAGGGGCGCGCTAAAGGATTATTACTCCATAGAGGCTGTCCGGATGATTGAGGTAGCCCCCATTGGTTACAATGTACCCACACTCCTGTCTTTTTCCCTTTAGTTTTAATACCTGGTGTATTTCAGTCTCATAATAACCCATCTACAACGCCCGCCCCGGCCCGGTCACACAATGGATTGTCATTACTTTTTAGTTGCCGTAATATATATTCAAGTAGTACACAGTTAAGAAAATCCATCTTGCTGAAAGTCTGCGTAGAATGGCTGCATAAAAACACACCGAGCTCTGGGGAAAAGGGATGCGGAACGCAATGGGATTTATTATTTTATCGGTCCATACAATGGGAAATGTTGTATCATGGGATAGTATAATAAAAAGAAAAAAATAATAATAAAAAAAAAATAAAATACTTCTGTAATGGGATTCCTATATATTCCCAAACTGTTTACAGTGCGAGCAGCTCCCTACTGTTTACAGTGCGAGCAGCCCTCTACTATTTACAATGCGAGCATCCCACTTCTGTTTACAGTGCAAACAGTTCCTTACTGTTTGCAGGTCGATCAGCCCCCTACTGTTTACAGTGTGAGCAGCCCACTACTGTTTACAGTGCGAGCAGCCCACTACTGTTTACAGTGCGAGCAGCCCCCTACTGTTTACAGTGTGAGCAGCCCACTACTGTTTACAGTGCGAACAGCCCACTACTGATTACAGTGCGAGCAGCCCACTACTGTTTACAGAGCGAGCAGCCCCCTACTGTTTACAGTGCGAGCAGCCGACTACTGATTACAGTGCAAGCAGCCCCCTACTGTTTACAGAGCGAGCAGCCCACTACTGTTTAGAGAGCGAGCAGCCCCCTACTGTTTACACTGCAAGCAGCCCCCTACTGTTTACACTGCGAGCAGCCCCATACTGTTTACAGTGCGAGCAGCCCTCTACTGTTTACAGTGCGAGCAGCCCCCTACTGTTTACAGTGCGAGCAGCCCCTTACTGTTTACTGTGCGAGCAGCGCCCTACTGTTTACAGTGCGAGCAGCCCACTACTGATTACAGTGCGAGCAGCCCACTACTGTTTACAGTGCAAGCAGCCCACTACTGTTTACAGTGTGAGCAGTCCCCTACTGTTTACAGTGCGAGCAGCCCACTACTTATTACAGTGCGAGCAGCCCACTACTGTTTACAGTGCAAGCAGCCCACTACTGTTTACAGTGCGAGCAGCCCCCTACTGTTTACAGTGCGAGCAGCCTTCTACTGTTTACAGTCCGAGCAGCCCTCTACTGTTTATAGTCAGAGCAGCCCCCTACTGTTTATAGTGCGAGCAAGCCCTCTGTTTACAGTGCAAGCAGTGCACTACTGTTCACAGTGCAAGCAGCCCACTACTGTTCACTGTGCGAGCAGCCCACTACTGTTTACAGTGCGAGCAGCCCCATACTGTTTACAGTACGAGCAGCCCTCTACTTTTACAGTGCGTGAAGCCCTCTACTGTTTACAGTGCGAGCAGCCCCCTACTGTTTACAGTGCGAGCATCCCTCTACTGTTTACAGTGCGAGCAGCCCTCTACTGTTTACAGTGCGAGCAGCCCTCTAACATTTACAGTGCGAGCAGCCCCCTACCATTTACAGTGCGAGCAGCCCACTACTGTTTACAGTGCGAGCAGCCCCCTACTTTTTACAGTGCGAGCAGCTCCGTCTGGATTTTATGGCAGTAACTACCAGGGGAGTGTCTATGGTCCTGAACAATTACCGGAGTAGGACATATCTATTCCCTTACTGGTGGAGTAAAGTTAGTTCGACAATTTTCTGTTCAGCCCCCAAGTTCATTTTTGTACAGTGTGTGATATACTTCTTTATTGTGATGACTGTCACTAGGTGGCATTAGAAACTACTTGCATGCAGTACATGGAGAGGTAGACAGGCCGAGGACATATACCAGGAGGCCACAACAGTACACAGGGGACAGACAGAGACGAGGTCATATACCAGGAGTGCACGACAGTAGACAAGGGGCAGACAGACGAGGTCAAAATACAAGCTGAAGGTCAGGTTTCCAGGAGAGTATGTACAAAATACAGGGAGCAGGCGGGGACGTGGTCAGGAGTAAGTCCGAGGTCAGAAGCCAGGAAGTCACTATAGAAACAGGGGGGACAGGTCAACAGCAGTCCGGCATCAAGTGGCCAAGCTCTGAACACTGAGCACCACTGGAGCCAACAGCACAACTGCGTCCTGAGCTAACACCCTCCCTAATGAAGCAGAGGAATCACCAATGAGAAGCATCTGTGTGATCACTTCCCAGGACAGCGTGAAACCCAGTGCTTGTAAAACAACCAGCAGAGCATTCATCCTGCAAAATGCTCTGCACCATAGGCAGCATATACCGGCTCTGCAGGAGAGCATAGCAGAACGATACAGAATGATCTGCACATAGGAATCGTGACAGATATCCTTGCACTGTGCATTATTGCCTTATTGTGATATCACTGTGTGCATTATTCCTTTATTGTGATATTGATATGTGCATTATTCCTTTATTGTGATATCACTGTGTGCATTATTCCTTTATTGTGATATTGATATGTGCATTATTCCTTTATTGTGATATCACTGTGTGCATTATTCATTTATTGTGATATCGCTGTGTGTATTATTCCTTTATTGTGACATCACTGTGTGCATTATTCCTTTATTGTGACATCACTGTGTGCATTATTCCTTTATTGTGACATCACTGTGTGCATTATTCCTTTATTGTGACATCACTGTGTGCATTATTCCTTTATTGTGACATCACTGTGTGCATTATTCCTTTATTGTGATATCACTGTGTGCATTATTCCTTTATTGTGACATCACTGTGTGCATTATTCCTTTATTGTGATATCACTGTGTGCTTTATTCCTTTATTGTGATATCACTGTGTGCATTATTCCTTTATTATGATATCACTGTGTGCATTATTCCTTTATTATGATATCACTGTGTGCTTTATTCCTTTATTGTGATATCACTGTGTGCATTATTCCTTTATTGTGACATCACTGTGTGCATTATTCCTTTATTGTGACATCACTGTGTGCTTTATTCCTTTATTGTGACATCACTGTGTGCATTATTCCTTTATTGTGATATCATTGTATGCATTATTCCTTTATTGTGATATCACTGTGTGCATTATTCCTTTATTATGATATCACTGTGTGCATTATTCCTTTATTGTGATATCACTGTGTGCATTATTCCTTTATTGTGACATCACTGTGTGCATTATTCCTTTATTGTGACATCACTGTGTGCTTTATTCCTTTATTGTGACATCACTGTGTGCATTATTCCTTTATTGTGATATCATTGTATGCATTATTCCTTTATTGTGATATCACTGTGTGCATTATTCCTTTATTATGATATCACTGTGTGCATTATTCCTTTATTGTGATATCACTGTGTGCTTTATTCCTTTATTATGATATCACTGTGTGCTTTATTCCTTTATTGTGATATCACTGTGTGCTTTATTCCTTTATTGTGATATCACTGTGTGCATTATTCCTTTATTATGATATCACTGTGTGCATTATTCCTTTATTGTGATATCATTGTATGCATTATTCCTTTATTATGATATCAGTTATATGCATTATTCCTTTATTGTGACATCACTGTGTGCTTTATTCCTTTATTGTGATATCACTGTGTGCTTTATTCCTTTATTGTGATATCACTTATATGCATTATTCCTTTATTGTGATATCATTGTATGCATTATTCCTTTATTGTGATATCACTGTGTGCATTATTCCTTTATTATGATATCACTGTGTGCATTATTCCTTTATTATGATATCACTGTGTGCATTATTCCTTTATTGTGATATCACTTATATGCATTATTCCTTTATTGTGATATCATTGTATGCATTATTCCTTTATTGTGATATCACTGTGTGCATTATTCCTTTATTATGATATCACTGTGTGCATTATTCCTTTATTATGATATCACTGTGTGCATTATTCCTTTATTGTGATATCACTGTGTGCTTTATTCCTTTATTGTGATATCATTGTGTGCTTTATTCCTTTATTGTGATATCCCTGTGTGCATTATTCCTTTATTGTGATATCCCTGTGTGCATTATTCCTTTATTGTGATATCCCTGTGTGCATTATTCCTTTATTGTGATATTACTATGTGCATTATTCCTTTATTGTGATATCACTGTGTGCATTATTCCTTTATTATGATATCACTGTGTGCTTTATTCCTTTATTGTGATATCACTGTGTGCTTTATTCCTTTATTGTGATATCACTGTGTGCTTTATTCCTTTATTGTGATATCACTGTGTGCATTATTCCTTTATTGTGATATCATTGTATGCATTATTCCTTTATTATGATATCAGTTATATGCATTATTCCTTTATTGTGACATCACTGTGTGCTTTATTCCTTTATTATGATATCACTGTGTGCATTATTCCTTTATTGTGATATCACTGTGTGCATTATTCCTTTATTGTGATATCACTGTGTGCATTATTCCTTTATTGTGATATCACTGTGTGCATTATTCCTTTATTGTGATATCACTGTGTGCATTATTCCTTTATTATGATATCACTGTGTGCTTTATTCCTTTATTGTGATATCATTGTGTGCTTTATTCCTTTATTGTGATATCATTGTGTGCTTTATTCCTTTATTGTGATTACCCTGTGTGCATTATTCCTTTATTGTGATATCCCTGTGTGCATTATTCCTTTATTGTGATATTACTCTGTGCATTATTCCTTTATTATGATATCACTGTGTGCTTTATTCCTTTATTGTGATATCACTGTGTGCTTTATTCCTTTATTGTGATATCACTGTGTGCTTTATTCCTTTATTGTGATATCACTGTGTGCATTATTCCTTTATTGTGATATCATTGTATGCATTATTCCTTTATTATGATATCAGTTATATGCATTATTCCTTTATTGTGACATCACTGTGTGCTTTATTCCTTTATTATGATATCATTGTGTGCATTATTCCTTTATTGTGATATCACTGTGTGCATTATTCCTTTATTGTGATATCACTGTGTGCATTATTCCTTTATTGTGATATCACTGTGTGCTTTATTCCTTTATTGTGATATCACTGTGTGCTTTATTCCTTTATTGTGATATCACTGTGTGCTTTATTCCTTTATTGTGATATCACTGTGTGCATTATTCCTTTATTGTGATATCACTGTGTGCATTATTCCTTTATTGTGATATCACTGTGTGCATTATTCCTTTATTGTGATATCACTGTGTGCTTTATTCCTTTATTGTGATATCACTGTGTGCTTTATTCCTTTATTGTGATATCACTGTGTGCTTTATTCCTTTATTGTGATATCACTGTGTGCATTATTCCTTTATTGTGATATCACTGTGTGCATTATTCCTTTATTGTGTTATCACTGTGTGCATTATTCCTTTATTGTGTTATCACTGTGTGCTTTATTCCTTTATTGTGATATCACTGTGTGCATTATTCCTTTATTGTGACATAACTGTGTGCTTTATTCCTTTATTATGATATCACTGTGTGCATTATTCCTTTGTTATATTACATTGTGTATTTTTATGGTACTGTGATATCACTACAGTATCTGCATTATTCCACTACTGTGATATTTTACTTGATAGACAAATATTTTGTTAATTCTTCAAGTGATTAGCTTTATGTTTAGGAAGGTCGATTACTCCAATTATAGGCAAGTATAAATGCTCACTAGATATTGCAGTCCTATGTAAAATCAAGGAGAAATGACAAATTCATCTCGGCTACATTTTTCTAAAAACAATCTCCGTATTCCCCCTGCAGATATGTAATGGGTCTGGGAATATCCCTTGTCGCCGGCATACCGCACCCAACACAAGTCTTAATCATACTTGTTTCCTAAATTGGAATTATCCGTGACACTTCATCCATCAAATTCTACGATTCTCCAGAAAAACTTTTCATCTGTTTGTGTCAGCCAACAAGACTCGGAATGAATTGCAAAATGTGTCAGTATGCTTCACACAGGATCACTTAAGATGGGAGCAAAATGGAAATAAATTGTGAACACGCTGCCAGTAGTAAAACCGAGAAAACACACATACTTACTGATTCCCCGGCTGGGGATTTCGTCTGCTTTTGTTTTGAAAATGCCCAGATAACAAGACAAAATCCACAGCAAAAGGTAGAAGAAAAGACCCTTTTAAGTGGAATCTGTAAGAGTCTGTTTAAGGTCTGTATAGATAAAACGGTAATACCCCCGGTCCTATCATACGGCACGGCAACATTTCAGAAGTGAAATTTCCTCCCGACCAAAATGAAGAATAGCAGCCAGGTGATTGACACCTTTTTACCCTAAACTGACACCCAAAAGTATTTTTAAACAATATTTTCCAACCTGACTTGTACGAGGCGTGATATTCACTGACAGCTCCCTTCTGTCTGATGTCACGGAAGGCTTGAAGAATCTTGCGTAGCTGAACGTCCCCCCGTGTGTTACTATTTTAACTGGGATTCCAAAATAGAAGCCATGATATAAAGTAACAGAGGACCGGTGGGCTGTAAAGGAGTTGTCGGGGATTTTTCCAAAATAAGCCAAGGGCAGGATATGGTGTTAATTACCAGTTCAATACCCACCGCTACATGACTGTCACTTTCATGGTCCCGCCAGGTCTACAGCAGCAGCATTATACCCAATATTCAATGACCAATCACTGGCCTTAGTTATTTTATGCCAGTGTGACCACTGACGAGAGGGATTGGCTGACACAGTCACATGAATGATGGGCATGGCTGCGGGGTACCGGCGGAGCAGCAACGCTGGAGCTGCAGAGGATTTAAGAAAGGAATAGGGTATTTTAATTATTTTTATACCATCTCTTGCCCTTGGCTCATTTTAAAGAAAAACATTTGAACATCCCTTTCAAATTATTTACATTGCCTTTACCCATTGGTGAGAATAGAACAGAAGAGAGGAGAGAAGAGAACAAAAGAGAGGTGAGAAAAGAACAGAAGAGAGAGAAGAGAGAAGAGAACAGAAGAGAGGAAAGAAGAGAACAAAAGAGAGAAGAGAAGACAGAAGAGAGGCAAGAAGAGAACAGAAGACAGAAAAGAGGCGAGAAGACAGAAGAGAGGCAAGAAGAGAACAGAAGACAGAAAAGAGGCGAGAAGACAGAAGAGAGGCAAGAAGAGAACAGAAGACAGAAAAGAGGCGAGAAGAGAAGACAGAAGAGAGGCAAGAAGAGAACAGAAGACAGAAGAGAGGCGAGAAGAGAACAGAATAGAGAAGAGAGGTGAGAAGAGAACAGAAGACAGAAAAGAGGCGAGAATAGAACAGAAGTCAGATGAGAGGTGATAGGAGAACAGAATAGAGAAGAGAGGTGAGAAGAGAACAGAATAGAGAAGAGAGGTGAGAAGAGAACAGAATAGAGAAGAGAGGTGATAGGAGAACAGAATAGAGAAAAGAGGAGAGAAGAGAACAGAATAGAGAAGACAGGTGAGAAGAGAACAGAATAGAGAAGAGAGGAGAGAAGAGAACAGAATAGAGAAGAGAGGCGAGAAGAGAACAGAATAGAGAAGAGAGGAGAGAAGAGAACAGTAGAGAGAAGAGAGGCGAGAAGAGAACAGAATAGAAAAGTGAGGTGAGAAGAGAACAAAAGACAGAATAAAGGACAGAAGAGAATAGAAGAGAGACTAGAGGAGATGAGCTTTACACTTGGCCACCGCTCCATTCTCAGTCATAGATAACCTAGATCTTCACTCAGCCACTGCATCATTCACAGCCAGAAATTCCCTAGCTCTGCACTTAGCCACCGCCCCATTCACTGCCAGAGATTCCTGAACTCTGCACTTGGCGACTGCTCTGTTAATTGTCAGAGATTCCCGAGCTTTGTTCTTGGCCACCTCTTCATTCACCAGCAGAGATTCTTGAGCTCTGCACTTGGCCACCGCTCCATTCACCAGCAGAGATTCCCGAGCTCTGCACTTGGCTACCTCTCAATTCACTTACAGAGATTTCCAAGTTCTGCACTTTGCCACCTCACCATTCACCACCAGACATTCTCGAGCTCTGCACTTGGCCACCTCACCATTCACCGCCAGAGATTCCCGAGTTCTGCACTTGGTAACTGCTCCATTCACCACCAGACATTCTTGAGCTCTGCACTTGGCCACCTCACCATTCACCACCAGAGATTCCTGAGCTCTGCACTTGGCGACTGCTCCGTTAATTGTCAGAGATTCCTGAGCTTTTCTCTTGGCCACTTCTTTATTCACCACCAGAGATTCCCGAGCTTTTCTCTTGGCCACTTCTTTATTCACCACCAGAGATTCTTGAGCTTTGCTCTTGGCCACCTCTTTATTCTCCAACAGAGATTCTTGAGCTCTGCACTTGGCCACCTCTTTATTCACCACCAGAGATTCCCGAGCTTTTCTCTTGGCCACTTCTTTATTCACCACCAGAGATTCTTGAGCTTTGCTCTTGGCCACCTCTTTATTCTCCAACAGAGATTCTTGAGCTCTGCACTTGGCCACCTCTTCATTCACCACCAGAGATTCCCGAGCTCTGCACTTGGCCACCTCTTCATTCACCAGCAGAGATTCCCGAGCTCTGCACTTGGCCACCGCTCCATTCACCAGCAGAGATTCCCGAGCTCTGCACTTGGCCACCGCTCCATTCACCAGCAGAGATTCCCGAGCTCTGCTCTTGGTCGGTCTTAAGCACTCCCATAAGTATGAATGTAGCGGCATTGAACATAGTTGACCACTGCTGCATTCATACAGTCCTCTTTAGATACCATATTCTCAGAATCTTTCGGGGTCTCATTAGTCGGACCCCCAGCGATCAGGAAGTTATCACCCATCCGGAGATTAGGGAATAACTTCCAAGCTTTAGATAACGTTCTACTTTTACTTTCATTCCTATGGAAATCTATAAAAAAAATGCAATGTAACATCATAAGCTGTGCCAAATCAGCTTTGCTACATCGGGGCCTTTTATATTCTACATCTTACCATAGGCTTCTTTCCATACCTGTTGAGTAATGTGCTCTTTATGAACGATCAAGAAGAGTGGGGGAAGGGAAGTGACGATGGTTATGCTCACATTTCTGGCTTAGTTGTCACATAAATATCTTATGACTAATTATGAATATACCAGTTTACAAATGTTTATTGATTGGGATACCCAAAGGGTTTATATGAAGCTTTTGGGTCCCAGTGCAAAAACAGTAACATCCTCATGTATTATGTGACATGGGGCAGAAGGATCATTTGGGATCTGGATCCAGAGTACGGGATCTACTGCCACTTCTGCACCCCCTGAAGACTTTGCACTTTTCTCGTTACAGTATCACCCTATTGCTTATTGAATATGGTTGTTTTTTCTGAATTGCTTTGGGTTGGACGACAATTTTCTGTAAATCACACAGGAGACATGTATTAATATGCAGATAAAGCATTGCTATGTAATCTACGGGAGCGGCTCATTCCAACACTCGGCTATTTTCTAGCCTTCACTTCAATCACGACGCATCGTCCTGTGTGCTGTGCATTAATTAAGTAGGACACTTGACCACGGGCTATTCCAGGCGGCTTTGTCCTTCTATAGCCAAGCCGGTGACAGCTAATTATTTTCCATCTATACATATTCTCCCAGCCTGTGGCTCACAACTTGCGTGTTGGCTTTGTAAAACTGTTACTGGAATTTCTATCCAACAAAAGAGATGGGGAAAGTTGTCGAAGAAACTGCAAATTAAAACCAAATTTGATACATTGTATAACAATGATGCATTTATTTACTCGAAATAGGAGAAATCAATACTTGAATATCTACTAAATGGTCCTAAAGAGTAGCCGTCATTGTAGTTTGTTTTTTTTCCCATAAATCAATAGTACTTGTAAGGCTATATGCACACGCTGCAGTTTTAACTGCACCCAAACTGCAACCTTAGTCTGCTTGCTTTCACACATCCGGTTTTTGCTGTGCGGCACAATCCGGCGCTTTGCAGAAAAACCGCAACTGGTTTTTTTGCCGCCGGTTGCGGGTTTTTTTCATAGACTTTCATTAGTGCCGGATTGTGCCGCATGGGCCTGCGTTCGGTCCGTTTTTTGCCGCACGCAGCAGATTTAGCCGATGTGGCGGCCGGATGGAACATTGGCTGGCACGTTTTTTTGTCCGGCAAAAAAAACCGCGCGATTTGCAATGCATGCCTATGGACGTCGCATGCGGCGTCCTGCGCCAAAAAAGCGCATCCGGCCACCGCAGGCAGTTTTTTCCACTGCGCATGCTCAGTAGCCTGCCGCAAGCGGCAAAAACTGGACGGGCCGCATGTAAAAAAACTTATGCAAAGGATGCGGTTTTGTCGCCGCATCCGTTGCATACAGTTAGGTCCAGAAATATTTGGACAGTGACACAATTTTCGCGAGTTGGGCTCTGCATGCCACCACATTGGATTTGAAATGAAACCTCTACATCAGAATTCAAGTGCAGATTGTAACGTTTAATTTGAAGGTTTGAACAAAAATCTCTGATAGAAATTGTAGGAATTGTCACATTTCTTTACAAACACTCCACATTTTAGGAGGTCAAAAGTAATTGGACAAATAAACCAAACCCAAACAAAATATTTTTATTTTCAATATTTTGTTGCAAATCCTTTGGAGGCAATCACTGCCTTAAGTCTGGAACCCATGGACATCACCAAACGCTGGGTTTCCTCCTTCTTAATGCTTTGCCAGGCCTTTACAGCCGCAGCCTTCAGGTCTTGCTTGTTGTTGGTCTTTCCGTCTTAAGTCTGGATTTGAGCAAGTGAAATGCATGCTCAATTGGGTTAAGATCTGGTGATTGACTTGGCCATTGCAGAATGTTCCACTTTTTTGCACTCATGAACTCCTGGGTAGCTTTGGCTGTATGCTTGGGGTCATTGTCCATCTGTACTATGAAGCGCCGTCCGATCAACTTTGCGGCATTTGGCTAAATCTGGGCTGAAAGTATATCCCGGTACACTTCAGAATTCATCCGGCTACTCTTGTCTGCTGTTATGTCATCAATAAACACAAGTGACCCAGTGCCATTGAAAGCCATGCATGCCCATGCCATCACGTTGCCTCCACCATGTTTTACAGAGGATGTGGTGTGCCTTGGATCATGTGCCATTTCCTTTCTTCTCCAAACTTTTTTCTTCCCATCATTCTGGTACAGGTTGATCTTTGTCAATACTTTCCCAGAACTGAGCTGGCTTCATGAGGTGTTTTTCAGCAAATGTAACTCTGGCCTGTCTATTTTTGGAATTGATGAATGGTTTGCATCTAGATGTGAACCCTTTGTATTTACTTTCATGGAGTCTTCTCTTTACAGTTGACTTAGAGACAGATACACCTACTTCACTGAGAGTGTTCTGGACTTCAGTTGATGTTGTGAATGGGTTCTTCTTCACCAAAGAAAGTATGCGGCGATCATCCACCACTGTTGTCATCCGTGGACGCCCAGGCCTTTTTGAGTTCCCAAGCTCACCAGTCAATTCCTTTTTTCTCAGAATGTACCCGACTGTTGATTTTGCTACTCCAAGCATGTCTGCTATCTCTCTGATGGATTTTTTCTTTTTTTTCAGCCTCAGGATGTTCTGCTTCACCTCAATTGAGAGTTCCTTAGACCGCATGTTGTCTGGTCACAGCAACAGCTTCCAAATGCAAAACCACACACCTGTAATCAACCCCAGACCTTTTAACTACTTCATTGATTACAGGTTAACGAGGGAGACGCCTTCAGAGTTAATTGCAGCCCTTAGAGTCCCTTGTCCAATTACTTTTGGTCCCTTTAAAAAGAGGAGGCTATGCATTACAGAGCTATGATTCCTAAACCCTTTTCTCCGATTTGGATGTGAAAACTCTCATATTGCAGCTGGGAGTGTGCACTTTCAGCCCATATTATATATATAATTGTATTTCTGAACATGTTTTTGTAAACAGCTAAAATAACAAAACTTGTGTCACTGTCCAAATATTTCTGGACCTAACTGTAGGTTTTAGAGCCGAATTGGCCGGCCTGAAAATGAAAAAAAAACAAACAAAAACGTGTGTAATGATGGTGCATTTTTGCCGCATTTTTGTTAATGTTTTTTTAAGGAGAAACAAAATATGATAGGATAGGATAATTGATCGATAGCTAGCATAGATAGATAGAAAGAATAGATAGATAGATAGATAGATAGATAGATAGATAGAAAGAAAGAACATATAGAATAGATAATAAGAAAGAACAGATAGAATAGATAGAAAGAAAGCGGAATAGCTCGATAGAGTGATAGCTAGCTTTGACAGCTATTTTTTTTATTTTTTGGGGGTAAAAAAAATGACGTGGGGTCCCCCCATTTTTCATATGCAGCACAAGAACAGCAGCAGCTGCAGGCTGCAACTCTTAACTCTCTACTGTACCTTGGCTGATTAGGAAAAATAGAGGGGATCTCACGCTTGTTTTTTTAATTATTTGATGGGGTTTTTGTAAAAAAATGACGCGCGGTCCCCCCATTTTTCTAAAACCAGCCACGGTACAGCAGACAACTGTGGGCTGATATTATTAAGGTGGGAAGGACTATGGTTATTTGGCCCTTTCTAGCCTAACAATAGCAGCTCGCAGCTGCCCCAGAAGTGGCGCATCCATAAGATGCGCCAATTCTGCCGTTGGACCCAGCTCTTCCCGTTGCCCTGGTGTGGTGCCAATTGGGGTAATAAGGAGTTAATAACAGCCCACAGTTGCTACTAAGCCCTTGATTAGTGATGGCAGGTGTCTATGGGACACCCCCTTCACTAACCTGCAACTGAAAGTAAAAAAACACAAACATCCCAAAAATCCTTTATTTGAAATAAAAGAGAAAAAAAAGCCACCCTCTTTCACCACTTTATTAATTCCCATACACCCCTCCAGGTCCGACACAATCCACACGAAGTCCCACAACACTTCCATTACTGCTACATCTGACGCTCACAGCGAGCACCTTAGAACATGACTGCCCGCTGTGAGCTCTACGCAGCAACTGAAGTGAGCCACATGATAAGAGGTGATGTCACATAGGTTAGCTGTAGCCACAGCTGGAGTGCTCCACCTGTGACAGCAAATCACCCGAGTGACTGAAGTGAGCTGCGTGATCAGCGGTGACGTCACTCTGGTGATTTGTGGTCACAATTTGAGTACTCCACTTGTGATCGCAAGCACTCATTTCAGTTGTGGCCTAACCCTCACAGGAGAGGGATAGACAAGATGACAGTTGGTGCTTATGAAGTTCTATGGAGAATTGTAACAGTAAAAATGGTGTCGTCCTCTAATTCCTCCCTCCTCCTCTCTCCATATTAACACCAACTGCCATCTCCAACCTCAATAATGGGGAAATCTATCTTTACCGAATTAAGCTATTACCCATTAATTGAGAATGAAAGATCAGTCCAGAAAGAGAGAGACATTTCTTATTTTCCTGTGCGCTATATTTATGAAATATAAATTAAACTGCAATTACTCTTTACATTTGCAGAACGAAATAGAAGAAACTAAGGTTATAAGATCTAGTCTGTCTTGAACATGGTGTGAGTAAATATAGGGGTCACATCATACCAAATGTATACATTTTTATTCCAGTACGGTCTTTGTAGAGCATACAGTAAGATATAAGACAAGTAATAGGTAGAGTAGGCAGTGGAGTGGTTAAGGACGCCATTGAAGGAAGGAACAAAATGTATTTTTTTGTTGTTAAAGGGAACCTGTCACCAGGTTTTCTCACCACCAGTGGGCTCTTTTATACAGCATTTTAGAATACTGTATATAAGACTCTAGGCCGATCAGGATAACGTAAAAAATATATTTTATTCTACTCATGTGCGGTACAGTTCGGTCCGATGGGCATCTTTGGCACTGATCCGGCGCCTCCTCTCTTGTGATCACCAGCTTCCTTCCCTGCTCCGTGTGGATGATGTATACTAGGTCATCCACACAGAGGCCTCCATTGAGCTCCTGTGCATGCGCACTTCCAGAGTAATGGATTGTAATGTATAAGGAAAGGTCACAGACCAAACACGCTTGCGCACTACAATGTTTTGATCTGCACTCAGCAGGGCAGAGAGAATTGTGCGTGCGCAGGAGCACAATGGAGAACTCTGTGTGGATGACATAGGCTGTGTCGTCCACATGGGGCTGGGAAGGAGGATGGCAATCGCAAGACCAGCGATGCCCATCGGACCCGACCACCCCACAGGTGAGTATAATAAAGGTCTTTTTTACGTTTTACAGAGCAGCCTGGGCTCTTATATACAGTATTCTAGAACACTATGTATAAGGGCTCACTGGTGGTGGCCACAGCTTATAGGGGACAAATCTGGTCACAGGATCCCTTTAACGTTCTGTCTTTACATTTCTTAAGACAGAAATAAGAATGACAGGATTTGCATTACAAGACAATTAAATTGCTGAAGCTCCAAAAGACCTCCGACCGCTTGGGTACCAGTAGAGCATCCACTGTCCCTCCACTGTCCACTGACACCATCAGGTGTCTTGTTAGGGATCTCAGGGCAAAGAGTACCATTGATAACATCTCACTGACATAGATTTTTCAAGGTGAACCTTCCCCTGAAGGCATCTTCTGTCCTGGCCCTATGAGTACAAATACATCATGGTTACTTCATATTGATGATGAGACATGAGCTGGGCCTGGTCACCCGATACAGCTAACAGCCTGATGTAATGGCCTTGCTCCTTAGCTGCCTCAACCATAGCAACCATGGCATGTAAGCAATTGAAGGGTGGGTGCGCTTTCTGTTAGACACCTTAGAGATATCAAACCTGCCCCCTAGGTGCTTGTTCTATACATAAGAAATCTATATTCTTGCATTATATTGTAAAATCAACCATCTCCTATGAAGTCCAGGGAAATGTGGCCAACAAGGGGGCCTTCAGTAGGATCTCGACTGCTATCACAATGGACAATGGGCAATTTGGCATCAAAATGGACACTTCCTCCCACTCCAACCTTTAAAACGCTGTTGTTACGAATGACAGTGGCATCTAAGGGGTTAAATAGGGGTTGTATTACTTAGTTTCTAGTGTATATGCAGTTTCCACATACTCCATACATGGTGATTTTGACCAAGTGGGCCCCGTAGTAAAGAGTCCTGGTGTCATGATACGCTACTAGGTGTCACTAGAAGCTACTAGTTACAAGAGAAAAGGTTTTGGTACCGTGTTAGCCAGTTGAAAAATGATTGATTGTTCTTAGTGAGAGAAACAAACATTTTGTCTCTCTCAGTGAGAACAATCAATCATTTTAGAAACTACTAGAAACAGGGAAGTCAAACAACCCAGTCATCAGAAGCCAGAGAGTCAGAAAAGGTTCTCAGGGAGCAAGCGGGGCCGAGGTCAGGGTACAAGCCAGAGGTCAGAAGCCAGATAAGGTACACAGGGAGCGAGCGGAGCTGAGGTCAAGGTACAAGCCGGAGGTCAGAAAGCCAGGAAGTCAGATAAGGTACACAGGGAGCGAGCGGAGCTGAGGTCAAGGTACAAGCCGGAGGTCAGATGCCCGAATGATAACGTCAGAGTCAGGGGCATGGGCAAAGAAGGGTAACAAAGGTCTGGGGTAGGAAGGCAAGATCAAAACAAAAAAACTCACGGATGCCAGAGAACTCACTGCAGAGCAGGAACTACGATTGCTCTGTAATAAAGCCGAGCAATCACCCGGAATGAGGTGCCTGACCACAGGCCCCTCCCCCCACCAGCGCAGGACCTGAAGGTTGAGAAGCAACCCATCACCTGTAGCATAATACAGAAAATTGGCTCTGCTGGAGAGTAGAGCACTGCGGATCATGACACCTGGCACTTATCCGAGTTTACTAGGTGCCGATACCACATCAGTGCTCTTGCCATCCAGTCGTAGGGTACGGATTGGTCATCTTGGCAAATCAGAGTCAAAACAAAGGACCTTGTGTTTACTCACTAGGTCCTGCCGATACGTCACCAAATGCTGTATGTTGTATGTTCATCAATTTTACTGACCGACAATAATACACAGCAAAGGAGCTATAAGAGCCCAAAAATACAACTCTCAACGATGGTTGAGGCGATAATTCCATCAGTAGCTATTTTCCCCAACTTACCCATATATCGCATCCCAGTGGCAGATACAGACAGGGTCCCTGTGCAAGGACAATATATGGGCCCATTGCAGCTCAAGAGTTCGTAAAAATGCAAAAGTGCACCTGGTTTGGAGGTAGAAATGAGCCCCCCAACCTTTTGGGCTCCTGTGCGGCTGTGCAGGTTGTATCAATGGTATGTCCACCCCTGTCGCAGCCCTCGCTCTGCTGAGCGCTCTTGTGCTCTCAATGAGAGAGCCATCGACAGACATCTCTGGTGGCTTATCTCTTAGAAAACAAAAGGTTCAGCAAACATTCGGGGGCCTCCATACCCATAGACTGTCAGTTGAGCTCATTGATATTGATGGGTCCAGCCGGTGTTAAGGCCAATTTACACACAGCGACATCGCTAGGAATGTCGCTGCCGATCGCATCCACCCCCGTCGTTTGTGCGTCAAAGGCAAATTGCTGCCCAGGGCGCACAATATCGTCAGTCCCTGTCACACGGAGTTACCTGCCTAGTGACGTCGCTGTGGCCGACGAACTGCCTCCTTTCTAAGAGTGCGGTTCGTTCGGCTTCACAGCGGCGTCACTAAGTGGCCGTCCAATAGAAGTGGAGGGGCGGAGATGAGCGGGACGAACATCCCGCCCACCTCCTTCCTTCCTCATTGCCGGCGGCTGCAGGTAAGCTGTGTTCGTCGTTCCCGGGGTGTCACACGTAGCGATGTGTGCTGCCTCAGGAACAATGAACAACCTGCGTCCTGCAGCAGCAACGATAATGGGGAAAGGAACGACGCGTCAACAATCAACGATTAGGTAAGTAATTTTGATCGTTAACGGTCGTTCGTGCGTTTCACATGCAACAACGTCGCTAACGAGGCTGGATGTGCGTCACGAATTCCATGTCCCCAACGACATCTCGTTAGCGATATCGTTGCGTGTAAAGCGGCCTTTAGTCTAATGTGTATGGGGGCCTTGATATCATTCAAAAAAATCTGCTTTGGATCTTTTTGGAAAGGTTTGGTAATGGCGGCTCACAGAATACACTAACCTATGTATGGGAATTAATGTATATAAGATAGCCCAGGGTTATTATTGCATTAATCTCTGTTTGCAATAATCTGGCCCATTTTTCTCTTTTCGCTCACAATGGACACATTTTTAGTGACAGGTAATCGCTCATTAATGTCTCTATTATCGAAAAGTTTACCCTGAGAGTTGGACATATTGTGTCACCGGTATTGTCACCGCTGATGAAGAGACATTTACTGGAAACAGAAATCGGAAAAGAGCAGAGAAGATCTATGGGGAATGGTAGCAGCTACCAAACATTGCAGATGTTAGGAGATGCACCATCTGTTTCAGCACCTGGATAGTTGGGAGCAGGGAAGGACATTGAGTATTAAGGCATAATGCTGAAATTGATGCCTTTTTTATATTAACCCATTCTCTATATGCAGAAAGTCTTGTTTGCATGATTATTTGTTGTGAGGAACTGACAGAAGACCACAACGCTCTACTTGGTTCCACCAGTCCCATAGACTTTAAATGGCGCAAGACTATGAATACTCAACCTCCTATTAACACTTATGGTCTCCAAGATTCATTGCACATGGGACCTGTAGGCCTGATCATGTCGAAGGGAAATGTGGTGACCCGATAAAAGAGAAGAGCCCTCTTTGATGATGCTGAGCTGAGGACACGTTTGACCAATCTAAAATTCCTGCCATGACATTATACTCCAGTGGCTTTGATGGGCGCTATAACATCATGAAGTCAAGTGAAGCCTAGAGTCTATGGGCCCCATGCAATGTCATAATGTCATTGTCACAAGAGTGTCATGGGCTGATGTGATCTCAGGGGGATCTGCGATCAGAAGGTCACAGTGTATTGTTGATCGCAGATCCACTTTAGTGCCCACTCGTCATTTACCCTGAGTTGGAGCTTATTTAATTCCATCCAGTGCTGAAGGGGTTAAGGTTTTTTTCTATCCTGCAGTGATCTAACATGTAGTTGTAACCTCAGCTGTAGCTGCTCCCTTCTGCTATAAAAATCAGCTCCTCCTCCCTATAGTAGCTATAGCTCATACTATAACTGACCACATTGAAGGAGCTCCTCTCTGTAGAGCTGAGTTGTTTGTTACAATTGCAGCTGCGAAACGTCCTACTGGAGAAGATTTGGAGTCCGTCTATACTTGTTTCCCTTGCCTGTGTTGTCTATGTGCTCCACTTGCAGTCATACCCCTTTACCCTTGTGAGGTGAGGGAGAACATTAAGGTGAGTTGTAGCTAGGAGTATAGCAAGGTACGAGACCCATGCATCTCTGCCATTAGGGATAATCCTGGGGACCGGAATAGCCTAGGGACTCCTAGCTTGAGGGTCAGTGCAGGTGCACATTTGTCTTTGATTCATACCATCATTACCATGACAGTCATGAAGGCTAGTGGGTGCTGGATGTAGTGTCGTTAGACTAAAGGTATAAAGAAACCTTCAGATTCAATAAAGGGGCAGAGCTAATTGACTCACTATAGACTCGAGTCTGTCATGGTGTTTTAAGCGTGCTCTCACAACCGGCCGGTCCGTCCCTGCTACCTGAGAGGAAACAAAGCCCGGCTTTAACAGTGTCCTTGGAGGGACACCGATTTACTCACCGCCCCAGCCAGGTCGCGTCGTCCCCCGCACTCCCCCAGCAGTCCACATGTGCTGCTGCCTCCTTACCCTCCCAAGGTCTGTGTATACAGTCCAGGTCTCCCGGGAGTGTGCTTAGGACACACGTGCACACCGGCCCTCTTCTTAAAGGGCTATTTCCAGAAAATGCCTCTCAGCCTATGGGAGGTGCCTGTGCAGTATCTTTAGTTAGTTTGGCTACCAGTCTGCAAGCTAGTTGTTAGGTTCAGAGCTCCTGTCCCATTATCCCTCTGTCCATCACCTGTACCTGTCTTCCCATACCTATCTGTCCCTGCCGTGCCCACCATACCTGTTCGTACCCACCTGTCTGCCTGTCATCCCGCCTGTACCTGAGGATGTACCCATCCATCACCTGCCCTGGGTGTCAGCTGCCACCGTCCCGGTCACTGCCTTGGGAGTGCTACCTGGTGTCTGCCTTGCAGTAGACTCTTAGTTAAGCCCCTTCCACTAAAGGGTAAGCCCAGGTCCCCATGTGGTCCAGTGGATCCACTAACACTCCTCGCTGCCCCTACACCAGTCGCGAGTGTTATACTGGAGGTGTCTACAGAACCCAACAAGACCTGTGGCATAAAGAAGATTGGCATGAATGAAGACTGAATTAGAACAACCAAGTAGGGAGCGGCACAGCCAAGCTTACATTCGAGGAGAAGTGAGTATTATTTTTTTTATTTTTTTCATTCTATTATTATTATTATTACGTTCTGGAATTTAGAGAAATACTGGAACAAAGTAAGACACATTCTATTCGTATTGAATATAGTTTTTTGTATTGAATTTCTCAGGGGCGCCACACTCCCCCACAGTGAATCTCAGCATGTCCGCGGGCTGAAAAACAAGACAATACAATGGACACTACTGCAAACTTTTGTGATGCTGTAAACATTAACATTTCTTCCCTTTATGGGAGGCATAGTCTCTTGAATGTTACATTTCAATAGCAAATCTTAGCATTAGTATATCAACAAAACTTTTGGCATATAAAAGCATAGAAAACTTGGCAATGTAGACATTTTACCACATGTAAAACTATGCATTATAGAACAAATCTAGAGAAATACTGGAACAAAATAAGACACATTCTAGTCGTATGGAATATATTTTTTTATATATTGAATTTCTTGGCCAAATTCAAATGTTGGCACTTTCACTCATCCATATGTGTACCTTTACCAGCAAGGAGTCCTCCTCCCTATATATAAACCCTCCATATGTGCCCTATATAAAGAAATGCTGCCTGCTAACCTATATGTAATAATTTCATGCAGTCAGGCTTTCCATAGCCGTGCTTTTCCGTTTTTTCCCTCAATGCAGAATTAAATTTTAGAAATGTGCGGATGTTTTCACCTGCTCCGCATGATTTAGCACCTTGCTTGAATATTTCAGCGCAGAACGCCATTTTTCTTCCTCTGGAGCTCACATGTCTCCCTTGGTCGGTAATTTCTGCCATCTGCTTCGTGTTCTCTTGGCTTTAGCCTCTGCCAGTTGCAGAACCGTTAACTTCTCGGCTTCACAGACTCAAGGACAAAGAGAAGTTTATCCGTGAGTCACCAGCGCCTGAGCTACGAGGTGCATTTCTCTGCTTTCTGCTAAACTGTAAAGCTTCTGATGAATCCTATAAAACAAGATAAATGACAGGCCGTATGAGACATTGATCGCATCGGTTTTAACCCTTTTCTCCGCGAGCCTCCTATCTATCCAACCGCGGTTCGGATAAAATGTGCAATATTGATTTCTTTTTTAGGTCTTATAAAAAAAAAATCTGTCGGCAACCTCGGTGCCCTTAGTTTACATTTAAAAATGTGTTTGTAGTTTATGGGGTAAGAACAAATTATTTTCTGCAGGTTTACGACAGAAGAATAAAATAATAGTAACTGGGATGACCTGTAAAACGTGAAGGGCAATGCCACCCAAAGCATTCAATGTCAATATTCAGGGAGGGTAGATACAGAATGACAGCTACAGCTGCCTTAAGGCCCCGTTACACGCAATGACGTATCTAACGATATATCGCCGGGGTAACGGATTCCATGATGCACATCCGGCATCGTTAGCAACGTCGTTGCGTGTGACACCAACGAGCGACTATTAACGATGGAAAATACTCACCAAATCGTCCATCGTTGACACGTCGTTCATTTTCAAAAAATCGTTGATTGTTGAGGACGCTTGTTCATCGTTCCCGAGACAGCACACATCGCTACATGTGACACCTCGGGAACAACGAACCACAGCTTACCTGCGGCCGCCGGCAATGAGGAAGGAAGGAGGTGGGCGGGATGTTACGGCCGCTCATCTCTGCCCCTCCGCTTCAATTGGGGGGCTGCTTAGTGACGCCACTGTGACGCCGCACGAACCGCCCCCTTAGAAAGGAGGCAGTTCGCCGGCCACAGCGACGTCGCTAGGCAGGTAAGTCCGTGTGACGGCTCCTAACGATATTGTGTGCCACGGGCAGCGATTTGCCCGTGACACACAAACAACGGGGGCGGGTGCTTTCACCAGCGATATCGCTTGTGTCGGTGTATAAAGAACATATAAAAGCTCTACGATGATCAGATCTCAATGTTGGTGTATTGCTCACAATGCATTGCTGAGAAGATAAGTCCTTCATCCTCCTTGACGCCTTTCCTCCCAATCTCAAGTGGAAGTGCTTCAATATTTTGGGATTTTTTATTACACATAATTATTAGTAATTATATTGACAAAAGATTCATTAAAATTTGCATTTGAAAATCAAACCTGTTGTGAATGACAGTTATGCTTTTGCTGCTGTGAGGCTCCCTCTTGTGGCCAGGAATAGTTTGGACAGAGACCAGGTGTGTTGAGTAATGGGCGTTTCCATTGCTAACTCTCGGTCTATTTATACCCTGGTCTGATAGCAGGCTATGCCGGATGTCAGTTGTTCTTTGTTCACCAGCCTGCTTCATCTTGCTCCAGACCACATCTACCCCAGATAAGTGCTTGGCTCTTTATTTGTTGTTTAGTTCTATTTGTTCTTATCTGGGTTTGTCTTTTACTGTGGTTATTGTCAGTTCATTAGCTTGCAGGAATCTTCCCTCTCAGTTGCTTAGCTGGGAAGCTCCCTGCAGCTATGTTTGGAGTATTGCTCCTATAAGTGCATGTGTTTGTTGCTTCTTGAAATTGTAATGGTTCCTGTTTTCTGTTCATTGGTATGACAAGAGCGCCTGGTATAGGACGGAGTTCAGACCTAGCGGTCTGAGGGCTTTTTGTACTATCAGGTTTTTAAATTTTTGCCGGGGTTTTCTCTGGCCACCATCAGTCCCTTTCCTATCCTGTCCTGTTTAGTCAGTGGGGCCTCACCTTTTGCTAATCCTGTCATCTATCTGTGTATTGTGTTTTCCTATATCACCATAGTCTTTGAATGTGGGGGGCTTGCTATACCTTTGCGGTCTATTTCTGAGGCAGAGAGTTATTCATCTTTCCTTCCTTTAGGATAGCTAGTTCTCCGGCTGGGTTTGCGGTGCACAGGATGTTAGTTCACCCCTCGGCTACTTCTAGTGTTGATGGTTAGTAAGGAGATGGCGGCCAGATTAGTTGCCAATGCTCTTGTCACCTTTTACCAATGATTTATGGTGGTCTTCCATGGTTCTGGATCATAACACAAACCTATGATTCACTGTCCTGTGGTTCATTGCCAGACTCGAGTTTCGCCAGAATTCTTCATCTGGGGCTTTTGTTCTGCCTCTTAATCCACTAGCTTTATACAGTGTGTCCACCCATATCCTGTCCACCGCCATTAACTTGAGAACGACGGCAGCTATAGGCATAGAAGTGGTGTTTAGGTATAGTAAAGTAGCCATGCGCTACGCAATGAAACCACCTATAGCGCCACCTGGTGGAAAACAACGGAGTTAGCATTGTTATCTCGAAAACGGAACAAGAGAGAAAAAAAGTGAATTAAAAAATTGTAGGGCATCATCAATTCAATATGAATAGAGCACTTCATAGCTACCCAGGCTCCGGACCGGCTGTATGCTGCTACTGCGCTGCTGTACACTGCTCCTGCTGCCTCGCTGTCCCGCTCATTTCATATGCACGGCTTTTCCTGCCCACCGGCCGTCCTGGCCTTTGTGATTGGTTGCAGTCAGCTGACATGCTGCCACTCAGGGTGGGGGTGCATCTAACTGCAACCAATTACACGCGCCGGTGGGCGGGGAAAGCAGTGAATATTCAATGAGGGTTAATTGTTGGCTCCAGAAGGGAAAGCGTGACCTGGAAGTAGCTTGCCACCATGACGGAGGTTCAGTGAGTACACCGCGCGCTTCTACCCTCATATCCCTTCTACCAACATTTTTAATCTCCGGATTCTGGTTCCTATAGACTTATATGGGTACCAGATTTCGAACCGGATCTGTTTTTTTTTTAATAATTCAGCAGGGACCCGCCGGTCCCGATTTTCTGCGAGTTGGACCAGCTCTATCGGAGAGCCATGCAGCCCAGAGGCTTAACATCATGCCGTTGCCTAAAGCATCTGCTATGCCTGCTACCCGGGTAGTTACTCCCATGTCTTCAATGGAAAGTCAAATATTTGGAGCCGCACATTTTTAGGTCCTTTGCAAAATATCAACAGCCTAAATCCCGTAATTGTGTCTACGCCGAGCAGTGATTGCTTGGACATGGCACAAATGAGGCAGCGCATTGCTTTTGTCATAGAGATCCCTGGTGCAGATGTCTGAAATGATAAACTTAAAAGTTTGCTTTGTAGAAAAGTTCACTTGGATAGAACATTATGAAGTCTTTAACTTCCTCTTTTTTTTATAAAAAGCTCTCAGACAGCCTCAAATATGTGCCTAAGGACAACGACTGAAAAGCAGTTTCCGAGATAGCTTTTCTCCTGAATAAATGAATGGAAAGATTTTATGCTGATAATAAAGATAAGTAATGTATTTCTTTCTGGAGCAGTGCCTGCAGATACAAAGACATATGGGATTTAGAAGTGATAAGGAATCCAACCCTTAGGGTCACTCGGTTGTCAGGACTGAAGATATCTCCTGCCATAAAGCTCACAAAATACCCACTCTACAGGCACTGATGAGCTTCACGTAGCGCGATTCTCCGAAGGGACTCAAGGTGCTATCTTAAAGACAAAGAGTCCAGGTATGACATAACTGTACAAATAGACATGGACCGCACATCCGGATATTGGACATTGATCTGCAGCTAAACAAAATGCAAAAAACTAAACAAAGTTCTTAGTTAACATTTTGATTAAAATTTATGAGCCCATTGCCACATCATGGCAAACCTCTTAGTGATTCCCTAACCTGCCAGGTGTAGTGCTGTGCGGTGACCAACGCAGCCATAACAGTGTCCACAGTGCTCCACAGTGCCCATGTTGGCAAGGAAAGCCCTTACGGCTTTATTTTACAACACTACACAGATACAGCACCACAACAACAATGAATACCACAAAGTACAAGCACCAAGTAAACAGTTACACATAAATATAAAGCTGAGTTTACATGAGAACATTCTTCCAGCAATAATCAGTGACCAATGCAGCCGTAACACTGTGTCCGCAGTGCCCCACAGTGCCCATGTTGGCAAGTAAAGCCCGTACAGCTTTATTTTACAATACTACACAGATACAGCACGACAACAACAATGGACACCACAAAGTACAAGCACCAAGTGAACAGTTACACATAAATATAAAGCTGAGTTTACATGGGAACATTCTGCCAGCAATAATCAGTGACCAATGCATCCATAACACTGTGTCCACAGTGCCCCACAGTGCCCATGTTGACAAAGAAAGCCCTCACAGCTCTATGTTACACCACTACACAGATACAGCACCACAACAAGAATGACCACCAGAAAGCACAAGCACCAAGTAAACAGTTACACATAAATGTAAAGCTGAGTTTACATGGGAACATTCTGCCAGAAATAATCAGTGACGAATGCAGCCGTGACACTGTGTCCGCAGTGCCCCACAATGCCCATGTTGGTAAGGAAAGCCCTTACAGCTTTATTTTACAATACTACACAGATACAGCACCACAACAACAATAGACACCACAAAGTACAAGCACCAAGTGAACAGTTACACATAAATATAAAGCTGAATTTACATGAGAAGATTCTGCCAATAATGTTAAGAGATCGACGCTTTAACAAGTCAATTTGCAATCCCTCAATATCTTTTTTACATTATTTGATGCAAATGTATGGGAACAAACTGCTGTTAATATGCATCAAACAGGGACACCTATACTGGAACTCAGACTGGATCCCTGCAAAGTCTCTTATCTCAGAGGTAAGTTTTATGGTAGCAAGGTCTGAGCCCCCAGTGTGACCCTGACTCCTGTCCAAGCCCTATTCTTACTCCCCCTCTCCCCCACCCTTGGGGCGGGCTGGACACATCATAACAAACCGACAAAATGACATGGATGCAAAAAAACAAAATTCATACACACTGTACACAAACACAAAGGAGATACAATACATGTATGGGAGGAAATAAAGAATGCAGAAGGAAGTAAATGCATGACGGGGAAACTTCCACACCACTCAAACAGCAAACTACTGGTCAAGAATAGGTTCACCACAAAGACCGGAATCGCAGGAACATAAGCTGAAGCTATTAGCAGCAACAAACAGACTTCCAAGCCTAAAGCCCACTTTACACGTTGCAATTAGTTGTACAATCGCATTTGCGATGTGACACGCCCAGGTTGCATACGGGATCTATGAGATTTCACGTTGGTCGTTCATTTGCTGTCACACGAGCGTTAGTAGTCTATGTTAAAATGGTCAATTTTGTGTGCGATCCTTTAGATCATGTGTTCTGTGACGTATGCATTGAGCACCTTTTTTTTTTTTATTTATTGACTTGCCAAGCGTGTGTAATGTGTAGGGATGCGTTTTTACTATGTCATCTGCCATTCAGCTCTGCTACATGGCCGCTAACAGCAGCCACAGACAGCCATGTAGCAGCGGTGAATGGCAGATGACAGCAGACACAGACAGAGCCGCACTGTCAGAATGAACTCGGGTGAACTTCACCTGACTTCATTGTCATGCTGCGGCTCTGTCTGTGTCGCGTCCTGATTAGCGGTCACCGGTGAAGACTCACCGGTGACCGCTAATCTCCTGAGTAACTGAAGTTACCAGCCCTCTCTCATATACTCACCGATCCCCGATCCCCGGCGCTGCACGGCATTCACACTGCTCCGGCGGCTTTTACTGTTTTGAAAAAGCCGGCCGCCCATTAAACAATTTCGTATTCCCTGCTTTCCCCGCCCACCAGCGCCTATGATTGGTTACAGTGAGACACGCCCCCACTCTGAGTGACAGGTGTCACACTGCACCCAATCACAGCAGCCGGTGGGCGTGTCTATACTGTGTAGTGAAATAAATAATTAAATAATTAAAAAAAACGGCGTGCGGTTCCCCCCATTTTTAAAACCAGCCAGATAAAGCCATACGGCTGAAGGCTGGTATTCTCAGGATGGGGAGCTCCACGTTATGGGGAGCCCCCCACCCTAACAATATCAGCCAACAGCCGCCCAGAATGGCCGCATACATTATATGCGACAGTTCTGGGGCTGTACCCGGCTCTTCCCGATTTACCCTGGTGCGTTGGCAAATCGGGGTAATAAGGAGTTATTGGCAGTACATAGCTGCCAATAAGTCCTAGATTAATCATGTCAGGCGTCTATGAGACACCCTCCATGATTAATCTGTAAATTACAGTAAATAAACACACACACCAGAAAAAATCCTTTATTAGAAATAAAAACACACACATATACCCTGGTTCACCACTTTAATCATCCCCAAAAAGCCCTCCTTGTCCGGCGTAATCCAGGATGATCCAGCGTCGCTTCCACCGCAGCTGCATGGAGGTGACCGGAGCCGCAGCAGACACAGCCGCTCCGGTCACCTCCACGCAGCAAATGAACACAGCCGCGCGATCAGCTGCTGTCACTGAGGTTACCCGCGGCCACCGCTGCATCCACCGGTGGCCGCGGGTAACCTCAGTGACAGCAGCTGATCGCACGGCTGTCTTCATTTGCTGTGTGGAGGTGACCGGAGCGGCTGTGTGTGCTGCGGCTCCGGTCACCTCCATGCAGCTGCGGTGGAAGCGACGCTGGATCATCCTGGATTACGCCGAACAAGGAGGGCTTTTTGGGGATGATTAAAGTGGTGAACCAGGGTATATGTGTGTGTTTTTATTTCTAATAAAGGATTTTTTCGGGTGTGTGTGTTTATTTACTGTAACTTACAGATTAATCATGGAGGGTGTCTCATAGACGCCTGACATGATTAATCTAGGACTTATTGGCAGCTATGGGCTGCCAATAACTCCTTATTACCCCGATTTGCCAACGCACCAGGGTAAATCGGGAAGAGCCGGGTACAGTCCCAGAACTGTCGCATCTAATGTATGCGGCAATTCTGGGCGGCTGTTGGCTGATATTGTTAGGGTGGGGGGCTCCCCATAACGTGGAGCTCCCCATCCTGAGAATACCAGCCTTCAGCCGTATGGCTTTATCTGGCTGGTTTTAAAAATGGGGGGAACCGCACGCCGTTTTTTTAATTATTTAATTATTTATTTCACTACACAGTATAGACACGCCCACCGGCTGCTGTGATTGGGTGCAGTGTGACACCTGTCACTCAGAGTGGGGGCGTGTCTCACTGTAACCAATCATAGGCGCTGGTGGGCGGGGAAAGCAGGGAATACGAAATTGTTTAATGGGCGGCCGGCTTTTTCAAAACAGTAAAAGCCGCCGGAGCAGTGTGAATGCCGTGCAGCGCCAGGGATCGGGGATCGGTGAGTATATGAGAGAGGGGGATAGACTGACATGGACTGAGAGTGAGGGACAGAGATAGTGACGGACTGACAGAGATTAGTGCATGACAGACATTGTGAGGCGCTTCAGAACGCAGCTTTTCAGCTGCGCTCTGAAGCAGACCTTTTTTAAGCTGCGGTGCAGAGCGCACACCTGCGCACATAGCCTCAGACATCACAATCGTATGAGGGATGTCACACGTTACAATTGACTAGGTTCGTGCAACAAAACGCTCAATTCTAGAGAATGATACGATGTGTTTGCGATCAACGGTTTTGCGTTCAATCCTGATCGCATGTAGCTGTCACACGCAGATACCTCACAAACGATGCCGGATGTGCGTCACTTACAACTTGACCCCAACGACGGATTGTGAGATATATTGAAGCGTGTGTAGCGGGCTTAAAGGCCCCGTTACACGCTACAATTTATCTGGCGATGAATCGTCGGGGGCACGGTTTTCGTGACGCACTTCCGTCATCGTTAGTGACGTTGTTGCGTGTGACACCTACGTGCGACTCCGAACGATCGCTAATAGGGTGAAAATCGTTGATCGTTGACACGTCGTTCAGTTTAAAAATATTGTTTGTCGTTTGGATCGCAGCAGACATATTGCTACGTCTGACACCTGCCAACGACGAACAACATCCACACGTCCGCCTTGATCAAATAGTATATCGCTGAACGATGTTGCGTCGTTTGTGAGATGTGTACGTGTGACCGCTACTAAACGACCTATGTGCGATCTCGGCAAATCGAAACAACGATCTGGGCGTGTCACATTGCTACTGAGATTGTCAGATAAATCGTAGCATGTAACGGGGCCTTAATGCCCTGTGCACACTAAAAAATTGAATTTTCTTAAGAAAATTCCGCAGCCTCTGAAAGATTACCGCACCTGCGGTAAAATACCGCAGCAAACAGCACTCGAATACCGCATGCGGATTTACCGTGGTTTGCCGTGGTTTTTCCCTGCGTTTTTTTACCATTATCTATGGAAAAAAACGCAGTTACTTGCGGAAAACAAGTGACATGCTCATTAATTCCGCAGTGGAAACTCTGCGGCAATACCTGCAGAGACAAAAAAATGCAGCGTGCGCACAGCATTTTTTAATCCCCATAGGTTTTGCTGGGGAATGACTGCAGAAAGGTTATAAACATTTTCTGCAGCAATTACTTCAGCGAAATCCGCGGCAATTCCGTGGTAAGATCCGCAGCGTGCGCACAGGGCCTTAAATAGGAAGGAGACAGCTGAATAGGAATTAGCATCCTGAGACTCAAGGAGCCACACACCACTCCTCAGGAATTAACTCCTACAGGACTGGAGAGCAGCGGAAAAGATTCAGCTGACGCCCGGCTGAGGCTGAGCAACTAGGAGAGATCAGGTTGCCTGTGTGTGAACAGAGTCCGACGACACCGCGGCACCCTGCGAGTGTGGACCTCGCCACCGCATGACAAAATGATCATTTGCTCCCTATACAGACAGTATATTGCAGGCAGCACATCCTCTGTAAATAGAGGAAGATGTGCGGCCAACAAAATATGTTCCAATAGGAATGAAAGATCAATGTATGTTTCCAGCTGGTAGATCAGACGATGTCAGATGCACTTCATGCTGATTGTCCACAATGCTCTACTCGTCATGTGCAGAATACGGTAACAGCAAAAGCCAAAATCCATATAAAAATGACTAAAACGCAACTATTGCAAACACGCGAAGCTAAATCAATGCAAGGCAAATAAAATACACTTTATTGAATCTTCATTAAAAATACTTCTTCACATAGAATTATGTAAAAAGGCAAAACTCATTTATAGGGTCAGGAGTCAAAGAAAGATTTGGGGGGACACATAGATAACAACCAGTTACCCTGAATATTTATACATAAGATGGTACAAGAAGGGAAAAACAAGAAAAAAGTAAGAGTTTGCTAACTTCTCCAAAAAATACGCTGAGTGCAATTCAATAAAAAAATCGGATTGCTCTCGGACCAATGTTAAACAATAAGGCAGTGATGATCTGCAGCTTTGTCCTTAGCTGTTTTCAGGCTGAGGCAAAATATCATAGTGTCGCACCCAGAAATATGGGGTACTCGGTTCCGGGCAAAGTCTCTATTGGGAATGTCACGGAGGTGGCCATTACCCGGTTCCGTGCCCTGGGCCCTTTTTGTAATGGGGATATTTACAGGGGATTTGTGAATAAAGTTTATTTGTGATGTCGCGGGCGGAGGAGGGGACGCTGCGCTCTCCCACTGCTCGGGTCCGGCTGCCGCTGCTGCTGCGGCCGCTGCTGCTCGGTGGCTCGAGCGATGGGCCGGATCCCGGGGACTCGATCGGCGCTCCTCGCCCGTGAGTGAAAAGGGGTGGTTTGGGTTTTGGGGATATTGTCCGTGACGCCACCCACGGTTGTGGTGATTGTGTGGACACCACCGCTGCTCTGGACGGGGATCCCGGGAGCGGTGACAGGGAGCAGCTTTGTTGTTATTTCTCGCCTCCGTGGGTAGGGGGTTGGTTGTCCCGGGGCCCGGTGAGGGGGTAGGAGTGGATGGCAGGCGGGTTGCGGGGCCTGATGAGGTGCAGGGTCGCAGGGGCAGCGCTGTGCCGCACGGCACGGAGGTACTCACTAAGCCAAATGATGATGACACAGTTCACGGTAAAACAAGCGGCTGGATGGACGGGTCCCTCGGACGGCTACGGTTGCTTCTTCCCTGTAGGTTGGTGATGACTGTCTCTCCCTGCAACTAAGTGTAATGTTGGTAGCGATGGGTTCCCACCGGTAACCCGCTCCCTGACTTGGATGTAGGCCGGAGGAGCCACTTTTGCCCGCAGGCGCTGGCCCTGGGATACGGTTGCCTTTGGCGGGGGCGATGTCTCCCCTTCACGGTTGGACGGTTGCCTTCTATCGGGACTTGGCTGTTTGGAAACCCGGAGGTCCCCTTCACTAACGGATTTGGCAAATTCACGGCGACTCCAAGCCTTGCCGGGATCCGAAAGGCCCCTGCCAATGGTGCTGGCTTCTCTTTGTATGCCGGTCCGGTACCGCCGGGTCACCACCCGTCCACGGTCCTTACGGCAGACTCCAATCGGCTTCCACTGCAGACGGTCACCACCGTCTGCCAACCTTGCTGCTGTGTCCGGGCCACACACCCGGACTCCCTTCAGTCTGCTCTCTTGCCACTTCACTCCTGCTCACTTTCACTCCTTCCACTTCCACTGTCCAAACTGAACTGCTCCTTTTCCCTCCTCCAGGACTGTGAACTCCTTGGTGGGTGGAGACCAACCGCCTGGCTCCACCCCCTGGTGTGGACATCAGCCCCTGGGGAGGGCAACAAGGATTTTTATGTTTTGACCTCGATGTGCCTACAGGGAGTGTGGGGTGTGGTGGTGTTGTTACCTGTGGCCCCTGGCTTGTCCAGGGCGACACAGTGACGCCACTTGCCGTATTATGGCCGCCACTGCTGAATGTCTCTACTGGGGCTGGTGGTATTAGCAGCTAGAATGGTAGTCCCTCCATAAGTAGGGTATTGCCCCAGCGGGTGTATGGTGCGGTGGACATCAGAAGAAGGAGTCCAGACAGGTATTTAGTGCAACTGGTTTAGTCACTTTTCGGGTGTTAACTGGTTGCCCGAGGCCGGCTGGTTTTGCCTCCAGGTCCCCTTCGTCCCATTGCCAGTCTGGTTCTCTGGTACATTACTTCCCTGCACCAGTCTCTGGTAAGTGGGTCCCCATGGTATGGAACACTGGGGGTCTCCGTTGTGTGGTTTGTCCACCTCTGTCCGCCTGACGGTAGCGTGAACCCTGTGGGGTTGGAGTCTCTAGTCATGTCCCCGGTTCTCCCTTTGCTACTGAGTCTACGGATTCTTTAGGGTCAGCGAGGTCAGCGAGATTTTCTCGCATTGCACTCGTGCAAGTTAATCGCAAGTGTGACTCCAGCCCAAGGATTTGTTTTGAGAGGAGATACACTCTGTTGCAGCAGCATTTGTAATGTGAACAGCACTAGAGAAGAGTTTGTGATGCTTACAGCAGATGAAAGGTTAACAGCAGATCTGAGCTACATAACTAAAATTCCATGCTAGTCACCTAGTGAGAAAAACAATAGACAGTCTTTACCAGAACTGGAAATACAAGTAAGAGAATAGTAACAGGTATGAGACAACACAAATAAATTAAGAGTCTATCAGCCGGGACCCAGAGACCATCCGCTTTTTGAAGTAAAGCCAGCTTTACACCTTACAATTAGGGATGCGATCTCGTATGCGATGTGACACGCCCAGGTCGCATATGCGATCTAATGAGATTGCACATAGGTCGTTCATTTGCTGTCACACGTGCGTTAGTAGCCTATGTTAAATTGATCAATTTTGTGTGCGATCCTTTAGATCATGTGTTCCGTGACGTATGCATCGGGCACCCTTTTTTTTTTTTATTTATTGACTTGACAAGCGTGTGTAATGTGTAGGGATGCGTTTTTACTATGTCATCTGCCATTCAGCTCTGCTACATGGCCGCTAACAGCAGACACAGACAGCCATGTAGCAGAGCTGAATGGCAGATGACAGCAGACACAGACAGAGCCGCACTGTCGGAATGAACTCGGGTGAACTTCACCCGACTTCATGGTCATGCTGCGGCTCTGTCTGTGTCGCGCCCTGATTAGCGGTCACCAGTGAAGGACTCACCGGTGACCGCTAAACTCCTGAGTGACTGAATTGAGCAGCCCTCTCTCATATACTCACCGATCCCCGATCCCCGGCGCTGCACGGCATTCACACTGCTCCGGCGGCTTTTACTGTTTTGAAAAAGCCGGCCGCCCATTAAACAATCTCGTATTCCCTGCTTACCCCGCCCACCGGCGCCTGTGATTGGTTACAGTGAGACACGCTCCCGACGCTGAGTGACAGGTGTCACACTGCACCCAATCACAGCAGCCGGTGGGCGTGTCTATACTGTGTATTGAAATAAATAATTAAATAATTAAAAAAAACGGCGTGCGGTTCCCCCCAATTTTAAAACCAGCCAGATAAAGCCATACGGCTGAAGGCTGGTATTCTCAGGATGGGGAGCTCCACGTTATGGGGAGCCCCCCACCCTAACAATATCAGCCAACAGCCGCCCAGAATTGCCGCATACATTATATGCGACAGTTCTGGGACTGTACCCGGCTCTTCCCGATTTGCCCTGGTGCGTTGGCAAATCGGGGTAATAAGGAGTTATTGGCAGCCCATAGCTGTCAATAAGTCCTAGATTAATCATGTCAGGCGTCTATGAGACACCCTCCATGATTAATCTGTAAGTGACAGTAAAAAAACACACACACCCGAAAAAAATCCTTTATTAGAAATAAAGAACACAAACAAATTCCCTCATTACCAATTTATTAACCCCGACAAACCCTCCATGTCCGGCGTTCTCCACGGACCTCCAGTGTCGCGTCCAGCTCTGCTGCATGGAGGTGACCGGAGCTGCAGCAGACACCGCCGCTCCGGTCACCTCCACGCAGGTAATGAAGACAGCCGCGCGATCAGCTGATCTGTCACTGAGGTTACCCGCTGTCACTGGATCCAGCGGTGGCCGCGGGTAACCTCAGTGACAGCTCAGCTGATCGCGCTACTCACCTCAGTTGCTGACTGGAGCTGACCGGAGCGGAGGTGAGTAGCGCGATCAGCTGCTGTCACTGAGGTTACCCGCGACCACCGCTGCATCCACCGCTGGATCCAGTGACAGCGGGTAACCTCAGTGACAGCTCAGCTGATCACGCGGCTGTCTTCATTACCTGCGTGGAGGTGACCGGAGCGGCGGTATCTTCTGCTGCTCCTGTCACCTCCATGCAGCAGAGCTGGACGCGACGCTGGAGGACTGTGGAGTACGCCGGACATGGAGGGTCTGTCGGGGTTAATAAATTGGTAATGAGGGAATTTGTTTGTGTTCTTTATTTCTAATAAAGGATTTTTTTCGGGTGTGTGTGTTTTTTTACTGTCACTTACAGATTAATCATTGAAGGTATCTCGGGGAGACGCCTGACATGATTAATCTAGGACTTATTGGCAGCTATGGGCTGCCAATAACTCCTTATTACCCTGATTTGCCAACGCACCAGGGCAAATCGGGAAGAGCCGGGTACTGTCCCAGAACTGTCGCATATAATGTATGCGGCAATTCTGGGCGGCTGTTGGCTGATATTGTTAGGCTGGGGGGCTCCCCATAACGTGGAGCTCCCCATCCTGAGAATACCAGCCTTCAGCCGTATGGCTTTATCTGGCTGGTTTTAAAATTGGGGGGGACCGCACGCCGTTTTTTTTAATTATTTAAATATTTATTTCACTACACAGTATAGACACGCCCACCGGCTGCTGTGATTGGGTGCAGTGTGACACCTGTCACTCAGCGTGGGGGGCGTGTCTCACTGTAACCAATCACAGGCGCCGGTGGGCGGGGTAAGCAGGGAATACGAGATTGTTTAATGGGCGGCCGGCTTTTTCAAAACAGTAAAAGCCGCCGGAGCAGTGTGAATGCCGTGCAGCGCTGCGCTGGAGATCGGTGAATATATGAGAGAGGGGGTAAGAGGGATAGACTGACATGGACAGAGAGAGAGGGACAGAGATAGTGACGGACTGACAGAGATTAGTGCATGACAGACATTGTGAGGCGCTTCAGAACGCAGCTTTTCAGCTGCGCTCTGAAGCGGACCTTTTTTAAGCTGCGGTGCAGAGCGCACACCTGCGCACATAGCATCAGACACCAAAATCGTATGAGGGATGTCACACGTTACAATTGACTAGTTTCGTACTACCAAACGTCCAATGTATGAGGAATAAACGACGTGTATGCAATCACCGTATTTTCGTTCAATATCGATCGCACGTAGGTGTCACACGCAAATACGTCACGAACGATGCCGGATGTGCGTCACTTACAACTTGACCCCGACGACGGATTGAAAGATTTATTGAAGTGTGTAAAGCAGGCTTTACTTTAGCAGATGCTTACAATTTTCTCTAGATTTGTGTTTTTGTACCATTGTGTGGAATGCATTTATTATATTTATTTCACTTATTTTGCACCATCATGCTCCACTGCACTGTACAGACACCGTCATGTATAATTATGTATGACGCGATGAGACATTGTATATAAATATTCCAGGGTAGAATATTTTGTTCTCTACGTGTCTTCTACAAGGCTTTGTCTGATTCCTGACCATGTGATGTTTTTTCCCTTTTTATATTCCGTTACATGTCTGTGTTGAAGTGTCTTATTGATGATTCAATAAAGTATTTGCCTCTTTAAAAAGGTCCTCACTTGCTCCTTAGCACCAGATAACTGGCTGACGAGGAGAGCGCCAAAACTCTTCCTGGGTATCGATCAGTGTAGAGTAATGAATCGCGCACAGTAAGGTTTTCTCTATACGGACACATGACTTAGGAAAGACTGACTGTCGGCCCTATCTTGCCGTACCAACCAAAACCATTTAACCACCTTTTCCGCTTCTCAACCCAAAATAAGACACAGACTGCGTGACATTGGATGTAAAAGGCCACAGCAGCCTCGTTTATTATCACCAAATAATCAATAACATTTTATTCACAAATATAGTAATAACTCCATAAAACATAACCACCAGCAAAGGAGGGGGGTTAAGTGAAGAGTCCCGTTGTACATGATTGCAACACCAGCTCCACCATGTGCCCTCAGCCGCACCACACCGACGCGAGGACACCCAGCCGAGTGTTGCTCCACCATGTGCCCTCAGCCGCACCACACCGACGCGAGGACACCCAGCCGAGTGTTGCTCCACCATGTGCCCTCAGCCGCACCACACCGACGCGAGGACACCCAGCCGAGTGTTGCTCCACCATGTGCCCTCAGCCGCACCACACCGACTCGAGGACACCCAGCACAGCAGGGTCCCACGTTAACATGTCCCGCTGTGACCGAGCACAGCAGGGACCCACCAACCATACCATTGCACCACGAGGGGTAACCCGTTCCTTCGTGCTCTTTGTGCAATCCACCGACTTCAAATACCCCCCTCCTTTCCGCCAACTGCTGCGACAAGGTCAATCCTCTTCGTTTCTTCATGTCGATCTCCCGAAATCCTGAAATAGGGCGGGTGGGCGGGACAATTCCGGACGTCTTCAAGGTATTGAATGAGCCTCCCACCTCACAATTCAGCCCTATATATACTCCCCTACTACTGACAACCCCCTGACCAATTACATGGCCCCATAGCCCTTATAACCCCACCTCCCACTTTTCCCGCACAAAATGCCCTACACCTTAACCCCTTACTAACCCTCACGCCTAGCATCCCTCCTCAGTCATGTTGCCCTCCCTTGAGCCCCTTCAGGGCAGGCGTCCGGGCTTTTCTTTATCATGTGTTATCCAGTGGCTCTAGGACACAGAGACAAATTGTGTAAAGTCACTGGATAATATAATTATATGATATTAAATCAGTATGGGAGGAGCGATATAGAGTAAAGGCTTATTAACGAGAGCAGATAACGAGCGGGGGTAAGTTGTGCCGCCCTTGTTTACTTACTTTTACATCCTACAATTTAGTGTTAATCGTTTGGTCCCTGTGTTTATTATTTTGTGTCCGCACATTTGTAAAGCTCGCGGTGCGAGTAAGGGGTAAGTGGATCCACTGGACCAAAGACACTCATCACTGGCTACCGAGTCTTTGCTAAAGATACAGGTGGTGAAGATATTCTAACACGCCGGTAGTTAGCCAACAAGGACAGCCCCAGGGGATCACGGTGCCCCAGCAGCTTGCGCCATGAGTGTATACACCAATAGTCTCTGAGTAGGAGCAGCGACAGTAGCTGGTTTCGTAGGTTTGGCCGAGATGGGTAGTTGTGGCAGCAGCAGCCAAGATGGGTAGTTGCAGCAGTGGTGGCCGAGATTGGTACTTGTGGCAGCAGTGGCCGAGATGAGTAGTTGCGGCAGCCAGGATGGGTTGTTGCAGCAGTGGTGGCCGGTAATGTAAGAACATTCAGTGTGGACAATTGTAGCAGTAGCAATAGTAGGTATGAATAGTTGCAGCGGCAGCAGAGTCGTCATGCACTGTAACACACAAGAGCATCAGTAATACAGCACACTGCACTAAACAGCAGCGGTAGCACAAAGGGACCTGAGAACTAGCAACATATAGAATACATTGCCCAGGCACCTCCCTAAAGGGGATGGTGCCTTAAATACCTGATGCCTCTCAGTAATAGGCTGAGAGGTGCTACCAGGTTAGGGCATACTGGCCCTTTAAGAAAAAGGGAGTGTCTGCGCACGTGGCCTAAAGAGACTTCCAGGGGGGGGGCCTATTCGGCTTGTGTAGGCCCAGAGGAACAACAGCAGGGTCCGGGGACGGCCTGGGAGGTGAGAGTGCTGGTGTCCCCGGTGGGGGGAGAGGCAGGACAGTGCAATGATGCCGATATGGGCGTCTCAACATTGCTTCTTACACAAGGCAATGTGTTTGCATTTGACTTCAAATGAGTTTTTTCTCAAGTCAGATCTCATCAGGCGGGGAGTGTTGTCACCAGATAAGGGGAAGGGCGAGGTGATTATATGTCTTTTTCCCTTTTTTAAATCCTTTCTAACCCTAAAAATAATCAAGCAACATGTTAAAAGAAATCGAATTGCAAAACGTTTGGTGGTAAAATTCAAGAGTAAATATGATTTGTCTTGAATTGATTCGCTGATTTCGTCACAAAACGTTTGGAACGTTTAATGAAGAGTTGTCACCAGGTCCCATGTGTCCAGTTTTTGCTCTGCTGTATTTTTTTCTACTGCTCTTCTGAGTATTTTGTTGAGTTTTTTTTGTTTTGTTTATTTAATTTATAAAATATCTTTCCCTGAAGTGTGGCTTTTTTTATTTAGTGCTTATTTTTATGGTATTTACAAAGGGGCATGGCTCACAAGGTAATAACGCAGAGCAGCCCAAGGACACGCCCATGAGGATCCTGTGTGCGACGCCCCCAAGGTATACACCATAAATATTAGCACTAAATAAGAGGACCCATGTTTTTTTGGAATTGAATAGAACTGGAATTTAAAAAAAAAAAAAAATACTGCACACTGCCTTATGTGAACACATCAGTACTGTAAATGCATATGGGGGTGAGGGGCCGTATTACTGACTCTATGCTATTTAATATACATATTTTACCAATCACAAATTATGTAGATCACACGTCACTTTATCATCAGAGCAGCGGACTCTGTGGTCACTTGAGTAATTGATAAAAAAAATAAAATAAATTCCCGCTGCTATTTTAACTTGAGCGGCCGTCAAAAATGCAATAATATATTGAAGGAAATGTCTTAAAACTCTTAGGCAAAAAAATCAATAAAATAATCCTATTGCTTCCAATGTTTCTCTTTGTTTTCTATTATGTTTCTAGCTCAATTGTTCAATTTTATCCAATCGCCAGGTACAAAACAGCTGTAGAACGATCAGCATTTAGGGATTATGATCAGATATGGGAACTTTGGCTAAGCCAATTGTTATAGTAAAAGCCGCGATGTGGTTGTTATGAATTTATACAATCTTTATGCATGATGGCGGGGGAATTTCCGGTGGAGATTATGATGGAGATACATAACAATAACGTACCGTACAATCAGTTGGAAATAAGGGGAAACCAGATCAAAGGTGGGCAAAAGCTCCTTACGTTCAACAGTTCAACGACCGTTACTTTTGTTGGGTTAGGTTCACACAAAGCGTCAGGACCGCCATCAGGGAATTAGTACTGTGACGGGTGTACCGGGCCCGGTGAAGAGAGGGGGACCAGGCCAGCCCCGGGGTAATTACTTAGCTTTATTAAGCCCCAGGCAGGATGGGCCCCATCTCTTCACTAGGCCCCAGTCACAGCAGCAGCAGAGGGGCCCCGCAGAGTCGCTTCACTACCAGACATGGCTTACTTGCATGCGATGGGGCGGAGCATGCAAATTAGCCATGTGCTGGAGGGGAGGCTGGGTCATTGAAGCAGAGCAGGGCGCCGGCGCGTCATCACTGAGCCGTGCAGCAGGGTGGTGAGGTCATCGCTCTGTGACCTCATTACACTCCTGCGCGTCTAAAAAGTTGTATGAGTTTCAGAAAATCGGGCGATGTTCATCGCAGTTGTCATCCCTATGGCACACATTTTTATGCTTAAGGAGTTATTAAAATATACAAGACCAAATACAGTTTCCTATGTTAAAGAATTGCAATGTACCCCTAAAATTCGGATGCTGTACAGATATTCTGTACGGGATCAGATCTTTTTCTCTGCTCACCCATAGACTTGAATAGGCAAATCTGATCTGACATACAGTTAGGTCCAGAAATATTTGGACAGTGACACAATTTTCGCGAGTTGGGCTCTGCATGCCACCACATTGGATTTGAAATGAAACCTCTACAACAGAATTCAAGTGCAGATTGTAACGTTTAATTTTAAGGTTTGAACAAAAATATCTGATAGAAATTGTAGGAATTGTCACATTTCTTTACAAACACTCCACATTTTAGGAGGTCAAAAGTAATTGGACAAATAAACCAAACCCAAACAAAATATTTTTATTTTCAATATTTTGTTGCGAATCCTTTGTGGGTCTTTCAGTCTTAAGTCTGGATTTGAGCAAGTGAAATGCATGCTCAATTGGGTTAAGATCTGGTGATTGACTTGGCCATTGCAGAATGTTCCACTTTTTTGCACTCATGAACTCCTGGGTAGCTTTGGCTGTATGCTTGGGGTCATTGTCCATCTGTACTATGAAGCGCCGTCCGATCAACTTTGCGGCATTTGGCTGAATCTGGGCTGAAAGTATATCCCGGTACACTTCAGAATTCATCCGGCTACTCTTGTCTGCTGTTATGTCATCAATAAACACAAGTGACCCAGTGCCATTGAAAGCCATGCATGCCCATGCCATCACGTTGCCTCCACCATGTTTTACAGAGAATGTGGTGTGCCTTGGATCATGTGCCGTTCCCTTTCTTCTCCATACTTTTTTCTTCCCATCATTCTGGTACAGGTTGATCTTTGTCTCATCTGTCCATAGAATACTTTTCCAGAACTGAGCTGGCTTCATGAGGTGTTTTTCAGCAAATGTAACTCTGGCCTGTCTATTTTTGGAATTGATGAATGGTTTGCATCTAGATGTGAACCCTTTGTATTTACTTTCATGGAGTCTTCTCTTTACTGTTGACTTAGAGACAGATACACCTACTTCACTGAGAGTGTTCTGGACTTCAGTTGATGTTGTGAACGGGTTCTTCTTCACCAAAGAAAGTATGCGGCGATCATCCACCACTGTTGTCATCCGTGGACGCCCAGGCCTTTTTGAGTTCCCAAGCTCACCAGTCAATTCCTTTTTTCTCAGAATGTACCCGACTGTTGATTTTGCTACTCCAAGCATGTCTGCTATCTCTCTGATGGATTTTTTCTTTTTTTTCAGCCTCAGGATGTTCTGCTTCACCTCAATTGAGAGTTCCTTAGACCGCATGTTGTCTGGTCACAGCAACAGCTTCCAAATGCAAAACCACACACCTGTAATCAACCCCAGACCTTTTAACTACTTCATTGATTACAGGTTAACGAGGGAGACGCCTTCAGAGTTAATTGCAGCCCTTAGAGTCCCTTGTCCAATTACTTTTGGTCCCTTGAAAAAGAGGAGGCTATGCATTACAGAGCTATGATTCCTAAACCCTTTCTCCGATTTGGATGTGAAAACTCTCATATTGCAGCTGGGAGTGTGCACTTTCAACCCATATTATATATATAATTGTATTTCTGAACATGTTTGTGTAAACAGCTAAAATAACCAAACTTGTGTCACTGTCCAAATATTTCTGGGCCTAACTGTACAGAAGAAATCGGTGCATAATACAATCTTTTTTATGAGCAGATTTGGTCTATGAAAAAAGTGTTCATCTGATCAACCCAAGTGAGCAACATTAGCGTCACAATTCCTTATGCAGAACATTCTGTATTGGTATGCTCTCCTGCAGAGCTGGTATATGCTGCCTATGGTGCAGAGCATTTTGCAGGATGAATGCTTTGCTGGTTGTTTGACAACACTGGGTTTCTTGCTGGTCCTGGGAAGTGCAGATAATACACGTTCCCAGTGATTGCTCTGCTTCATTACAGAGTGTGGTAGCTCACGAAGCTGCCAGTCGTACTTCCTGGTTACAGTTGTGCTGTTGGCTCCTGTGGTGCTCAGTGTTCAGATCTTGGTCTCTCAACTCCGACTGTTGTTGACCCGTCTCTGCCTGTCCTCCCCTGTTTCTGTTGTGACTTCCCGGCTTTTGACCTCGGACTTCATCCTGACCACGTCCTCACCTGCTCCTTGTATCTTGTACGTACTCATCTGGAACCCTGACCTTTGTCTTGTATCCTGACCTTGTCTCTGTTTGCCCCCTCCTCCGTGTACTGTTGTGCCCTGCTGGTTTATGATCTCGGCCTGCCTGACTACCTCTCCATCTACTGCATGCAAGTAGTATCTAGCGCCACCTTCTGGCAGTCATCACAAATAGTAAGAGTGCTGTAACATTCCCATGGACAGGGGTTTTGTTTTCCTAGTCATGGCTTGCTACATACAACGGTGGTGTATTTGTGGAAGTGTTCTCGTTTCTTACCAGTACCTTTAGGCTAAAGGCCTCCTGCTTCTCTCCATTTGCACCTATTGCGATACCGCTAGTCTGGATGAATTCAGGGCCAGAGAGGGCCTAGGCATGTGACGATGCACGGGGAAATATCTGTCTAGGGATGTTAGAGAGTGCAAGAATCAGATTCAGGTGAGTGTTAGGAGCTGAGGCCTCTGGTTACATCTTCCCTGGTTTTCCCTTTGTGTTGTGACGCTCGAGAGGCGTCCTCTTGCACCCAGCATGACAGACAGACATTCAGTTCAGTGCAAATAATGCATTAGATAATGTTCCGAGCAATGCATATTGGAAAGCAAGGGGGAAAGAACTTTCCAGAACCTATAGTGCTGGCAGAACTCTGCTTATGTACAGTCATGATAAAGTTACTTTTCAACATATACACCACCATGATAAAACCAATTTAATACCACAGGTTATATAAGTGACATGGTGTGTGACACATAAGGACCATGGAAAAATCGCCAACAGGCAACCAACACCGAGAGAAAAGAAGCGATCAGATTCCTAATATGAATAAAGATATTTATTTATGCATAGGTGTAAGGTACAGTAACCAGCATACAAAAAGGGTGCACAATCCGGTGTGAGCCACAAAGTTATACAGGCATGGAGAAAATGTATGGATCAAAAAGCCCTCAATCAGTACCTCATATCAAGACTGAGAGATATAATCAATTGTGTTCCAGTAGATTGCAATCCTATTGAGATCCATAAAAACCCTCCGCAGGAGACAACAACACATAGGAAATATAGTATGATGTATAATAATATAGTATTGCTTACCAATAGAAGTGTCTCACCGCAACACCGGATGGCACCCCACCCGACGAACGTGGGTTTCGGCGGATGCCTACGTCAGGGGTGGGTCACAGGTACTGCAACACCCCCACCCTGAGACAGGCACATCAGCCAGACACAAAATCTTTGTTGCCTCCCTCCAGGGGCTGATGTCCACACCAGGTGGGGTGGAGCCAGGCGGTTGGCCGCACCCACTGAGGAGTTCACAGTCCTGGAGGCGGGAAAAGGAAGGGAGTACAGTTAGGAGAGTGAAGGAGAGAGGAGTGAAGCAGGAGTGTGGAGCAAACTGACCGTGTGCGGGTGTGTGGCCCGGGCACTTAGAGCAAGGTGGGCAGACGGTGGTGGCCGTCTGCAGGAGAGGCAGATCAATGTGGAAACGTAGGACCGGGGACGGGCAGTGGCCCGCCGGTACCGAACCGGGGAGCGAAGTGAAGCCAGCACACACCGGCAGGGCCTGCGGACCCCGACCAGGCTTGGAGCCGTCATTAGAGGTCAAATCCGTCAGTAACCGGAACCCCAGGGGTTTCCTAACAGCCAAGACCCGATTGAAAGCAACCGTCCAACCAGCAAAAGGAAATACAGCTACCGCCACAGCTAGAGTTCCAAGGGCCAGAGCCTGCGGGCAAAAGGGCTCCTCCGGCACATATACACGCTGGGGAGCGTCCAGACTACTCTACCGGTGGGAATCCATCGGGACCGAACATACACACAGATGCAGGGAAAGGCAGCCACCACCAACCGTCCAGGAGAAGCCACAGCAGCCGGCTGCGGGACCCGTCCATCCAGCCGTTTGGTTTACCAGAGACTTTGCGTACATTTGTGGCTGAGTGAGTACCACCGTGCCGTCCGGCACCGCGCTGCTCAGTCCAAGCGACCCTGGACCTTCCCGACCCTGCCTCCCCGTCACCTCACCGGGCCCCGGGACCACCAACCCCTACCCACGGAGGGGGGAAACAACATCCCAGCTGCTCCCTGCCATCGCTCCCGGGATCCCCGTTACCAGCAGCGGTGGTGCCCAACCTCACCACAACCCATGGGTGGCGTCACGGACCAAATCCCCAAACCAAACTACCCCCTTTCACTCACGGGCGAGGATCGCCGCTCGAGTCCCCGGATCCAGCCCACCACTCGAGCCACCATTGCAGCAGCGCCGGACCCGAGTGTTAGCAAGCGCAGCGCCCCGCCGCCCGTGACACTCCACCAGTCTTGTCTCATGCCAACTGTTAAGCATCCTGAAACCATTCATGTGTGGGGCTGCTTCTCAGCCAAGGGAATCGCACCACTCACAGTCTGGCCTAAAAACACAGCCATGAAAAAAAGAATGGTACCAGAATGTCCTCCTAGAGCAACTTCTCCCAACTGTCCAAGAGCAGTTTGGCCCCAACAATGCCTTTTCCAGCATGATGGAGCACCTTGCCATAAAGCAAAGGGGATCACTAAATGGCTCATGGAACAAAACATAGAGATTTTGGGTCCATGGCCTGGAAACTCCCCAGATCTTAATCCCATTGAGAACTTGTGGGCAATCATCAAGAGACGGGTGGACAAACAAAAACCAACAAATTCTGGCAAAATGCAAGCATTGCTTATGCAAGAATGGACCGCGATCAGTCAGGATTTGCTCCAGAAGATGATTGATAGCATGCCAGGGAGAATTGCAGAGGTCCTGAAGAAGAAGGGGCAACACTGCAAATATTGACTTGCTGCATTAACTCATTCTAACTGTCAATAGAACCTTTTGGTCTCATAATATGATTGCAATTATATTTCTGTATGTGATGTAAACATCAGACAAACAATTAAAAACCAGAGGGCAACAGATCATGTGAAAATATCATTTTGGTGTCATTCTCAAAACTTGTGGCCATGACTGTAGAATAGTCTGCTGACAAGGAGTAGATTATAAGGTGTAAGAGCATGAGAATCGGAAACGTTCACTGGTTTAGAGTGAAATGTTGCGAGCAATGCATATTGGAAAGCAAAGGGCAAAGAACATTCCAGAACCTATAGTGCTGGCAGAAATCTGATTATGAGGAATAGCCTGCAGGAGTGAATTATAAGTTGTAAAAGCATGAGAATCTGTAAAGTTCACTGGTTTAAGCCTGCTTTCCACGTTGCAATTTCGCATACGATATCGAATGCGATTTGCAACGCCCCCATCGTATGTGCGGCACGTTCAATTTGTTGAATGTGCCACACAAACGATTAACCCCCGTCACACGTACTTACCCATCTACACGACTTCGATGTGGGCGGCGAACGTCCACTTCCTGGAGTGGGAGGGACGTTCGGCGTCACATCGACGTCACGCGGCAGCCGGCCAATAGAAGCGGAGGGGCGGAGCTGAGCGGGACGTAAACATCCCGCCCACCTCCTTCCTTCCGCATTGCCGGCCGGGAGCCGCAGGTAAGATCTGTTCATTGTTCCCGGGGTGTCACACACTGCGATGTGCGCTACCCCGGGTACGATGAACAATCTGACGTGCAATTCATGAGGAATGGACGACGTGCATGTGATGAACGGATTTTCGTTCAATCGCACGTAGCTGTCACACACTGCAATGTACTTACGATGCCGGATGTGCGTCACTTATGACGTGACCCCGCCGACACATTGTAAGATACATTGCAGCGTGTAAAGCGGGCTTTAGAGTGAAATGTTGCGAGCAATGCATATTGGAAAGAAAGGGGGAAAGAACATCCCAGAACCTAGAGTGCTGTGTGAGGCCCAGGAGGTGGATCCACTGGACCGAGCACCCCACCTGGAGGGCAGGGTACTCGGTAGCTGGAGCACTAACATGGCAGGAACGGGAAGAACCAGGTCACCAGGGTCATGGAGTCCCATAGGACAGTACAGGAACGGGTGCAGGTATCAGGGAGGAAAGACAGGACCAGGTCACTAGGGTCACAGCGGACTTTAAGGCAGTAATACAGGAACAAGAAGACCTGAGCACCAGCTCACAAGCAGAACCTCAAAAAAGGATTTTTCTTTTCGATAGGGGTATAATCAACTATTTAAACCAAAACGAACAACCCCTTCATTATTTTATATAAAAGTATAAATTTTATTCAGAACAATTGGTTAAAATCCAATCCGTTGGTGCATAGTTTATGGTCAGAGGAGAGTTCTTGGGCACCTTCCCTATTCTCCCCCTTCCTACCAGTGGGGGTCGGCACCCTAGTATATAACGCCGTGGTGCCCCCACTCCACGTTGACTGATCCTAATTGACCCTTTACTGTCCACTAATGCGTGCTGCTATCCTTGGTGAGGGGCCTTACAAAAATTACAGTGGTTCTCACTCATGCCTCTCACCATGTAGTCATGATGGTATCAGTAAAGCCAGTATTTTTTGTTTTTATATTCCATCTGGGGTACAGTGCTACTCAAATTTTCTAGGGTGCAGTCATTTTACTATGCCACAATTCATCAATAGTTCATCAATATGGCAGCATAATAGCTCGTCCTTCACCGCCCTAGGCGGTTCTCTGCCCGACGCGTTTCCCCTCCAGGACTTTCAATCAGACGGAGGTTCCTCAGGGGCTGTCCAAACATTTGGAATCATATGTATGATAGAATTATATCCAAACAAATCAGGGAATTAAATCCGTCCTTCAATGAGGAATCCTCAATCATTATATATAAGAGGCTTTGTGGGAGCTAGTAGGCATGTGCCTGTGAGGCCGGGATAAGAGGATGCCTGTTTATTATATCCAACCCCTGGGTACAATTATTCCTCCAATGTGGAGTTCCTGGTCATTATTGATGTTGCTGTGTAGTTGACCTGGGCATCTGCCTATGTGGCAATGGATGATGAACGCCGCACCTAGCTCACAAGACAAGGCATAGAAACACATGCGATGATCAGGCCCCGCCCACATGAAGAGGCGGGTCTCATATACCCAGCACAACCTCAGGTCATTTCCTGCTGCAGGTGTGCTGGGCCTATAAGACCAGGTGAGTGGGCGCGGCCCGGTCCTATACAGAGCATTAGTCAAAATCAGACTCCTGAGACCAGGAACAGGACTCAGGGGAGCATGAGCGGGAGCGGCAGATGTGACCGGTGGACGCGTGAACAGGACCAGTGAGGAAGGAGCGGTGGTACGCTGGCGAGGCTGGATCAGTGGGTACAGAGCGGTGGTGCGATGCAGGTGCGACTGGCTCAGTAGGTACGGAGCGGTGGTGCGATGGTGAGACCGGCTCCATAGGTAAGGAGCGGTGCCCAAGGCATCGGGAGCGTGACATGCTGGCAGAAATCTGATTACGAGGAATAGCCTGCAGGAGTGAATTGTAAGTTGTAAAAGCATGAGAATCGGAAACGTTCACTGGTTTAGAGTTAAATGTTGCGAGCAATGCATATTGGAAAGCAAGGGGGAAAGAACATTCCAGAACCTATTGTTCTGGCAGAAATCTGATTATTAGGAATAGCCTGCTAACAAGGAGTGGATTGTAAGTTACAGAGCATGAGAATCAGAAACGTTCACTGATTTTGGAGTGAAATATTGCGAGCAATGCATATTGGAAAGCAAGGGGGAAAGAACATTCCAGAACCTATAGTGCTGGCAGAAATCTGATTATGAGGAATAGCCTGCAGGAGTGAACTGTAAGTTGTAAAAGTATGAGAATCGGAAACGTTCACTGGTTTAGAGTTAAATGTTGCGAGCAATGCATATTGGAAAGCAAGGGGGAAAGAACATTCCAGAACCTATTGTTCTGGCAGAAATCTGATTATTAGGAATAGCCTGCTAACAAGGAGTGGATTGTAAGTTACAGAGCATGAGAATCAGAAACGTTCACTGATTTTGGAGTGAAATATTGCGAGCAATGCATATTGGAAAGCAAGGGGGAAAGAACATTCCAGAACCTATAGTGCTGGCAGAAATCTGATTATGAGGAATAGCCTGCAGGAGTGAACTGTAAGTTGTAAAAGTATGAGAATCGGAAACGTTCACTGGTTTAGAGTTAAATGTTGCGAGCAATGCATATTGGAAAGCAAGTGGGAAAGAACATTCCAGAACCTATAGTGCTGGCAGAAATCTGATTACGAGGAATAGCCTGCAAGAGTGAATTGTAAGTTGTAAAAACATGAGAATTGGAAAGGTTCACTGGTTTAGAGAATGTTGCGAGCAATGCATATTGGAAAGCAAAGGGGAAAGAATATTCCAGAACCTATAGTGCTGGCAGAACTCTGCTTATGTAGAATAGCCTGTTGACATGGAGTGGATTGTAAGTCGTAAGAGTATGAGAATCGGAAAGGTTCACTGGTTTGGAGTGAAATGACAGATACGCTATAAATAAGTACAAAGGGGATGGCCGATTTATTGAAGTGTGAATGCCCACATGACAGCCAACTCGCGCCTCGGATGAATGCGACTCCTCCTCCTCCCATTCATTTTAATGAAGGCGCAGTCAGGCAGGACACGGCGGTAATAATACGGTGAGACATTAATTTCTACATTTAGCAATCAGTGATGCAACATCCCTTTACCAAAGTTGGATGAAATAAGTAGAATGCGTTACATTCAGCAGCTCTGGAGTCGCTCCTCTCCCCACCCACATCAGATGCTCTCTCATCCCAGACACGTCATTTGACTGGTTTCAATATATTCTATAATTACGCTATGTCTATAGAGAAGACAGTTTAATGTTATATTCTTTATCCAGATAAATGGATGTCCCTGAGCGGTGACCTCCATTCCTAACCTTATCGTGCCGCGTCTTACGATAACACTTACCAAGATTAAATTTATTACTTTAAATATGGCTTTGCCGTGGTGAGGAGTAATAGAATTGTCTGGGAGTATCGGAGTAATGTTTGTGTACGAATTAGAAAACAGAAGGAGCCTAACGAAGGAAGCGGAGGAATAATTATCCAATCAGCGGCCAGCTTCTATTTAATATGTCATAATGTATTATTTTCACGACAGTGTAACTCAGCCGCGTGGAGAGATCCGTCTCCCAGACGAGTGAGTCACGCGGAGGAACAATGTGTAACCCGTCCACGGTAACAAAACAAGAGACAATGCCGACGATACAAAGGCAAAATGTAGAAATCTAATATATAAAGCTGAATGTGTGTGTGTGTGTGTGTGTGTGTGTGTGTGTGTGTGTGTGTGTGTGTGTCCGGGATTGGCATCTGCACCGTCGCAGCTACAGCCACAAAATTTTGCACACTCACACGTCTGGACCCCTAGAGCGTCATAGGCTATGTTTTGAGGGAAAATTTTAACCCCGTGCTTTACAGTTATTCGCCAAAAAACCTCTGGGAGCCACAGTGCAGCCAGAACTTCAGAAGAATGCGCAGCCACGCCCTTATATGGAATGTTGGCATGTCACAATGCAGCCAGGGAAAGAGACAGGCACAGACAGAGAAAGAGGCAGACACAGACAGGGTAAGAAACAGACAGACAGGGAAAGAGGCAGACACAAAGAGACAGACACAGACAAAGAGACAGACAGGGAAAGAGAGAGACAGGGAAAGAGAGGGAAAGAGACACAGGGAAAGAGAGGGAAAGAGACACAGGGAAAGAGAGGGAAAGAGACAGACAGGGAAAGAGACACAGGGAAAGAGAGGGAAAGAGACAGATAGTGAAAGAAAAACAGGGAAAGTGACAGAGATAGATAGACAGACAGGGAAAGAGATAGATAGACAGACAGGGAAAGAGATTGAGACAGATGGAGAAAGAGACAGTCAGAGACAGACAGGGAAAGAGACAGACAAAGAGATAGAGAAAGAGACAGAGAGAGATACAGAGGGGGAGACAGACATTATAATTACATTTCTATCTATTTGTTTTGTGGTTTTTGTGTGCAGAATACATTTTTGTTAATACATTCTATTTTGTTAACAGCAGTTATTAACCCGGGCGAAGCCGGGTAGTACAGCTAGTATATCAATAAAGGAGGACACGATGCTGCAAACTATGTAGCCGAATATAGAAAAAAGCTTCAACATTCCATGTTCAATAGCTTAAATCCGTATTTTGTAATTATCATTATTTTTATTGTAGTTTTTGATTTTTTTTTAGACTCATTTTTGTTACATTTTTTCTGAGCTGCACAAGCAATTGTGCCGCCCCCTCCAGCAGTCGGACTGCTCGGATCCAAGGTTTCCTGTGGCTCAAGCGTCCCTGGACTCGGGGCTCAGCGGCCTCTCGATTTAAAAAGTTGGGGAGGTATTTACAAGGGATAGTTTGTGACGCCACCCATAGTTTGCGGTAAGGGGAGTACTGCCGCTGCTGATGTTAGTACCCAGGGGAGATGGAGTGGGTTAGTCAGATGCTAATCCCTCCACGGGTAGGGGAAGCCCCAAGACTCTGGAGGATGGTTTTGTGGATGGTGCAGGGTGTTGCGCAGGCTGTGTAGGCAGGCAGGGCGCAGGAAGGGCAGCATACTCACTCAGGCTATGTAGATGTTAGCGCAATCATTAAGCTGACTCTGACACAGAGGTAAACCAAGTCTCTGGGTACCGCTGCCGCTTTGGGGAGCCTGTCTGGGTATCCGTCTCAACTGGTCTTGATTAGTGGTCTGGAGCCTGCCTCCTTGCAAAAATGTAGAAGTGACCCGTTGGCCTGAAGCTGTCAGGGTCCTGCTCCCTATATGTAGTGGAGCTGTGCTCTCGATGGCGGGCACTTGGGATCTCAGTGGGCCGCATAAGCTGGAAAGCCCTATCCCCCTCATTGTGTTGATGCCTCTCTGAGCTCTTGGGGAAAGTTCATAAAGAGACTATCCTCCACAGGTTAATTATCAGGTTGCATGAAGCTACTCCCCGATCTAGGGTCCTGTACCCCGCTGTGCTCGGTACCGGTCCGGTTACTGGACGTTCTTGTGCCGACTGTTCTCCAAACCTAAGTCAGTACACCCTTTCCAATGCCCTGCGACCGGGTCTCCGACTCCTCTGGTCCCAGACCACCATCTGCGACCCAACCAAGGTCACACATAGAGCTACAACTCCCTCAGCTCCTCACTTTTTGAGGGCTACTACTGATCTGACCAAGTATCTCCCACCGGTCTGCCTGACCCCTAGGCGGGTGGCCCTTTTCCACCTAGACAACCCACTGGTGTGTCTGACAGGGTGTGGTGTGAGGTGTGGTTAGGATTTGAGTGCTGATAGGAGCAATACCAGTGTGTAGGAACCCAGAACCATGGAGGGTGGGTTCTGCACTAGGAGAAACAGGGGTGCAGTTCCCTGTGACACCCTGATAGAGTCAAGGGCGTCACACAAATATTGTACAAAGCCACATAAAGGAGGCTGTGCATGAGATAATACATGGGATAATAATACACTATCGTAGAATAGTATTGTCACAATGTGACTTGTTGGATAACAAGGGATATTAAAAACATGGTATAAACAACACACTGGGTGTCACAAGGGAGGACAAAAAAAACACAGACTTATGCATCGCGTTTCAAGCTGAAGGTCTTAGTCATGACTAAGTGTGGCACCCTGGACAAGCCAGGACGTCACAGGTACTACAACAACACACCCCACACCCTGGTTAGGCACATCAGTCACACACACAAATCCTTGTTGCCTCCCTCCAGGGGCTGATGTCCACACCAGGTGGGGTGGAGCCAGGCGGTTGGCCCCACCCACCGAGGAGTTCACAGTCTTGGAGGCGGGAAAAGGAAGGCAGTTTTGAGAGAGAAGAGTTTGAGAGTTGAGGGAAGTGGTAGTGGAGCAGACTGGCCGTGTCCGGGTACGTGGCCCGGGCACAAACAGCAAGGTTGGCAGACGATGGTGACCGTCTGCAGGCGAGGCCGATTGACGCACAACCATAAGGACCGGGGACGGGCGGTGGCCCATCGGTACCGGACCGGGGAGCGAAGAGAAGCCAGCACCATTCGGCAGGGCCTACGGACCCCGACCAGGCTTGGAGTCGCCGTTAAACCGGTCAAATCCGTCAGCGACGGGAACCTCCGGGGTTTCCCAGCAGCAAAGACCCGACTGAAGGCAACCGCTCAACCGTGAAGGGAAATACAGCTACCGCCACAGCTAGAGTTCCCAGGGCCAGAGCCTGCGGGCAAAAAGGGGCTCCTCTGGCAAATACACCGCTGGGGAGCGGGCTACCGGTGGGAAGCCATCTGAGCCGACAACACAACACAGGTGCAGGGAGAGACAGTCACCGCCAACCTACCGGGAGTGACCATCGCAGCCGGCTGCGGGACCCGTCCATCCAGCCATTTGTTTTACCAGAGACTCCGTCTACGTCATTGGCTGAGTGAGTACCATCGTGCCGTCTGGCACCGCGCTGCCCTCCCGCGACCCTGCACCTCACCAAACCCCGCCATCCACCTTTCAGTCACCATCATCGGGCCCCGGGACCACCAAATCCCCCTACCCACGAAGGGGAGAGAAAAACATCTCGGCTGCTCCCTGTCATCGCTCCCGGGATCCCCGTCTAGAGCAGCGCCCCGCCGCTCGTGACATAAGCATTGAAACGCGTTGGATAAGTCCGTTTTTTTTTTCCTCCCTTGTGACCCCCGGTGTGTTGTTTATACCATGTTTTTAATGGACTACATAAAATTTTCACTTTTTTAATTCTTCCCTGTTCTCCATGGACGCTGGATTCTTGTTGTTTGGATTCTGTTAGTTCCCGTCCGGGCCGGGGCATTTTCCGTGCGCTGCCGGTGGATACAGGAGTGAAGAGGGGTGAGCTGAAATATTTGCTTTTATTCTTCCCATAACAAGGGATAGAGGCCCTTATGCTGTCCTTCATTCTAAGGAGGCGCTATGTTATCCCTACTCTCAGGGATACTCCTAATGGTGGAGATGCCTGAGCCCCAATCCTGGCCCTACTCCTGGCTAGACCTATTCTGATTTCCCCCTCCCTCTCCCACCCGGGGCAGGAGTGTGATGTTATACACAGATTAAGACAGACAAGGGAGAACCAAAACTCTGATATACTGCACGCACACACAGGATAGGTGAGGTGCTAGGTACGGGGAAGTACCAAGTGAACGGCGAAAGGGAAGGGAAACCCTGTGTCTATGAGAAAGGGAAATGGTGACGCCAGAACAAATCTACCACTGGTCCCTAGGGTCCCTCACCAACTTTGATAAGTTCACCTATGCGCCGACCCGGATATCTAACCTTAGGTATCCAAAGTGCTGGACCCTAAATAGGAATTGGGTGGGATGAGCCCTTTGTCATCCCCACTAAAAACTAGAGAAAACACAAGGAGGACACACAGGGAAAAAATGCATAAACTACTTATCCACAGATGACACAGGCAGATGTTCAGCAAAGTTACAGCAACTATACCACAGAGGAGTACAAGCCACCTGCTTGCAACCAGAGCTAAAATGAACTGAATAATATCAGCACCAGTCCAGGGAAGATGGGAATACTTTAGCAAATGGAGAATACTGATAATCAGCAGCTGGATGGAAGGAGGGCTCCGCTGGGTCCAAAAGGGGAAGAGATGAAAACCCAGAATCAAGGCTACCTATACCAATGAATAGTGACAGCAGGAACAATAGAAAGTCAGGGAGCATTTGTGCAGCCAAACTCTGTGACCTTCTGTAGCCAGAAACCACATGACTGTCTGTCATCCACGACATGCCCATTAAAATAGGACAATAAGAGATTCAGGAGGAAAACAAGAGCAGGAAGAAAACTAAAAAAGACAACTGGGGTAAACTTTAGAACCACACAAAGCAACAAGAACTACAAGCACCAAAAAGTCAGGGCCACCACACAAGACAAATTAAAGGTGGCGTTACACGCTACGATTTATCTGACGATATATTGTCGGGGTCATGGTTTCCGTGACGCACATCCGGCATCGTTAGCAACGTCGTAGCGTGTGACACCCACGTGCGACTCCGAACGATTGCAAATAGGTTGAAAATCGTTGATCGCTGACGCGTCGTTCAGTTTCAAAATATTGGTCGTCCTTTGGAACGCAGCAGACATATTGCTACATTTGACACCTGCCAACGACGAACATCCACATGACCGCATTGGTCAAACAATATATCGCTGATCGCTGTTGCGTCGTTTGTGAGATGTGTACGTGTGACCACTACTAAACGACCTATGAGCGATCTCGGCAAAGCGTAACTACGATCTGGGCGTGTCACATCGCTAACGAGATCGTCAGATAAATCGTAGCGTGTAAAGCGGCCTTTAGACAAGCTATAGCTGGCATAGGAGGAACGACCCAGCCACATGACACATAATGCCACTACTATGTACCGCCTATGACTTACACGTCACCGTCAGCTACTGGCCTGTGATTGGCTGGCAGCGTGTATTGCGGTGCACTGACTTGGCAGGTTTCTGTGCTGCAATATATTTATTTATTTTTATTTACTTTTCTCATTTATTTAGCACGATTAATTGCACAGCACTTTACAAATCATTCCTGTTCCCATTGAAGCTCACAATCTAAATTTCCTATCAGTCTGTGGAGTGTGGGAGGAAACCCATACAAATACGGGGAGAACATACAAACTCCTTGAAGATGTCCTTAGTGGGATTTGAATCCAAGCTCTAGTGCTGCAAGGCTGCAGTGCTAACCATGCAGGCGCACATCCACCTGAAATAGGCATCATCGGGTCCCATGCCCTCAATTGTCCTGTTGCGGTCACATCCTCCATGAACGCGAGCGTTATGTCCCTGCTTGTACCCAGAGCAAGAGGTTGTGCTTTGAAACAGTGGCGTAACTAGAGTCCAATGGGCCTCAGTACAAAGTTTGAGCCTGGCTCCTCCCCCTTGCATGTTGATCAGATGTATGGGCCATTGGAGAATTCTATATCCTATAAAGACATATGAGTTGCCCCCCTCCCCCTTCATTATGTAGTAATGACTCCCCCCCCCCACCTTGTACTAACGTCCCCCATGAGCCACTTCTGGTAAATGTGTCCCCCATCCTGGTAAATATGTCCTCATCATGGCTCTATCCTGGTATATATGGCCCAATCCGGGTATATATGTCCCTATCATGGCCCTATCCTGGTATATATGGCCCAATCCGGGTATATATGTCCCTATCATGGCCCTATCCTGGTATATATAGTCCACATCCTGGACTCATCCATATATATGTCCCCATCATGGCCCTATCCTGGTGTATGACCCCCATAATGATTATATCCTGGTATATATGTCCACATCCTGTACCCATCTTGGTATATGACCCCAACATGTCCCCATCCTGGTATATATCCCCATCATGGCCCCATCCTGGTATATACTGTATGTTTCCATTCTGGTATATGTCCCCATCATGGCTCCATCCTGGCATATGGCCCCATTCTCAGACATATGATCCCCCTTCCACACTCAGTAAAAAAAAAAAAAAGATTACACTTACCTTCCCCCTGCTCCCTGGGTATCTTCCTACCATGCTGTCATGCCGTCAACTGACCTCAGCGTGTAAGTGGTGCAGAACATGACATCACTATCATGCTCACCCACTTGCACCACGCTCAGCTGCCGGGAGATTCGCTGCTCCACATGCTCGGGATTATCAGCGTGTGGAGCAGTGAATATCGATATTTAATAGCAGCATACGTGACAGACCAGACGCTGCAGGAAGGTCATGTGTGCTGATATTAAAAAAAACCTGCATATTCACTGCTTCCCATGCCCCTAATCTTGCCCACTTCTCAGCACCTGCTTCAATGTAAAGTGGTGGGTGAGATTATGGCCATGGGGAGCAGTGAATGTTCTTATCCTTAATCGGCAGCTGGCACATTGCAGTGCAGGGACCTGATGAGTCTCTGTGCTGCAATGCATTTCAGCAGAACGTGCACCCTCGGACATATGTAGCGCCCCTGAACACCTCAGGGTGCTACAAGGTTCTTCATCTCCACAAGGATGCAAGGCCTTCCCCCTTAGGTACCCAGAACCCCAGTGCCAGTACCAACAAAAACCCAGGTAATCCCAGTTTTTGCCAACAATCCCCCATACAATGGTACTTAACTACAGTGGGACCATGGATGGCCGCCTAGAGGTGGAGCCACTCCAGTACACTAGTTGACCAGCTGGGAGGGACAGACTTTGGAGAGTAGTCTAGTCTAGAGTTGACAGTGAAGGTGAAAGGTGTGACTGAGCAACGTCCTGACTCAGATTGACGGTGACCTGGTACCCAGGAGAAGTGGTTGCCGGTGGAGTGCAGTGGAGTACTCCCGGAACTATGCACCGACGAGGTACAGGACCCTAGGACAGAAAGAGCTTCAAGCCGACCTGTTAACACCTGCACAGCAAAGGGGACCATCAAGGACCTTGCTGACCCTAAAGAATCCGAAGACTCAGTAGCAAAGGGAAAATCGGTGACCAGAGACTCCAACCCCACAGGGTTTACGCTATCATCAGGCGGACAGAAGTGGACAAACCACAGACTGGGGACCCCCAGTGTTCCATACCATGGGGACTCACCAGAGACAGGTGCAGGGAGGAAGGTACCAGAGAACCAGACTGGCACTGGGACGACGGGGACCTGGAGGCGAAACCAGTCGGCCTCGGGCAACCAGTTAGCACCCCAAAATTGAGTAAACCAGTTGCACTGAATACCTGTCTGGACTCCTTTTTCCGGCGTCCACTGCACCATACACCTGCTGGGGCAAGCCCTACTTGCGGAGGGGCTACCATACTAGTTGCCAATACCATTAGCCCCAGCAAGGACATTCTGCAGCGGCGGCTCCCTATATTCAGCTGCAAAACCGCGTATAAACTTTATTCACAAATCCCCTGTAAATATCCCCATTACAAAAAGGGCCCAGGGCACGGAACCGGGTAACGGCCACCATCGTGACAATTCCAGCACGTACTACCCGGAACCGAGTGTCCCTGGGTGCTACACGTACATCCAGGTGAGACAGGCGCTGGGGTCGGCAAGCCCCAAGTACCCTTGGGCCCGGTTGCGATCCTAGAGACCGCGATTGTTATGCCCCTGCTTCGAACCCTATTGTAGTGGATCCCTACATACGTAGAATGGACAGTCCAGGCGGTTGGAGCTGAACCTTGTAAACCTTGTGGTGGTGGTGGTGGCATCACAGTCTATCGCCAATTGGAAAGGAGCCTTCTTCAAATGAGATCCACTTTTGCTCAGACCCTTCTATCTTCCTACAAATATACCTGTAATTCCACATTCATCAGCTTTGGGAATACAGCTTGGTTATCTTTCCTGTACCCAAGCGGAGCTGTACCTATTAATATTAACATCAAAGCAGGCTTATCAAAGCGGACTGCGGGCCGACTCCCCTGGCGATACACAGCGAAGTGATTCAATACGAGCCGCCGACAAGGAAAATTAAAATGACCCTCCAAATGCAACATTTTATAAGGACATACAGTAAGGAGTAGACTCAACGCTCTTCATATTTATTGCAAATGCTTTATATAATATACCCAGACGTATCAAATATAAGAAAAATCACAATAATAACAACAGCAATAATACAAATGCATCAGCAATCCAACAACCAAAACATCACGCTGCAAAGTGACTTATTAAAAGCCGCAGGATATATGTCCTGAGCCGGCGGAAGACGTGGAATCTGAATCAGTGTCCAATATGATCATTATTAACATTAAGGGGAAAAAAAAAGAAACGGCGCGCACCGGAGCCGCGAATGCTATTAAAGCTGCCAGCAGCGCGCCGCGGCTGCCTTCCATTCGTCTGTTGACAAAGCAGGAGAAGAGAAGCCGCTTTTGTTTTACCAGTTGTGGGAAGAAAAAAAAAAGAATGTTCTTAGGTACACGGGGTCACCTGATCTCATAGGCAATTACAGAGTTACAGAAAAACGAAAAAAAAAAAACCCATCTCTGCAGCACGTCAGCGCATAAAAAGTCACATCGGGGAATTAAGTAGAAAAAAAATGACTTTTTAGATGTCGACTGTTGAATCATTTTGAATTCCACCTCCAGAGCAGAAAATGATGAGTTTAATATCATAGCGGGAGGTGGCTCGCATCTCCCTTTAAAGACAGCTCTCAGCATCCAGCAGGTTCCCAGCCAACAATTTATTACTTTCTCCTTGTCTTCGCAGACAAATTATATGACAATCACTCTCCCTTTTAATTCCAGCATGCTTTGCTTCATCTTATTTTTAATTGCTTCTCCCGTGAAGGAGCAAACTTTTCCTGTAAGCTGCCGCTCGGGTTTCTTAAGTTATTTACTGCGAATATTTACCCCAAAGAAAAAATCAATCTGCTCGTTACACATCAGATGGATGTTCTCGGATTGTGAAAATGTAGGTATGTGCAGAAAACACGTTGCATAGACTCTTCAATGTAGTGTGCATCAAAAAGAATCAGTGGACAACAAACAGGAAAAATCCGCTGGGAATCCGTCAGAGGAAATAAAATTTAATTATTAAATTATTAAAAATTATTATTAAAAAATTATTATTAAAAAATTCATGACACTGGCATATAGTATACTGACATTATGGGTATAGGTGGTTTAAAGATGGAAAAAAACAACACGTTTCGATGGCGGTGCCTTCTGTAATGCCTGATTGGAGCAACAGACTCAGACTGGCTGTAAGGGGAGTCTAGAGAAAAGCCGCTCACAAAGCAGGACCCCAAGAACTCCGCAACCCTTTAACCCCTATACAGGGATTTAGAATTACACAGAGCCCCAGAGATCACTACCTGTGGAAGGCTGCAGTCCATGGTCATCAGGCAGGGTCAAAAACCAGGAGATGCAAAACAGGAACCGAATCGGCAGGCAAGGGCGTAGTGAGGAGACAAAGCAGAGGTCAAATCCGGAACTGGCAGCAAGGTACAAAAATGACAGGCAGGAGGGTAGTCAAAAAACAAGCAAAGGTCAACGCACAGGAATCAACATACAAAGAGCACATGAGCCAGGAGTACAGAACTATCTCTGGCAGTGGTCATGTGACACGAGGGGGAATAAGAAGGGTGTGGTATCTTCCCATTGGCTGCAGGTGAATGTTGGCAACTTCAGCTGGAAGACACACGCCACCCACAGTCAGCCAGTGGTACTGCAGGGTCCAGGGAAACCCAGCCTAGTGGATGAGCGGAGCCTGTACTCCGCAGAGCCACGGGCACCGACTCCTCTCCCATCACCAGCACTATCCATAGTGGGAGCATAGCGTCGTCTGGCGATCGGAGCAGAAGTCGCAGGAGCGGGCTCCGGTGGGGATGTGGCACCTTCCTCCAGTTTCAGTACATGTGAGTTTAAGGGCTCGTGCGCACGTTGCATTTTTCCTTGCGTTTCCGCAGCGGTTTAAGCTTTGTCAAAATGCATGAATTTTGGTTTTCAAGCAAAATGACCATAATTCCATTTGGCAAGAAAGTGTTGTAGCCACCATCACTTAGCTCCCTGACGAAGGCGAGAGTCGAAACATTTATTTGCACCTTGCACTCGAGACAATTGTCCTTTTCTCTTTTGTGCTGATTTTTTTATATCGTCTAATATATTACACCCTGAGCTGTTGCTTATACATGACATAGTATTTATTGATCATTATATTTCCGCATTGGACGGTTACCGTATGTACTGGTATTTTTTGGATGTTTTTAATATATACACCAGTGGTGTTGATTTATCTGTAGCTGTTCTAAATGAACTTTAATTGCATTTATTGGACGGTTGTTTGTTTTTTCTCCTTTTCCTAATTTGTCACGACTATTTCCAGCTAATATGTAGTCTACATATATTCCACATGACCAATTATTTATACACTAATTTACATTTGATTATCTATATGTTTAGTCATGCGGTTCAGAGTCCTGTCAACAATCTTCCTTGGCCAATCAGGTCGTGAGACACCTTAATTTGCAAACAAAAGATGCTTTGTATCAGCACCTGGATGGGAGTTTGGAAATCTGTATAATGTGTCGCATCCAAGAAGAAAGATTACCAGGAGAAGATTTTTGAAGAGAATCCTTTCTGACACTTTTTGGCAATCTGTTTGTTGAAGGATGGGGGCGGTGGCCGCTCGTACGCCGCAGTTAGCGGTTCCCCGTTTGTGTGCGCTTCTCTATGTGGTGTAGGGTGCATGGCACTTCCTCCTGGAGGACGCCGGCCATCTCCCCGTCCACACTTACAGGGGCTGCCAGACCGAGTTCACACCACACCAGGGTCTCTTTAACACAACAGTCTTTACTGTTAGTTGCATTATAGACACGTTGTTCAATGTCCTTCCTCTATGACTGGGATATTCTTTCCTGCTAGGTCTCCCACTTTGGGTGCAGTGGCACCTTCGCTATTCCTAGGTTACCGTTTCAGCAGCGGCAACCTCTCCTCTCTCCTTCAATACCCTCAGAGTGATTTACATGGGTCTTTGGTAACCCTAGATTGTCCTGCTTTCCTCGATCCAGCTCCCCTACGAATCACGCCCAGGTGGCTTCACCAAGCCCAGCTGGAATGAGCCTCAAGCTCCAGACCTTTTGGGATTGACATCAGGTTTTCAGGGTCTACCATGGCACTTAGGTGTCACGGACGTCTTCCAATATTAGGAGATTTGTGACAGGATTAGGCCCTGAGTCTCCCTTAGCCTTGTGAGACTCTGGTGATTTAATGTATTTTCATTTTCTTTGGTGTATTAGGGGTTAATATCAGTTCTGTTGCCAACAGCTTTCTAGCAGTCCTCGTTGCTGCTTTGTTACCACGCCAATTAAGTAGTGGCAGTTCCCAGCAACCATTGCTGTTGATAGAATCCATTTTGTCCTGGTCTGCCTAGGTGGAACAAGCTGCTGGGGTTTTGACCAGAGCTCATCCGTCTGCTGCCTTGGAGTCTGGCTGCTGCTGTGAAATTTGTGTTGTATCCTTTTTTTCCCCTGTGTCTACCTTTCCCTTATTTTGTATTAGTGCAGCAGTGGGACTAGTAATCCTCACTTGGCAGTTCACTAGTCAGGGTTACTGCAGGGTTTTCCTAGGGTTTCAGGTATCCTGCTTGGCAACAGATGTGGAACCTGTACAGGGCTGGCTAGGAGTGCAGGGTACAGCTGCGCATGAGTGCAGGAGGTGTCCCATCTTCACCCTCCCTAGTGCCAGGGCCCATCATTGTTTTGAGTGTCCCTGGTGTTCCGCCTTTGTTGTGGTGTTTTTTATAGTGCGCCAGACAACCATAGGTCTGAGTGCAACTGTCAAGCCATGTATTTGGACTTCTCCCACTCCAATCGTTTCTTTTTCCTGCTGGCAGAACCTTAATTGATCTGCTCTCCCTCTTGTAACCAGGAAGTCTCTCACCCTGCTCAACACTTGTCCCACCACCAGTGAGCTAGACCTAATATTCACTGTTTTTATTACTAACAAAGTCCATCTACATTGCTATACTTTACATTACTTCTTATAAATTACATTTTAAACCTTCACCTCACACTACATCTTACTTAACAGTCCCCACTTTGCTATCAGACTAATAAACTTCACTACACATTGTTTACATTTACTTTACATAACCATATACTTTACATTCCAGGGGGCTCTGCCACCCTCCTACATTGTTATACTATATTACTTCAAAACGTTCTTTTCACATTTCTGAAGAGAGTCCTGTCTGACACTTTTTGCCAATCTGTAATGTTATACTATATTACTTCAAAATTTCCTTCTTCAGTTGGATGCCAATGTCCTTTTCAGTCAGATGACAAGGTCCTTTTCAGTTAGATGACAGGAGCTCTAAAAAGTTTGACTCACTATGAGTATATTGTATATGAAAGTCTGCAGATGTTATATACGCCCGGCCCTCGTTACACACATCCGTATCTTAAAGCCTTCAGACGATATGCCTCCTTATACAGTATACGTCTACTTTTTTACATTGCTACACTATTGTAAGTCTCGCACAGATCGCCATCACCGTATATTATTGATTTGGTTACTTTCAATTAAAGGAGAAGACAGATTTTATTACCTGCAACCATTAAACCGTTCTAATACCATGTGATAAAGCACTAACCCATTTTCTTAGTGAGTGTAATGACGTTTTTTTCTCTTCCTAATGTGCTCGGGTACCATTTTCCTCTATTTATTGGTGAAGTCACGGAAATAAAGCTGTAGGGGGCAGCAGGATTGTATTCCTCTGCTGACTTCTTATTAAATTGCTTCTATGAGCTTCCCCATTAATGTGGGAAATTGGGGCATATTTATCAACCTATTTATACAGGAGTGGATGTCTATTTTAATAAAAACATATGCGGAACAAAACGAGCATTACCTAAAAAATTAAGAATAGTTCTGACTGTGTAGGGGACCGCAGAGTAAAGAATTTAAGTGTTTTATTTAAAGAGAAGCTCCATAATTGCATATTTTTAGGATTATCTAAAGTATGTAATAAGTCCCCTGTTCTTGTTATTTTTAAATTATTGTATCCATTTCATCATTAACAAATGTGTTGGGAACATGATTTACTAATTTATAACGATCAGTTACTTGCTATCAGCCTTTCTCACAGACTGTTCAGCTCTTTAACATGTCTGATGATGAAGGAGCATGGTCAGTTTGTTTGTCTTATTTTATTCACAATGCTCCCCTGAGAATTTTGCTTTTCGTTGCTTTAAAATCCGCCTTACGGTTCCAGAGATATGGGCCTTTAAATGTAGATCCAATTTGTATGGTCTTTAAAAGAAGATGGAGCTTATTGTTTAAGTATGTAGAGAAGACTAAAGACACGCCCCCAGAGAATCATGTGAGCCACGCCCCTTTTGAAAAGACTATACAAAGTAGAGCTAGATAAAAAAGTTAATATCTCTGGAATTGTACAGCGGATTTAAAAAAAATAAAAAGGGAACTACTCAGGAGAACAGTGTGAAAAAAGTAAGAGCATTAATTGGCCACTTTTGATCTAGTGGCAGGTCTCCTTTAAAATGAACATAACTGGAAAATGTCTTTAACGTTGAAGTAGAATTGGTCACTTAGTGGTATAGCTGCGCAAGTAATGTGTGATGGAAGCTTCCATAGAAAAAACACTGAGTGGTATCATTTGTGTGACTTGTAAATTTGCAACTGTTATGAAAGTGATGAGAAAATTCATGTGATTTACTACTACTTTACCATCTTTTAAAAGTTACTATGTACCAATCACAGAGAAAGCTTAATTACAATCAGTAGAGACGAAAAACATTGAACCGAATCAAAGAGAAAAAGTTTATTTCAATCCTTTAAAGGGAACCTGTCGCTAGATTTGGCTACTATTAGCTGCGGCCACCACCAGGTGCGCTCTTTTATACAGCATTCAAGAATATTGTATATAAGAGCCCAGGCCACACTGTAGAATGTAAAAATCACTTTTATAATACTCCCCTAGGGGGCGGTCCGGTCCGATGGGTGTTGCTGCTTTCCAGTCCGGTACCTCCTCTCTGCTGTGGTCTCCATCCTCTGTCTACCCAGGCCAGTTTGGATGACATGTCCTACCTCATCTACACAGGCTGACATTGCGGTTCCTGCGCAGGTGCACTTTGATCTGCCCTATGCAGGCACGAGGAGGGGTTAAAGACCATCCGCGCATGCACACTACAATACTTTGATCTGCCATGAGCAGGGCAGATCAAAGTGCGCCTGCGCAGGACCTTAATGCCTGCCAGTGGGGATGACGTAAGACGTGTCATACATATGTTCCTCAGAAGAAAGAGGACGGCGATCACTGCAGAGAGGAGGCGCTGGACCGGAGAAAGGAGGTGCCAGACTGGAGAGCAGCGACACCTTTCAGACCGGACCGCCCCTTAGGTGAGTATTGTAAAAGGGATTTTTATGTTCTACACATCGACATGGGCTCTTATATACACTATTCTGGAATATAGTATAGTAATATAGCTCAGTGGTGGTGGCTGCAGCTTTTAGTCGCCAAATCTGGTGACAGGTTCCCTTTAAATTGTAATACTAGGAACCAAATGTGCTATCTTAAATCACGCTCCATTAGGCATTCCAGTAAAACTGTAAAGGCAAATGATCCATCCGTCATATATCAATCAATAGTAATAATGGGGTGTAAAGGGGGATTGGTATTTATAGGTTGTCAACACTCGCGAGTCCATTTCGTCAGAGCAGAAAACCGTAGGACTGCCTCTATGGCTGTCGGGGCCGCTAAGATCATGGCCGTTGGCAGTACCATTTCTGGCGCAGGCTGCCAGCTGACTACTGGGGCTAAATATTGGCTGATCGCGAGTGGTGAATCGGCTTTCAAGTCACTGAATTACCCGGTGCTCTAAATGGGGAGTGTGTTGTAATTGCTGTTATATTTATTGGGAAATGTTGATGCGAATCTCTAGATCTGATGGAATTTTTTTTATTTTGCCCCAACAGAAGAGCAGTTTGGAGTTTTACATAGACATTCATGCCCATTCCACCATGATGAACGGTTTCATGTACGGGAATATCTTCGAGCAAGAAGAGCTATTTCAGAGACAAGCCATTTTTCCGAAGATGCTCTGCCGAAATGCCGAGGACTTCTCTTTTGTAAGTATCTTGCCAATGTTCTTATCCACATCGAGCAGTCAGAACAGGGCCTAAATACTGGCTTAAAAGCAGACAGCCATTCTGTGTACTAGATTATATTACAGGGACTGTGCTAATGAATTTTACATATCAAAATTACTAGAAAACATTGTCCATCTACACTGATCAGCTCTACCATTAAAACCTCTGTCTTTAATATTGGGTAAGTCCTTTGTGCAGCCAAAACAAGTTTCACCTATCATTGATTGGCCAAGTCAAGTATGGACGGATGGACATGTTCTACAAAGGCCCACTCTTGTCGCATGCACCTGAAGAACATCTCTAGAATCTGCCCCTTTCTTACCTTGAAAACAACAAAAAGCGTCATCGTGGCCCTGATCCACTCCCACCTTGACTACTGTAACTCTCTATTAATTGGTCTCCCCCTAACTAGACTCTCTCCTTTACAGTCCATCCTTAATGCAGCAGCCAGGGTCACCTATCTGGCTAATCGTGTTTCGGATGCTTCTGCTCTGTGCCAGTCATTGCACTGGCTGCACATACATTATAGAATACAATTTCCCACAAATATCTCCACAACATGGCACCCCCCTACCTCTCCGCCCTCATCTCTGTCTATCACCCTACCCATTATCTACGCTTTGCACTCGACTTTTGACGAACATCCACACTAATCCAAACCTCCCACTCCTGGCTCTAAGGGGTACTTTGCACGCTGCGACAACGCTAGCCGATGCTGTGATGCCGAGCGTGATAGTCCCCGCCCCCGTCACACATGCGATATCTTGTGATAGCTGCCGTAGCGAACATTATCGCTACGGCAGCTTCACACGCACTTACCTGCCCTGCGACGTCGTTCTGGCCGACGACCCACCTCCTTCCTAAGGGGGCGGGTCATGCGGCGTCACAGCGACATCACACGGCAGGCGGCCAATAGAAGCGGAGGGGCGGAGGTGAGCGGGACGTAAACATCCCGCCCACCTCCTTCCTTCTGCATAGCCGGTGGAGGCAGGTAAGGAGATGTTCCTCACACCTGCGGCTTCATACACAGCGATGTGTGCTGCCGCAGGAACGAGGAACAACATCGTAACAGCGGTCGTCCCGACATTATGGAAATGACCGACGCTACACAGATCTCTGATTTACGACGCTTTTGTGATCGTTTATTGGCGCATCTAGACTTTACACGTTGTGACATCGTTACCGGCACCGGATGTGCGTCACTTTTCATTTGACCCCGACGATATCACAGTAGCGATGTTGCAACGTGCAAAGTACCCCTAAGACTTCTCCCAAGCTGCACCAATACTCTGGAATGCTCTACCCCAAGAAACTAGGAGGATACACAACTTGCACAGCTTCAGATGCTCTTTAGAAACAACTGTTTTTAGGGTAGCCTATCACCCTCTCTAATCTCAGAACATTAATTCTCCCTCAAACTCTTCTGTACAAAGACAGGCTGATGACTAGTTCATGCAGCCTTTTATCTATCCCCCCCATTTTTTTGGAGATGGCTCTACCATCATTGTAAATAAGCACTTGGACCTTGTGTAACTCCCACCTCACCCCATTGTAAGCTCTTATGAGCAGGGATGTCTTTATTTTTGCTTTAATTATTGTATCTTCTATAACTAATACGGTACTTATATTTGTTTCTATATGAACCTCTGGTTTCTAAAGCGCTGCGGAATATGTTGGCGCTATAGAAATAAAAATTATTATTATAAGGGACATGATATCACAGATGCCAAAACCAATGCACCAATCTGCGATTCCGCTAATTTGTGCTTCACTGTTGAGATATATTGAGTTACAACTTTAATGTAATATAATACGGTCCTATTGATGCTTCCATAGGGTATTTGCTGCCAGAACCTCAAAGTTCTTTTCAGACACAAGACACAAATTCCTGTCTGAATTAGGGCTCATGCAGAGGTCAGTTTTTCCGCGTATGAGCTTGATCAGTGTTTGGCACGGATAGCATTCGTACCTGGTGTAGTTTATGGGTCTGGTCACATTTTTGTCAGACCTATGGGTCCAAGAAAAATCACAGAGACATGTAGTTATTGATCCAAATTGGCAATGCAAGTCTATGGATCCGTGAAAAAATTGGACATCATTTGGATGTCATCTGTGCGCAGTCCATTTTTCACAAATAGGATTTATTTTAACCTGAGAAAAACTGATGAAACTTAGACCAAACTTTTATGAAACTGATGAAAATCTGATAAAACGGTGAACAATACCATTGATAAAATTAACATACAAGATGGGGTAGAGAAGGGGTTAATACCGCGCATCAGCTGAATGAAAATGTAGGATGTTGATGAAGATAAGTATTCTTTTATTTCATAGGTCTACGCGTTTCGAGGTGAAAACCTCTTCCTCAGGACCAGTACATCAACAACAAGTTGACATAGTTTGAATGCATAACATTCTGGCTTCCCACAACCACCACTAGAGGGAGCACACTGTGTACTGGTACGCATTAAACCCCATGACGTGACAGTATGCTGCCTCTAGTGGTGGCAGAAGGTAGTGAGCATAATACATTTTAAAATTGTGTAAGAGACTTGATACTCTGTGTTGCGGGGTGTGAGGGGATAACAGGGGACCGGGGCTCCTAGACTGGCCCTCAAGCTAAGGGGCCCTACTGCAAAAGGGAGACAAATGGTTAAGAAACTTGGGCCACCTTCCTTGCTCTGTTACTGGCCAGCCATGATTTAATACCCCCTCTCCCCCACCCCAGGGGAAGGCCGGGATAGGAATGGTTGAACCCACAGATATGGACAAACAGGGGAAACCAAAACTCTATTATTTAGCATGCTCACACAGATTTATCAGACAACAAATGATAAGGAAGGAAATAAAGAGCAGGGAGGAGATAACCTGACGACAGGAGGAATTCCACAGTACACCAAGCAACATGCAGTAAATCACCAGTTACTGGAACATAACAGCACTCTGACCGGATAAGCAAAAAGCTATAGTCTGCATGGGAAGACAGGTTCCTCCCCCTTAAAAAGGCGGGGTGCAACTGTGATAGGTCTACCACAACATGTGATCTAAAAGGTAACCAGTAGAGATTTAACTCCTGTTAGCTCGATCACTAATGAGCACATAACTGGTCGACGCCTGTGCAACTCAGAAACACCAGAAAAAGTATAGTGTGAAGTGTCAGAGTCTATAGTGTGAACAGCGTCTGATGCCGCCCTGACACTCGGTGAGTTAAAAGTCAAACATTGTATGATACTCTGTATTTGGAAAAAAAATGAGCTTGAAATGCTAAAAAGATACATAAAAAATGTATATCAGCACACAATTATTTTAATGGGGATCAACTGATAACTCTTTTCTGTTACTTTGCACGCAGCTGATTTCGTTTTTCACGCGGTGGAGATAGGAGACGTTGCGTTTAGGATTTGTTGCTGTTTTCTTTTTTATTATTGTTCATCAAAACTTTGGTAAAATAATAACGAGAAATAAAATAAAAGTGAAGGTCATTGTGACCTAAAATAGCAGAGTCTGCAAACTTCAGGAGACATCATAAAAAAAGAAGCATTTGCCTGATGGAAAGTAATAGAAGTGTTCCCATCAGCGAGGCAGCATACAGTAAATGGCTTTATTTCACTGTTTGCAGTATTACAAAGCCTTGGTGCATTCTGTATGGAGCCAGTGGAAAAGCAATAATCCTGTAATTATAGGGCCTCTTTAACGCACCCATTTTGCTGATTACATTTCTTTGCTATGTGCGGGAGCAATATCGCTCGGACCGCGGGACCTCGGCCAATTTCCATTTTATTTTCTCCACATTATAAGCACTATTATTTTTATTGACTATTGCAGGGAAAATTCACCTGATCTTCACTCCAAGGAAAAAGAAATATCTTTAGCGATTTCTAAAAAGAAAAATCCTCCCAGGCAATGTGCGATTGGTAGCGGCTAATTGCCATTAGAGCCGGTGCACCCAAAGGGTGAGGCCGGACGAAAATGGAACATCATGTGGTTTTATCGCAAATTGACACACTTTACTCTGCAGGTTTGTGGATACTCAGTGTGCAGATTTACCCTTTAATACCTATGCAGCGCAGCAGCCTGTCAGTCCATGGGCTCTGTCCTGGATTTGAACCCTGGACGTCTCGCACCCCAAGCGACAATCATACAACAAGACCAATGAGGGGATGTTATGTGGTTTTGGGCTTTAAGGACCAAATACATTTTATTTAGTTGTTGTCTCTTTGCAATTCAGCAGCCAAGAATGTTTACTGCCTTTACTGACATAGGACACATCAACCAGAAATATTTAGCACATCTTTTGTCTAAAGTTTGCACCTGTTACGGGTGACACAGTCATGTGGTTTCTGGCTATAGAAGGTCACAGCGTTTGGCTGTGCAGAATGCTCCCTGACTTTCCATTGTTCCTGATGTCAGTATTCATTGGTATAGGAGCTTTCCTGCTGGATTCATCTCTCCCTCTTTTGGACCCAGCAGGAGCTCGCCTTCCACCCAGCTGCTGATCATCAGTATTCCTTTGGTGTTTAAATATCCTTCCTTTGGACTGGTGCTGGTGATATTTTCAGTGCATTCAAGCCTTGGTTGTAAGCAGGTGGCTTGTACTCCTCTGTGGTATCATTGCTGAACTATTTGCTGATCTTCTACCTGAGTCATCTGTGAATAAGTAGTTCATGCTTTTCCCGTGTGTCCTCCTTGTGTCTTCTATAGTGTTTAGTGGGGTTGATAAAGGACTCATCCCATTCATTCCCTATTTAGAGCCCAGCACTAGGGATACCTATGGTCAGGTATGCGGCTCGGCGCATAGGTTAGGTGCAGATCCTAGCTAGGGTGGTGAGGAACCCCAGGGACCAGCAGTAGGTTTTGTCAGGGGTCACCATCTTCCCTTTCCCTATATACAGGGTTTCCCTTCCCTTTTGCCATGCGCTTGGTACTTCCCCATGCCTTGCTTGACACATTTCTAGACAATATACACAGCTGTTGATCAACAGTATTCTCTTGGTGCTTAAATACCTCTTCCTTCCTTTCTTCCTTGCTTGGACTGGTGCTGGTGATATTTTTCAGTTCCTTCAAGCCTTGGTTGCAAGCAGGTGGCTTGTACTCCTCTGTGGTATTGTTGCTGAAAACGTTGCTGAACTTCTACCTGTGTCATCTAATGATAAGTAGTTCATGCATTTCCCCCATGTGTCCTCCTTGTGTCTTCTATAGTGTTTAGTAGGGTTGATGAAGCTCTCGCCCCACCTGTTCCCTATTTAGGGTCTAGCACTAGAGATACCTAGGGTCAGGTATCCAGCTCGGCGCATAGGTGTAGGGATACCTAGGGTCAGGTATCCAGCTCGGCGCATAGGTGTAGGGATACCTAGGGTCAGGTATCCGGCTTGGCGCATAGGTGCAGAACCTATCTAGGGTGGTGAGGGACCCCAGGGGCCAGCAGTAAGTTTGATCAGGGGTCACCATCTTCCCTTTCCCTAGATATAGGGTTTCCCTTCCCTTTCGCCGTGCCTTTTGGTATATCCTCCTACCTAACGTGACAGCATCATCCAACTATTGAACTTAGGCCAGAGTTACACTTGCGTATGACTCGTGCAAGTCTCGCATCACATCACCCGGCACGGCCTGACGCTCTCCAGACATGAGCGTCTCAGCTGCATAGAAATACATGTAGCTACTGTCCGGAGAGTGTGCGGTTGTGCCGGGTGATGTGATGCGAGACTCGCACGAGTCATACGCAAGTGGAACTCCGGCCATAATGAATAAATCTGCACCCAATGTTTTCTATTTGTGATTGACCTCTTGCAAAATTAGATAAAGACAATCCCCATCAAAGTTTAACTGTTCTGAGGAGGGAAAAATAATGCCACATATTTGCAAACCGTGCACACACATTTCAACATCAAGCCTTAATCATGCACTATATAGAAATAAAAAAGATTATGAAGCTCAGCAATTTCCATTAGTGAGTGCCGGTTGCTCCTGGGCTGCCAGGCATCCACTGCGTTGGCCATAATTGACTGTCTCCGAGCCTTAGCCAAGCTGAGAAACAATGTTCTATTAACCACTGACAGACACATTGAAAAGATTACTCTCCTTAAAGCATCTGTCAGCACTGATTGATTTACCAAGCACCGCGGACTGAAAAGGTTTCAAGTGCAGATACAATTTTGTAGGCATTTATCACACCAAACTAAAAAGAAATCCAGATTATATTAATAATGCACCGGGCTTTCACATGCAAACCGGGCAGATCGAGTTAATAACTTGTTTGCTGTGAAATGGGATTCACTTTGGAGATGGTTTCATTTATCTGAATCTCCCCTAAATGAGTCACAGCTCAAAGGGATTTAGTTCTGCGGCTTAAGAATTGAATCTGGGCAAAGCAACAGGTTCAGGAAATCACATAAACACAACCGCGGCCCGGAGGGTTCAACCGGTCTCACAATTTTTGCAACTAAATTGATTTAAAAGCAAAAAATATAGTTAGACTACCAGACACGGTGACATTCATGTCATGTAGCACTTCATTGTCGAGAAATTTGGGTCTCACATTGGTGCTGTGGTCCTATTTTTTGTATGAATGGCTTCTATAGACAGCCATAATATTGAGTCGTAAAAGGGCTGCCGTGAAGGTGCATGAGCCCCCTACTGTAGATCTCAACGACGCCAACATCTTATGGAATTTTTTCTGTCTAATTCTACTTTCATACACCATATTAGATTGTTTATCTAGAGATTTTCTATTTTTAAAAGGTTTTCAAGTTAAAAAAAATTTCCCATTTGCTTAGAGTGGTCCCAAAAAAGTTGAAATTAGTGATTCTATATTTTCAACAACCCTGTAGACCCCATTCTTATAGTTACCCCATCATCACAGGTTTTTTTTCTTGCTGGTTCCATCTCAAAACACAGGAAGGGGCAAGGAAATGTGGCACCCCTGAGGCTTCAGTCGCCACAGAGTATTGCAGCTCATTTAAGCGGCAGTATTCACCTCGACGTAAGGAGGGGTTAATCACCGGTGTTCCACATGCACACTTTCCATAAAGCTTAGGAGCCTTATCCCAGTGGGGGATGGGTTAGGGTAGGCAGGGTGGTGGCCATCACAATGCATGGGACTTACCCGGTCACTGAAGCCAGCCACATGGGGGGGCAGGTTCCACTGGGGGTAGAAGTAGCAGCAAACTCACACAATCTTCAGTCAGTCTACCCGGGACACCAGTTCTGGGACACGACACCATCACCTCTTCTCTTCACGGGGTCTGGGGCTTGGAGCGGAGCGCTCGGCCCAGGTTCCCCATGGCTGGAAGGGCAAAAAAGAAAAAAGACTTTTCTTCTTTCAAACACTGGTGACTGCTTCTAACTAATTCGAGGCCGACGGGGCACATCACAGCGGGTGACTGGTACTACCCGAGCGAGCGGCACGAAGAGTGAGTAAAGACACCTGGAACCGCAGCATTTGACTCGGACTCTTATTACCGGCGCCACTGCCTCGCGCCTCAGCGCCAAAGGCCTTTGCCATCACTCCTCCCCTCATCATCCATCCCAGGCCCGGGCTGTGGGGAGCGACACAATCTCTGCTGCTATTACCATCCACCCCGGAAGACAGCGACATCAGCGGCGGTTAATCTCTGGCCACGTACTACAGGTGGCGTCACGACATTCATCCTACTACTACCCCCACCATTGTCCCTCCTTATTGGTGTACACCTCAGGGTATGAAGCCGGGCAGGCCACAGCGACATCCCAGATGTCACCAGCCCGGTGACGAGCAACGCAGGTACGAAACCCTCCCCCCCCCCCCCCCCCCGTGCCTGACTGACCCCCTAACCTCTGGGTGCTACAGAAAGACCACTCAAGTGTCCACAGCAGCTGCCCCCGTCAGACAGTGATTGGATGAGCAGACATTACTTACCATTTCTGTTATCCAGATCAAGGAATGTGCAGACACCAGGCCATAATGGCTCTGCATTCCTTCATCAAAGGATGATGTTGTAAACTCTTTAGGGCGGGGGGTGCGACACTTACGGTTCTGTTCAGGGCAGCATCCACCACCCCGCAGCTGATCATCATTGAAGATGTAGCAGATAAGCACATGACACTAGAGTTCTCTTGGCAAAACAACATAGAACAGTTTATTTGAGCTATCATGACTCACATTTCCACACTTCTATGATCCTGTTGCCGTTGGCTCCTGGGGTACTTCACCTGGCCTATTCCGCTAATTGAGACCTAGTCCTGTACTGCCGAACCTATGCCGCCTCTTCTCCCTCTTCTCTCTTTGGCTACCTGTGGTCCTCTCACTGCCTCAAACAGCTTCTAGTCACTTAGACAAAACAATCACTGATCTCGGGGAGACCAGCCAGAGAAAACACTGCCGGCAGCCAGCGAGGGCGCTCAACACAGTGAAATCCTAGGTGCATTGCCCCCTGGGAAGTATGCAAATCAAAAAGGTCCGTGGAGCCTCTGTTAGGAGTCTCAACACAGAAAATAGCCTTATATTTTTGGATACTGGGGGCAATGCACCTAGGATTTCACTGTGTTGAGCGCCTTCGCTGGCTGCAAGCAGTGTTTTGTCTGGCTGGTCTCCCCGAGATCAGTGATTGTTTTGTCTTGTTGGTCTACTAGGCATTGCTCCCATCTAGCCAGAATCCTACTCCACCCTGATGAGGGGCAATACCCCAAAACAGCTGTCTCTGGATGGATACCTGGCCATGGTATTTCCCTTGTCATATCTCTAAACATATCAAGAGCTGGATATTGACTAAAAGGGCCACTTAATATGGTGGTTATGGTGGTCTCCTAAAAAGAGCCACTCCTTGGCTAGGTCCTTCCCGGAGCGATATCTGGCTATTTTCTGTGTTGAGACTCCTAACAGAGGCTCCACGGACCTTTTTGATTTGCAAGCTTCTAGTCACTTGACTTCTTTTGGCCTGTTGAAGTTCTTCCACGATGGTCGTCTAGTCCCTGGACTCTTCTAAGCCTGTCCCAAGGTGAGCCGTAGGCTCCGGACCATTGGAGGATACCTCTGGGTTCCTCGGTGGGCCCAAGATGCGAGGCCACAACCTAACTCCAGGAACCCCCCTGCAAAACTAGCTCTTAGCTCTCTCTGTAACCAGGACGTGACTCTCTGCTCAACACTAGTTCCACCCACCGGTTACCTGAACCTGACGTTGACTGTTTCTGTTACTAACAGAATCTATCTACATAACATTCCTCTGCTTTACAAATGACATCCTAAACCTTTAAATCACACTACATCCTACTTAACATTCTCCACTCTGCTATGTCTGACTAATGCACATGATTAACACAGTTACAATTTGTTTGGACCTATGTACTTCATATAATTCAAGTCTAATTTGATATTCACTGACTCAATTAGATCATCTCTAGAATTGGAGATTGAGTGCTCAATGTAAGGCCTGTTTCACACGTCAGTGATTCTGGTACGTACGTGACAGTTTTTATATGTACCAGAATCCCTGACATACGCAGACTCATTATAATGAATAGGTCTGCGCACACATCAGTGATTTTTCACTGACCATGTCTCCATGCGGCGTACACGCGTGTCCGTGATTTCCACACGGAGACATGTCCGTTTTTCCTGGCATCACTGATGTCCCACGGACCACACTATGGTGTGATCCAGGAAACACGTACCAGAAAAACACATACATTGAAAATAAAAAGCTTTTTATACTCACCTTCTCCAGCGATGCTGTTTCCGGCCGCTGCTCTCTACTGCTTCCAGGCAGGCTAATTACTCTCATGAATATGCATTTAATGCATTTATGCACTGCACAGCCGACCCGGAAGTGGCTGCAGCGGGGGACAGCAGCGGCCGGAGACAGCATCGCGGGAGAGATCAGGACCATGGACAGCAGGAGCGGGGACAGGTGAGTTTATTGCCATGTGCTATCACGGATCACTGATCATGGATAGCACATGTAGAACCCACATGTGCCGTGAATCACATGGAGGGACATAGGCCTATTTCACACGTCAGTGAAAAACACAGACGTTAAATCGCATAACTAACAGAGTAATAGCAATCTGGGAATAGGGTTGGATTATTGCACTAGTATACAAGAGGCTACTCCAGTGGGCCCAACCTCTGACATAATCATTGGCCTCAAAGGTCTATGTGAAGTTCATCCCATTGGGACTTGAGTTTTCAGCCAATCATTTGTCACTAGGGCCTATTACTTCTGATTCACAAATAACCCACTCTATCTTTTGAATTATATGTCCTGAGTGTGCAATGATTAATATAAAGGTTACAGTGCAAGCTTAAGATGATTTTCTTATATTTTGTGTGGCTGCAAGGTGGACCTAGGGATCGATTTCTCTAGTGGGTCCAAGGAACCTGAGTCCATCCCTGCAGACAGAAGACAGGGAGACAGTGGTTTCTGCAGTTTTAGTGCTGGTTCTTAACACTGTATAAAACATACGTGTTACTGTTCCCAGCTCCACCTGGAAAAAGGGACACCAGCTAGACTTCTGGAATAGTGATGGGCAGTCCGGCTCTTTTTGGTGATCCGGTTCCTATGGCTCCGTTCACCAAAAAGAGCCGGATCTTTCAGCTCGTTCTCGGCTCCTTATTAAACATGTGTTCACCCCAGGTGAACACATATTTAAGATTATAGCAACGCCGCCAAAGCCCCGCCCACCCGCGGCTAAGCCCCGCCCACTTACAAGCGGCCAATTAGATTGCTGAGTAGGCAGAGTTTAGCCTCGGGTGGGCGCGGTTTTGACGGTGAAAAGAGCCGTTTAGATATTTTAGTGGCTCACTTTGATGATCCGGCTCCTGTCGTTCACAGCAGGGAGCCGGATCTTTGTGTCGGATTGTTCGCGACCGACACATCACTATTCTGGAACGGTCCGGTGGTTGAGACAACAAGAAACTTCCCAGAGATCAAAAATTCATTGCAGCCATTTGCATATTCAGAGAGACAGAAACCGAGGCATTAATGGAGGGGGCGATGGTGTGGAGGTTTCTTGACCTCCACAGGGGGCGTAGCTATGGCCCAAAATTACAGTCTCCCGGATTGGTTGGCAAACATGGAGTAAGCCCTGACAGGACACTTTCTTTAGACACTGGTGGCTTTTATGGAAGGTCCTATACGAGGGTTGGTACTTTTTTGGGGGAGGCCACTGCCTGATATAATATGTGGGAACGTTAAGCAGTAATATATGAATATATTGTGAGTGACACTATGTAGGGGTCACTTTGAAGGGCACTGTTGTTAGAGTGCACTGATTCGCACTGTTTAGATACACCGGCCATAGTCTTAATATGTTCTACACACCACGGATGTTGTAATGTCTTGTTTTCAAGACGTGATTTACACTTTTAAAAGAGGTTCTGCAGCTGCTGTGGATAATATTTCAAGAAATCCTGTACTCTACTACATGCATATGTATAATAATTATATAATGTGTATATATATGTGTATATATATATATATATATATATATATATATATATATTTCATGTGCACGGTCTGCCCTTCAGCAGTAGGTTTCATTTCTACAGTATTAGATCATTCTGTGAACGTCTTCATATATTCAAAGGTCACTTTATTGGGTATCTCGGTGCAGTTCATCATCTACATTTATTCCAGCTGTAGGCTGCAAGTGTAATGTGATATTATGCTACTTTATAATAAGGTCTGCGCAGGATGTGAGACCATGAAGACAAGGCCACTGTTCACATGATGACTTCCCTACTGTTTGTATTATTGGAATCTTATAAAGTCACACAATGTATGTGTAGCGCCCCTGAACAGGGCCAGATTAAGGTTGGTGGGGGCTCCTGGGCAGAAAATCTGGTGGGGGCCCCATAACGTTAAATTTTTTAGCCATAACAGTAGAGCGCGAACTGTAGCATTTAGATAAATCCAATGAACATTTATCTTCTCCTGTTCTGCCACATTCAGATTTACAGTACTACAATACACACACAGTCCAGGATCACTCACAGCAGTCACTTATACACAGAGTAGAGTTACTCACATTTTTTTATTGATCCCAATGTTAAGACAGCCAAGGAATAGTAAAAATACAGAAAGGGAAAGTTCTCACTGGCAGCAATGGTTGCTAAAAATCACAATGTGCTCTCTATTGTATTATCTCCGGAGTAGTACATAGCAGCTGATGTCTGTACACGGTATGCCATACACAGTATCAGAGGTGGATCTAGGTTTTCCTGTCCATGGAGTAGGAGTTCAGTTTGGCGCCCCCTTCTATACACGGCTTATGCGGTTTATGTAGTTGTCATGTGACCGCTCATACGCCATTTTCACACGTACCAATAAGCTGCTCTTCCTAACTCTCTCAATGTTAAGTGAAATACTACAGCCCATAAAGAGAAGCAGGAAGAGAAGCTAATTGTGACTCAAAGTATTAAAATGACCTGCAAGTGGTCATGTGACCACTTCTGGAATTAGCAAGCAGAGCTGAATCCTTACATTGAGTATATTACAGGTTGTTGGATTGGGCATGCTACGGGGCTTACTTTTATTATTAAAGGGGTTGTCCAGGTCGACAAGGAAAATTTGTAGTTATCCTATATGACTGCAGACTTCTGAATTCTCACAGCTTGCAGACTGCACACTGTCATGATTTTCCCGTGCCACAAGCAAGTAGTCATGGGACTGCATGATCAAGGGTGAGTGTTTCACCTGAAACGCGTAGTGCTGGTCATGTCATTCTTTGTGTCTGCATGATGAAATAAAGATGTTGGTTTCTTTGCCTGAAGAGCTGGACATCCTTTCTTCTTTCCTATATTATACCGGGCTGTGGCAGTGCCTGTCCGTGCTCCAGGACGAAACCGGGATTGAGCTTTCACACGGTGAGCTGATACATACAATTGGATAATAATGCAGCCTCCATGTAAAATAATGCAGCCTCCCCAAGCCTCTGACCACCGTTTACCCTCTCTCTACCCTCTCTCTTCACGTCTCCTCGTTCCCCCGCCGCTGCTCGTCCTCGCCGCTGCTCTGTCCTCGCCGCTGCTCGTTCCCACGTCGCTGCTCGTCCTCCCGCTGCTCTGTCCTCGCCGCTGCTCGTCCTCCCCGCTGTTCTGTCCTCGCCGCCGTCCTCCCCTCCTTCCCTCGCCGCTGCTCGAATTTGTCGCTGCTCTGTCCTCACCGGCGCTCGTCCTCCCCGCTGCTCGTTCCCCTGCCGCTGCTCTGTCCTCGCCGCTTCCCTCGTTCCCTTGCCGCTGCTCTGTCCTCACCGCTGCTCGTCCTCCCGGTGCTGTGGTCGGCGTCCTCACGTCCTGCACTCTGTGCATTTAGCACAGCAGTCGCACGGGAGTGACGTCACGGCGCAGGCACAGGGGTAGAATGATGATGCATAGCGCGGCAGCGCTATGCTTCATCATTACTGTGCGCGGTGATGGGGGAGCCGCCCCAGGCAGGGGGCCCCGATGCTGCGGCTGACACCAGGCAGGGGGTCCCGCTGCTGCGGCTGACACCAGGCAGGGGGGCCCGGTGTCGGCGCCGGCACCGGTTCAAATAGCGGCCGCGTGGTCTGCGGCAGAACAGCGCAGATCCTCTCTCACTGACAGGAGCTGGCTGCTGATCTGCCTGGCGGTCGCCGGGCCCCTAACCTCCCGGGCCCGGTCGCAGAGACGACCGCTGCGACCGCGGTAGTTATGCCCCTGCTAGCACCCTCATCAGTAAACGAATATATCACCAGAACCACCAATACATGACTACAGTACCAAATTTACTACAACAATATATTGTAATGTCACATCCCCATATACATTTGTATCACATGAATTAAAAACTCCCAGTATGTCCTTAACAATTGTAAGAAAATGCTGGGAGTTATAAGTATTTATCAGACTTTGGACCATACAGGAACCACAGTCCTGATGAGATGCATTGAGTATCACAAACATACAGTCACATCCAGGTACCTTGCAGGTGACATCTTCTCTGATCGGAGTCATCTTATTCTTTCTTCTCCATCTTGTCCAGACGTCATGATGACTTTTCACATCCACAGCTCCTCTCTGCAGACCTCCTGGGCCTTCTGCAGCACATCTCGACATTATGCCCTTAAAAATAAATAGTAGAATGATTATAATGCTCCTAAATATAAATATATGACCTACGCTATGCGCCTGAATAAATAATTGCCCCTCACTGTGCTCCCTGCATAAAATGACCCACACAATGTCATTTGTATGGTACATGGTGTCTTCTTTCAGTTCTGGGCCCCCTCGTCACACCGTCCTGTACAATGTGTTCCCACTATACTTCCAAATGTCTATACTGTGCCCCCTCCTGAGCTGTACCCTCACACTGTCCCCCAAGCTATCCCCTCTCTATACTGCCCTCACGCTCAGCACCAAAATCACTATAGTGCAACTCAATCTCATATTCCCCCTCCTCAGCATACTGTGCCCTCACACTGGCCACCATGCTGCCCCTTCTCTATACTGTTTATCCCCCCCCCACTACCCAGTCTCTATGCTATGCCCCTCACACTTTTCTCCACCAATGCTCTCCACTTACAATATTCTCCCACCATACTGCTGCCTCACTTTTTAATGGTGCCCCCCTGATTACTGTGCAGGGGCAAATATGACGCATGCCCCCTAAAGGTACGCCCCTGTACAGTGTACAGGAGAATACATGACTGGTACACAATATACTGTGATACAGACACCAGATATTATACAATATACACATTATTATATACCATCTGATGTGTGTACACAGTATATCACACTACTCTGTACACTGGATGTGGTATACCATGTACACAGATATACCATGCCCTGCACTGATCACACCTGGACCTACAGGACAGGATGTAACATATTCTATATGTAATATGGGCCATATATAGTATAATGTGTGCTGCAGGCTCAGATGTGATCAGTGCAGGATTCTGTGTAGTGATGTCTGCTGGAGATCAGTGTGAGTTATTGCAGGGGAGGGATGAGGCTGGAGCCGATGACCCGGCACTGACAGCCCGACCTGGTCTGCTGCAATAACTCACACTGATCCCGAGCAGAGTGGCCGCTGTGCTGACACTATGGAATCCCGTCGGAGTTATCAGCGGCGTCCTGCTCCCTCCTCACTGCAGTCTCCTGCCCGGCCGGCACCATGATTAATGACCTCATACTTACCGGGATCCACTGAGACCTCCGGTCCTCCCACAGTTCCTCTACGGAAGGAAGAAGCAGCAGCAGGTGCGCGGTGACGTCATCCTGGCAGACGCAGCCCACACAGCGTCCAGTGGGCGTGTCTGCAGTACAGTGATGGCCGGGATTCAAATACCTTAAAGGTACAGTGCGGTCTTGAACCACTGCGGCATTAATAAAATGGCGGACACACAGATGGTGGTGGGGGCCCCCTCAGAGGCTCTTGTGGTGGGGGCCCCTGGGCTGAAGCCCCGTCTGCCCCGCCTATAATCCGGCCCTGCCCCTGAAGCCATCAGGGAGCTACAAGGTTCTGCATCCCCACCAGGATCCAGGGCCTACCCCCAGGGACCCAGAAGACCAGTGCCGGTAACAACAAAAACATTCCACTTAATCCTTGTTTTCCCCAAATTCACCATAGACTGGTGCCAGACTATGGTTGGACCAAATGGATGACCACTTAGAGATGGAGCCAATGCAGTCCACTAGACGGCCAGGTGGGAGGTGGGAGGGGCAGACAGTGGACAGTCAGACAGTTGAGAGAGAGAGTCGTCAGTGACGGATGGAGAGAGTGAATGGAAGCACTGACAGGAGTGTGACGGTGACCTGAGGGCCCAGGTGTGTGGTTGCCGGTGGAGTACGGTGGAGTACTCCCAGAACCATAGCAACGACGGGGTACAGAATCCTAGGTCAGGCAAATGCTCCAGGCAGACCTGATAAATTCTGCACAGTGAGGGGACCATCAAGGACCTCACTTACCTTGAAGTTCGGGAGTCAGTAGCAACAGGAGACTCAGGGAACAGGACCAGAGACTCCGACCCCAGAGGGTTCACGCTACCATCATACAGACTACTATTGAGAGACTACCAGGAGGGGACCCCCAGATGCTCGGATCCAGGGGTTGCTGCTGTGGCTCGAGCGTCTCCGGAACCGGGGGCTCGCGGCCACTTCAAATGCAAAGAGGTATTTACGGGGGATAAGAGTTTGTGACGCCACCCGTGGTTCGCGGTAAGGGGAGTACTACCGCTGCCGATGGGAGTACCCGGGGGAGATGGAGTGGGGCAGCCCGATGACGTTCCCTCCACGGGTAGGGGAGGCCCCGGGACTCTGGATGATGGAGATGTAGGGGAGCGTGGTGCAGATTGGAAGCAGGGGAGGACAGCGTACTCACTCAGGCCATGTTGGTGTTGATGCGACCATAAAACAGACTCTGACACAGAAGTAAACAAAGTCTCTGGGTGCCGCTGTCACTTCATGGGAGCTCGTCTGGGAGTCCACTTCCTTTGGTATTGCTGATGGTCTGTACCTTAGCTCCATGCAGTATATTTTAGATGTTCTGAATGACCCCTCTGCTTGAAGCTGTTGGGGACCCGCTCCCCACTATTAAGTAGGGGAGCTGTGCACTTGATGGCTGACACTTGGGATTTCAGTGGGCCGCATAAGCTGGAAAGCCCTATCCCCCTCTTTGTGTTGATGCCTTCGATCTCTGAGCTCTTGGGGAAAGTTCATAAAGAGACTATCCTCCACAGGTTTTAATCAGGTTGCGTGAAGCTACTTCCTAATCTAGGGTCCAGTACCCCGCCATGCTCGGTACCGGTTCAGTTACTAGGTACTCCGGTGCTGACCGTTCCCCAAAACTAAGCCTGGCACTTTTCTCCAATACCCTGCGACCGGGTCTCCGACTCCTTCGGTCCCAGACCACTGTCCACGCGACCTAGCCAAAAGTCCCCAAGGAACTCCAACTCCCAGCTCCTCACTCTTTGAGAACTACTGCTGAACTCTCGCTTTGCTCTGCACTTCCTCTCTCTGACTTCCTCCCTCCCACCAGTCTGCCTGACCCTTAAGGGGGCTTTACACGCTGCGACATCGCTAATGCGGAGTCGTTGGGGTCACGGAATTTGTTACGCACATCCGGCCGCATTAGTGATGTTGCTGCGTGTGACACCGATGAGCGATTTTGCATCGTTGCAAAAACGTGCAAAATCGCTCATCGGTGACATGGGGGTCCATTCTCGATTATCGTTACTGCAGCAGTAACGATGTAGTTCCTCGTTCCTGCGGCAGCACACATCGCTATGTGTGACGCCGCAGGAACAAGGAACCTCTCCTTACCTGCCTCCCGGCCGCTATGAGGAAGGAAGGAGGTGGGCGGGATGTTCCGGCCACTCATCTCTGCCCCTCCGCTTCTATTGGGCGTCCGCTCAGTGACGTCGCTGTGATGCCGCACGGACCGCCCCCTTAGAAAAGAGGCGGTTCGCCGGTCACAGCGACGTCGCCGGGCAGGTAAGTATGTGTGACGGGTCTGGGCGATGTTGTGCGGCACGAGCAGCGATTTGCCCGTGTCGCACAACAGATGGGGGCGGGTACCCACGCTAGCGATATCAGGACCGATATCGCAGCGTGTAAAGTAGCCTTTAGGCGAGTGGCCCTGTTCCAGCTAGACCACCCACTGGTGTGCCTGACAGGGTGTGGTGTGAGGTGTGACTAGGATTTGAATGCTGATGGAGCAATACCAAAGGTTAGGATCCAAGAACCATGGGGGGGGGGTTGAGTCCTGCACCAGAAGAGAAAGAAGTGCAGCACCCTGTGACACCCCGACTAGTTCAGGGGCATCACAGACCCACCAACCAAAGGTGCAGGGGAAAGAGGCCACCAGGTCATTAAACCGGCACTGGGACTAAGGGGACCAGCGGTCAATTCCAGCCTTCCTCGGGTGACCAGTTTCCATCTGACTGTGAGTAAAGGAACCAGTTACACTACAACCTCTTGCGTGGCCTACCTTCTTTCTGCACCCATCTACATCACCTATCCTCTGGTCCCCGGTCCTGCTTGCGGAGGGCCTAACATCCAGGCTGCCACCAACACCAGCCCCAGTAGTGAGAACCGTGCAGCAGCGGCTCCATCTACCTAGCCGCATCCCACAAGTGGCGTCACATATAAACTTTCATTTAATCTCCCCTGTAAATATTCCCATTTTAAAAAGCGTCTCCAGGACACGGAACCGGAACACGGCCACCAGTGACATTTCCCCAGCAATACACCGCCTGGGACTGAGTACCCCATATCCCTGGGCAACACATTTGACGTCCCCATGTGTCCCACTGTGCTGCATTTTCACCACTAATTTTTATGCAGTTGTTTCGCCGGATGTGGACATTCATTTCAGATGATTGTATTCTCAGACTCCACGCACAGCAACCGAACCAATGGAAGTCAATAAGACGACTTTGCCATCACATACGCTATTTCTCACCTTTTGAAGCAAAAGTGTGGCTTAAAATTGTGCCAAATTGGCACATACTGTACCAAACGTTACCAGAATGGGGTGGCGGGGCCCACCAGTAACATTGACTCTGGGGGCCACTGATCAACTATATGCAAAAATTACATTCACAAGTTTACCTATGCTTCTATATAATAATATACTGGGCAGTTTGTAAAATGAATGATGAAATGGTTCCTTTATCTCTATATAGTGAAACAAGTGTATTGTGCCAACTACTGATTCTATTGGGAGGGCAGGTGACGTACTACCAAAAAGGGGCCCACCGGAGAATTCTCCTGCTCTTCTGGGGCCAGTCCGAGCCTGGGAGCGAAACTGTTGCTGTATTGTCTGCAGTTTACAGGCGTGACTGACTCGAGATTTCACACACGTATGTGAAGTAAGCCTTGGGTGTTTTTTTACTGTGTTTTTTGGTGTTTTATGTGTGATCAGATGTTTATTTAGAAGCTATGGACATGGAAAAATTTATAACATTGCGCTAAGCTTCATCTGGAATCTTCATTCTTTCATTCATTTCTATATCACAAGACATGCAGTTTGGGTCCAATGTCAGCTCCCTACCAAAGCTCGGGTCTTGGTGTTTTGGCTGACGGGATGACGTCACACCGACTAAACATATTATTGCTGTAGCCAATCATTGAATTTGGCGGCTCATGCCGTCTACCCTGGCTAGCTACTAGTGGTGAAGTGCCCTGTCGAAGTGACATTCCCGCTACCGCAAACCACTGGGTCAAGAGCAGTGTCGGGAAGCTAGCCCTGGACCCGGGGAGGGTGAGAACCCAATCTTAGAGTGTTTAGGGTCAACTTTTATGAAATTGGAAAACTTATTCAAACTTCATAGAATCATAGAATGGTAGAGTTGGAAGGGACCTCAAGGGCCATCGGATCCAACCCTCTGCGAGTGCAGGCTTTCCTAAGTCATCCGAGCTATATGTTTATCCAGTTTCTGCTTGAAGATTTCCATTGAGAAAGAGCTCACCACCTCCCATGGTCGCCTGTTCCACTCTGACTGCCCTCACTATCTCCAGTGGTCTCCTGTTCTACTCTCTTACTGCCCTCACTACCTCCTGTTGTCGCCTGTTCTACTCCAACTGCCCTCACTACCTCCCGTGGTAGCCTTTTCCACTCTCTGACTGCCTTCACTACCTCCCGTGGTCGCCTGTTCCACTCCCTGACTGCCCTCACTGCCTCCTGTGGTCGCCTGTTCCACTCTCTGACTGCCCTCACTACCTCCCGTGGTCATCTGTTCCACCCCATGACTGCCCTCACTACTTTCCATGGTCGCCTGTTCCACTCCCTGACTGCCCTCACTGCCTCCCGTGGTCGCCTGTTCCACTCCCTGACTGCCCTCACTGCCTCCCGTGGTCTCCTGTTCCACTCTCTGACTGCCTTCACTACCTCCCGTGGTCACCTGTTCCACTCCCTGACTGCCCTCACTACCTCCCATGGTCGCCTGTTCCACTCCCTGACTGCCCTCACTGCCTCCCGTGGTCGCCTGTTCCACTCTCTGACTGCCTTCACTGCCTCCCGTGGTCATCTGTTCCACTCTCTGACTGCCCTCACTACCTCCCATGGTAGTCTGTTCCACTCCCTGACTGCCCTCACTGCCTCCCGTGGTCGCCTGTTCCACTCTCTGACTGCCCTCACTGCCTCCCGTGGTCGCCTGTTCCACTCTCTGACTGCCTTCACTGCCTCCCGTGGTCATCTGTTCCACTCCATGACTGCCCTCACTGCCTCCCGTGGTCATCTGTTCCACTCCATGACTGCCCTCACTACTTTCCATGGTCGCCTGTTTATAAGGTGCATGCATTTGTTAGTATAGCATTTATTTGGTATTTTTCACTATTTTCCACTATGCACCTCAATAATATAAAAAGAAAAAACATCTGTAAGCCCCCGTGTCAGTCCCAGCCGTGCATACGCTCCTTTGCCCTGGACTGGGCGCAGCGCGCGCCGCTCTGTATTCTAATCAAAGGACAGTGTCACAATATACTAAGCACGGAATGAATGATTTTCACTTCGGCTTCAATCTCGTCTCTTCGCAGACGCTCCCGAGCCGGGGCCTCTTTAAAAGGATGAATTGTCAGCTGCTGACAGAAAATCTGAGCACATTATATCACCCGTCCTGCGCCGCACTTAACAAAGTTGTAGTGGTTTGTTAACTGTGACGTTTTTTTCCCTCCAGTGAGTGGATAAGTGAACGGTACAAAGCTGGACATAACCGGGTTAGGGATGGTTGATTTACCCTATAAACAGCTCTGTAACCTGGACCTCCGTGGCCGTGTATCTCCTGGATCCAATTCACATAGGACGGATGGGGAGAATTAGCCGTGGCGCTGTACGATGCTTTTATTCAGGTGTAGAAAAATATGGCACAAATAATAATAAATTGATCCATACGGCACGTGTCATGATTGTAACGCTTGCATCCCGGCACTCCTCAGTCTCCCCTCAGCAGGGATGCGCTCTCACTCACCGCCCTTTCCATGCTGCCCGGCGTCCCTGAGGTCCTCCATGTGTCTTCTTCCTGCTTCTCCCTCCCGGGGCCTGTGCACGTGTCATAGGTCTACCGGGAGTGTTCCTAGGGCGTACGTGCGCACCACGGCCCTCCTCTTAAAGGGTTAGCACGCCACTCCTAGGAAGTGCCTCTCAGCCTATCACTGAGAGGCACTGGGTATTTCAGGCAATCTCCCACTAGGGGAGGTGCCTGATCAACACTTCCCATTCAGAGATAGTCAGTTGTGTTCTGTCTAGCTAGTTGTCAGGTCCCTGTGTCTGTCTTGTTCTGTCTGTACCTGGGCCCAGCCCGTGCTGTCCTGTTAGCACCTGGTACCAGTCCTGTCCTGCCTGTACCTGATTCCAGTCAATCCTGCCTTGTTGTTGGTATTAGTGAATGTGTTCTTCTTGGCCATGCCATCTGCCTTGCTAGTGACTCTGCCTGTCCATCCTGCCCAGTTGGTGCTAGTGACTCTGCCTGTCCGTCCTGCCCATTTGGTGCTAGTGACTCTGCCTGTCCGTCCTGCCCAGTTGGTGCTAGTGACTCTGCCTGTCCGTCCTGCCCAGTTGGTGCTAGTGACTCTGCCTGTCCGTCCTGCCCAGTTGGTGCTAGTGACTTTGCCTGTCCTTCCAGGCCATGCCATCTGCCGTGCTAGAGACTCTGCCTGTCCATCGCCATCTGCTTTGCTAGTAACTCTGCCTGCCTGTCTTGCCTGTGTTGTCTGCCTCAGGAGACCCTGGTGGTCCCTGTCTGCACTTGAGACTCAGCCCTGTCTACTCCCCTGCCCTGGGGGTCAGCTGCCACAGTCTTGGTCTTCACCCCACTAAAGGGTAGGCCCAGAGCCTCCCTGTGATCCAGCATGACAATTATTTAGTGCTAATTGACTTTGATCCAGGGAACTAGTCAGATTGCCATACGAGGGGTCAGGAAGGAAGGAATTTTTCTCCTAATGTGGAGCTCAGTGTCGCCCCGTGAGGGTTTTGCCTTCCTCTGGATCACCATGTTAGGCTATAGGTTGAAGTTGATGGACTTAGTTTTTGGGGTTCTTATCACATTCTATGCTTTATGCCATATGATATCACAGCTTTATGTCCCCCACCATTCTCTTAAGCAGCTTAATCAGGTCATCACCTGGAATACCTTCCAATGTACATGTATGACTCGTCAAGACAATGTTCATTTGTGGAATCACTGGCTTCAGAAAGTGTTTGCAGCCATCAGTTGTGTTTTGGAGAGGAGGTGTTGTTACACAGCTCCATATGGTACAGAACCGTACCCTATTCCACATCTGTTCTAAGCCAGAATGTGACAAAAGGCTCTCAACTAAGTAAATAGAAACAACAGTCCAACATTTCTTTAAGACATGAAGGGCAGTCAGTCTGGTAAATTGCTAGAACCTTGAAGGTAATCATGGAAACCATTAATTGCTACGATTGAAACTGACTTTCCTGACGACCACTCCAGGAAATAACAAGCTCTCACCTAAGTAAAGAGAAACCATAGTCCATCATTTCTGTAAGACATGGTCAGTCAATCTGGTAAATTGCTAGAACCTTGAAGGTATCCTCAAGTGCAGTCAAGAAAACCATTAATCACTATGATGAAACTGACTCTCACAAGGACTACTGCAGGAAACAAGCAGCTCTCAACTAAGTAAAGAGAAACAATAGTCCATCATTTCTTTAAGACATGAAGGTCAGTCAATATGGTAAATTGCTAGAACCTTGAAGGTAACCTCAAGTGTAGTCAAGGAAACCATGAATCACTATGATGAATCTCACTCTCAAGACGACCGCTCCAGGAAATGAAGACCAAGAATTACCTCTGCTGCAGAGGATAAGTGCGTAAGAGGTTATTGTACTGTAACCAATTCGCTGTCCATCACATGCTGCAACACAGAATGCTGATGGGGTGCCATGTCACTATCTTCTCTTCTCCCATGAAGCTCAGACACTTCAAAGCAACTCATTATTTTTACTATAAATTGTGATACTGATCTATCGCAGGATATAGTACGAGCAATCAAACAATTGCAGAATTAGTCTCTTAAGGGGACTAAAAATAAAACAAAAAATAATGTAATATGTTATAAAAAAAACAGTAAGGAAATAAAAAAAAATATGTTTGGTATTTCTGCATCCATAAAAGTCTATTCTATAAAAATATCAAATTAATGAAAGCATATAATAAACGCTCAAAAGACATAAAATTAAAATACTAGTTGAATGCCACTCATATGGTAGCGGATGTAAAGAGTAAAAATAGTAAGAAAAATAAAAAAAAATAATAATTTATTAAAAATACAATGCGTTTCAGCTGTATCCAGCCTTCCTCAGGTGTCTAAAGGATTGTCAATACCTATAGCTTTTTTTAGATGTAAAACCATTAAAAAAATCATATATATGTATCATGTTATTTTATTTGTTAAATGGTAGATCCTCCTACTTCCTATATGGATAGGTATTGGCCATCGTTTAGACACCTGAAGCAGGCTGGATAACACCAAAATGCATTGTGTTTTTAATGATTTTTTTTTATTTGTTGGTACTATTTTTACTCATTACATGCGCTACCACCAGAGCGCCATTCACCGGGTTTTTCCACCTTAATCACACACTGCCGGGACTCCCATGGAGGAATATCCAGCGGCACACCAGGTCGGCTGCACCTATCGGATCCAGCATATGCGCAGGTGAGAAAATTGCCTATTTTTAGTTTTAATTACACTACACTCAGAAAGTGCTAGTCTGACCGTACAGGAACATGGTCTGAGCATACCACAGCTCCTGAGCAGGGGAGGAAACAAAAGAGTATAAAGACATTACAGCACGAGATCACAGCTGATTCTTTCTGTGAGGTAAAACATTTCCCTGCCTGTTTTTTTTTTTCAATATTTTACACATCCTGTGTCATTCACACAGAGGCCTCCATTGCACTCCCGCACATGCGCACTTTGATCTGCCCTGCTACTGGCAGATCAAAGTACTTTAGTGCGCCTGCGCAGGCGGTTTTTGACCTTTTCGCGCGCCTGTGCATTACAGTACTTTGCTCTGTCCTCAGCCTGGCAGCTCAAAGCTCGTCTGTGCAGGAGTGCAATGGCGGCCTCTGTGTGGACGATGCATGACGTGTCATGCACATGGGGCTGGGGAGGAGGACTGAGAGTAGCGACTCCCATAGGACCGGACCACCCCCTAAGTGAGTATTATGAATGTCTTTTTTATGTTATACACAGTGGCCTGGGCTCTTATATACAGTATTCTGGAATATAAGGGCTCACTGGTGGTGGGTGCAGCTCATAAGGGAAAAACCTGGTGATGGGTTCCCTTTAATGCAAAATTGAAAAATATATGGCTCTTGGAGGTAAGGGAGGAAAAAAGAAAGCACCAAAAAAAATGTCCCTGTTATATAGGGGTCAATTATCTGGCACAATAAAAGGAAAAATTACCAGCTCACCCACCTGGAGAACTACCAAATGGAACGGTGCAGGGATCAGCAAACAGCCAGACCGGGCTGCAGACAATCACTGAACTTGAAGAAAAAGAAGGGATCCAGCATCCAAGTTCCAATTGAATTATTTTTTTTTCTTTTTTCAACAAAGATAAAAGGGTTCTTCCATAATAATAAAATCCAAGTTACAGGGCAGGGTAGAAAAAATGGAACGCGTTTCGGAGTGACAACTCCTTACTCTGAACAAAAGTTCAGAGTAAGGAGTTGTCACTCCGAAACGCGTTCCGTTTTTTCTACTTGGATTTTATTGGATTTTATTATTATGGAAGAACCCTTTTTTATCTTTGTTGAAAAAATAAAAAAAAATAATTCAATTGGAACTTGGATGCTGGATCCTTTTTCTTCCAGTTCCGGGGTCAATTATCTGGTCTGTGCGGTAGAACCATGAAATTCTCCCGCTCTACATTGCGCCCGGTCACCAGCAGGTCCATCGCTGGACAAGTGGAGCGTGCACACCACTTTGCAATATTTTCTAGGACAATTGAAAAATAAATACAGTTCAATCTGTTAACAAAAAAAAAAAGAAATAAATGCTTCCCGGGGCCAATTTTGATATTTTCTACTCTAAAGATGCAGCCGCTCGCTGTGTCCTGTGGGCACGCGGCTCTTCTTGGCCGCGCCGCTATAACACACAGATTTTTGCAGGCGTGTATCAGTGACAGAGACTAACAGACTGTAAAAGATGTGTGTTTTTCCCAGTTTCTCTACTAGGAACATAGCCCTGAAGAAAAACTGAAATAAATAGGACAGCCTTGTCATATGGTGGCGCAGAGTCCAATCCTGCCTGACCTCAGGGTGTTGTTTTAAAATTAACTGCCAGAGCCGGGCGCACGGAACGTGAAATTGGAATTTACCACTTATATGTCATTTATTCAGCGTCTGCTCCATTTTAGGTCCCCCTAGGTGGTATTCATCAGGGGGTCTGCGCTGCCGGAGATATCTGCTAATTCATGAGATGCAAAAAGTACGCTGGGGTTAAGGTACAGCATACAAGGGGTTAATATTATCATATTCATGCATACGGTATAGCAATAAATTCCTGTAGTCTAAAAAAAAACAAATCTGCTAATCCGGCATATTCCATATAATCTGCAACATGCGGGTCAGATTTACCTATAGGAACAGTAACTCTGTGCCCATAGGTGATCGTGGGCATCATGCATTGAATATATAAATGGGGGGTATTTGTTTGCAAGCCTTTGGGTAGAGGGGTTGGCAGGACTTGTGCCTCCAATGATGTTTCCCAATAAACCATTATTCCTTAGGTTGGGTATTTAAAGGGTAAATGTTATTTTAATTTTTATTTAATAAATCAATAGCAGAAAGGAAAATAAGCAACTTTCTAATATATCTTATCAGACAAATTTGCTTTTTTTTCCCTCCTCCTGTACTTATTTAGTGAAGATTAATGTTCCCATAACTGAGATTGAAGATGACAGTTGGTGCTTTTAAGATCCTATGGAGAAGGGGAGGAGCTAGCGGTGACACGGACTGTTGGGCTATGTGCACACGCTGCAGATATGGTGCAAAAAAAAAATTCTGCATCAAATCTGCACCTTCTGGCAGAAAAACGCATCAAAAAATGCATCCGTTTTGGTGCCTTTTTTTCCCATGCTTTTTTTTTAGTGAAGTCAATGGCTGTTAGGGCTAAAAATGCAGGGAAAAAAAAATCGCTGCAATTTTTTTTTTCTGCACCAAATCTGCAAGGAAAAAAAAGCAATGTGTGCACAGCACTTCAAAAATCTCATAGACTTTGCTGGGTTCAGGATAGGCAGGCAGATTTTGATGCAGATTTCTCAAAAAGCGCATAAAAAAACGCACCATGTACACAGGCCCTAACAGCTCTCCATAGAACATTATAGGCACCAACTGTCATCTGCGATCTCAATATTCGCAAAATCTGTATTCACGGGACACAGATTTTACCTGTGAATTGAGAAATTTAAGATTAAAGTTCAGTCCAAGGAGGAGAAAATAGCAGATTTCTGTAATATACTGTTACAAAGTACAAAGTAATATATAAAATGAGGCAAAAAAATGCATAAAAGGTATTTACATTTAAGAGACACTAGATCTTCATTGAAGGGCACAAAACTCCAATAATTTAATTTTTTTGAACAGTTGATTTTTTTTTTTTTTTAATTTATTGGATCATTTAATGACAAACGTGGACATATACAATATTTAAAGGGATAAGAAACATGAGGACAAGAGTAAAGTGCAAAAATTAACAAAATTTTATTGAATACACAACAAGACATATATTTCATTAAAATGGTGCACTACCAGTATATCCTGGGGATGCCAACATGGGATAGACCAGTGTTTATAGCCGGAAAAGGTCAAAGAGACAAACTAGTCACAGTCTATATATATGTGGCTACAACTAGCCTAAACAGGTCACAATAATTGGGAACATACCCAGTAACAAGGGAACTGTTGTAGGTCAAATCAAACCGTGGTTGCCCACCATGTAGGGGTGGGGAATCATGGTGATGTCGCTGGCTATGCTGCAAATAACCATAAAAATGCAACAGGGAATAAACATGCAATAGCAATGTAGCACAAGTGTGCAAATAAGAGGTATTCCCTTACCTAAAGTGCTAAAGTGCAGACTAAGCCAGTGCAGGACGGCCGGCCGTGGACACAAACAGTTCCTATGGAGTGTGGGAAGGCATCCTCAGGTTTCAAAAGGTCTCCATCCAACGCGCGTTTCGCGGGGATAGCTTTTTCAAGGTGGAAAACCAAGGTAATAACCCCATGACCTGCCTAACGGTTATATATACCCCTTCTGATCTGAGCTCCAGCAGCTGGGTGGCCGGAAGTGGCGTGAAAACAGGAAGTGATATCACTTAGCAACAGACTTCTGTCACCATTGTACCTCAAAGTAGTTATGAGTGCATGTAATATGCGGATCCATAATGTGTCCAGACCAATCTTGGTTAAACCGCTAATAATTAGAGCAGGATACACCAAAAATCCAACCCTGACATGCATCATTACAAGGACGCACTTCCTGATGTAAACAACCGGAAGTCGTCAGCATAGAAGGCAGGGAAGGTCCAGTAACCGCTATGTGCGCTGATGTATAGTAACTATGGACGCTATTCCGGATCGTTACCGGAAGTCGTCATGAAAAGGGGGCGGGAGGATCTCACGTGACCGCTGTGGACGTCGATAGCTAAGGAAGCTATAGACGTGCTGCGGTGAGGCAGGAAGTCATCATAGATCCGGAAGTAAAGTCCGCCCCATCACTAGGTGAGTGACGCATGGATAATCCAATGACAATCCGAGTACGGGCGTATGGGGATCATCACAATGAGAGAGTGGACAAAGAAAGAAATCATCATATGACCACTATACACACGTCCATCCCACGGACACGCCTCTCCATCCCCAACTAATGCAAATGCAAAAGTAGAGCGCACATCCCTATCATAATAATCCGTGCCACATTGGGTAACTAAACTGGGCAGAAAGAGGTGCTGCTATTAGAGAATGATGATATGGTGATCAAGAATGCAAATTATGATCACTGGGAAAGGAGAGAGAAGAAGGATAGCCCTCCTCTCCCCAGACTTCGGCGCAATATGTAGACCCTCATAGCGGTCCTAAGACAAAAATGCCGTCAGTTTTTATACCTGGTGGGAAGGCCCCACGCGGCTAGCGGGGACGTGTCACCCCACAGCCACGCACCACCAATCCCGATCAGGAAGACAAAACCCAGGGCGGACCATGAGGCACCACATCGTGTCCTAGGTCCTGTCACCACAAGACCACCTGTTCCGAGGGACACGTATCTCCGAAAACAGGGTGTACATGTGTACAAGACAAGAACCGAGGAACACCATGGGGAAATGGAAACAGATCAAGAATAGTAAAAAAGTTTTTACCCATATCACCAAGTTGTTGAAAACCAAAAATGGTGCCTCATGGTCCGCCCTGGGTTTTGTCTTCCTGATCGGCATTTTTGTCTTAGGACCGCTATGAGGGTCTACATATTGCGCCGAAGTCTGGGGAGAGGAGGGCTATCCTTCTTCTCTCTCCTTTCCCAGTGATCATAATTTGCATTCTTGATCACCATATCATCATTCTCTAATAGCAGCACCTCTTTCTGCCCAGTTTAGTTACCCAATGTGGCACGGATTATTATGATAGGGATGTGCGCTCTACTTTTGCATTTGCATTAGTTGGGGATGGAGAGGCGTGTCCGTGGGATGGACGTGTGTATAGTGGTCATATGATGATTTCTTTCTTTGTCCACTCTCTCATTGTGATGATCCCTATACGCCTGTACTCGGATTGTCATTGGATTATCCATGCGTCACTCACCTAGTGATGGGGCGGACTTTACTTCCGGATCTATGATGACTTCCTGCCTCACCGCAGCACGTCTATAGCTTCCTTAGCTATCGACGTCCACAGCGGTCACGTGAGATCCTCCCGCCCCCTTTTCATGACGACTTCCGGTAACGATCCGGAATAGCGTTCATAGTTACTATACATCAGCGCACATAGCGGTTACTGGACCTTCCCTGCCTTCTATGCTGACGACTTCCGGTTGTTTACATCAGGAAGTGCGTCCTTGTAATGATGCATGTCAGGGTTGGATTTTTGGTGTATCCTGCTCTAATTATTAGCGGTTTAACCAAGATTGGTCTGGACACATTATGGATCCGCATATTACATGCACTCATAACTACTTTGAGGTACAATGGTGACAGAAGTCTGTTGCTAAGTGATATCACTTCCTGTTTTCACGCCACTTCCGGCCACCCAGCTGCTGGAGCTCAGATCAGAAGGGGTATATATAACCGTTAGGCAGGTCATGGGGTTATTACCTTGGTTTTCCACCTTGAAAAAGCTATCCCCGCGAAACGCGCGTTGGATGGAGACCTTTTGAAACCTGAGGATGCCTTCCCACACTCCATAGGAACTGTTTGTGTCCACGGCCGGCCGTCCTGCACTGGCTTAGTCTGCACTTTAGCACTTTAGGTAAGGGAATACCTCTTATTTGCACACTTGTGCTATATTGCTATTGCATGTTTATTCCCTGTTGCATTTTTATGGTTATTTGCAGCATAGCCAGCGACATCACCATGATTCCCCACCCCTACATGGTGGGCAACCACGGTTTGATTTGACCTACAACAGTTCCCTTGTTACTGGGTATGTTCCCAATTATTGTGACCTGTTTAGGCTAGTTGTAGCCACATATATATAGACTGTGACTAGTTTGTCTCTTTGACCTTTTCCGGCTATAAACACTGGTCTATCCCATGTTGGCATCCCCAGGATATACTGGTAGTGCACCATTTTAATGAAATATATGTCTTGTTGTGTATTCAATAAAATTTTGTTAATTTTTGCACTTTACTCTTGTCCTCATGTTTCTTATTCCTGTCATGAGTAGTGCTGGCACCTTCCCTGCCTAATTGAGGGAGGCTGGGTGCTTATTTTCTTATGGCTCTTGATGTGAGTTATGTTTTGTTAGTATTTAAAGGGAACCTGTCACCAGATTTGGGGCCTATAAGATGCGGCCACCATCTGTGGGCTCTTATATATAGCACTAGAAGGTGGCCCGATTCTACGCATCGGGTTTCTAGAATTTATGTATTGTGTAGTTCATGTATGATTTTTGTTATATATATATATATAGATGTTGTTGTGTGTAGTTACCAAGTGTTTGTGTAGGGCGCTGTACATGTTCTGAGTGTCGCGGGGTGTGAGAGCGGTGTTGTATGTGTGTTGCGTGTGTTGCGTTGTTTGTGGAGCGCTGTGTGTCTGTAGCGTTGTGTGTGTGTGTGTGTTGTGCGGTTTGTGTGGTTGTGGTGTGTTTTGGGGGGAGGTATGTTTTGAGCAATGTGTGTGTTGTGCAGTATGTGTGTATATTTGTGTGTGCAGCGTTGTCTGTGTGTGTGGGTGTCTGTGTAGGGCGTTGTTTGTGATTCCTAGTGTGTGTGTGTTGTGCAGTGCGCGTGTGTGTGTGTGTTGGGGGGAGGTGTGCACCTCCGATCGTGCTCCATCCCCCATGCTGCGCACCCCCCATCGTGCTGCATCACCCATGCTGCGCACTCCCAAACGTGCTCCATCCGCCATGCTGCGCACTCCCAAACGTGGTCCATCCGCCATGCTGCGCACTCCCAAACGTGCTCCATCCGCCATACTGCGCACTCCCCATCGTGCTGCATCCCCCATGCTGCGCACTCCTAAACGTGCTCCATCCGCCATGCTGCGCACTCCCCATCGTGCTCTATCCGCCATGCTGCACACTCCCAAACGTGCTCCATCCGCCATGCTGCGCACTCCCAAACGTGCTCCATCCGCCATGCTGTGCACCCCCTATCATGCTCCATCCGCCATGCTGCGCACTCCCAAACGTGCTCCACCCGCCATGCTGCGCACTCCCAAACGTGCTCCATCCGCCATGCTGCGCACTCCCAAACGTGCTCCATCCGCCATGCTGCGCACTCCCAAACGTGCTCCATCCGCCATGCTGCGCACTCCCAAACGTGCTCCATCCGCCATGCTGCGCACTCCCAAACGTGCTCCATCCGCCATACTGCGCACTCCCCATCGTGCACCATCCGGCATGCTGCGCACTCCCAAACGTGCTCCATCCGCCATGCTGCGCACTCCGAAACGTGCTCCATCCGTCATGCTGCGCACTCCCAAACGTGCTCCATCCGCCATGCTGCGCACTCCCAAACGTGCTCCATCCGCCATGCTGCGCACTCCCAAACGTGCTCCATCCGCCATGCTGCGCACTCCCAAACGTGCTCCATCCGCCATGCTGCGCACTCCCAAACGTGGTCCATCCGCCATGCTGCGCACTCCCAAACGTGCTCCATCCGCCATGCTGCGCACTCCCAAACGTGCTCCATCCGCCATACTGCGCACTCCCAAACGTGCTCCATCCGCCATACTGCGCACTCCTCATCGTGCACCATCCGGCATGCTGCGCACTCCCAAACGTGCTCCATCCGTCATGCTGCGCACTCCCAAACGTGCTCCATCCGTCATGCTGCGCACTCCCAAACGTGCTCCATCCGCCATGCTGCGCACTCCCAAACGTGCTCCATCCGCCATGCTGCGCACCCCCCATCATGCTCCATCCGCTTGGGAGTGCGCAGCATGCCGGATGGTGCACGATGGGGAGTGCGCAGTATGGCGGATGGAGCACGTTTGGGAGTGCGCAGTATGGCGGATGGAGCACGTTTGGGAGTGCGCAGCATGGCGGATGGACCACGTTTGGGAGTGCGCAGCATGGCGGATGGACCACGTTTGGGAGTGCGCAGCATGGGGGATGCAGCACGATGGGGAGTGCGCAGTATGGCGGATGGAGCACGTTTGCTCAGCCTCTCTCCTTCCAGCCTCCCTCAGCATCAGCCTCCCCCCTCCCAGCCTTCCCCAAGATCAGCCTCTCTGCTCCCAGCCTCCTCCAGCACGCCGTGCTCCTCTGCCGACACTCACCCACACCCGATCGCATCCACTCACCCACACAACCGATCGCATCCACTCACCCACACAACCGATCGCATCCACTCACACACACCCGATCGCATCCACTCACACACACACCCGATCGCATCCACTCACCCACACAACCGATCGCATCCACTCACACACACCCGATCGCATCCACTCACACACACCCGATCGCATCCACTCACACACACACCCGATCGCATCCACTCACACACACCCGATCGCATCCACTCACACACACCCGATCGCATCCACTCACACACACCCGATCGCATACACTCACACACACCCGATCGCATCCACTCACACACACAGACACTGACGATATTGCACATACGCGCTGATACTCACAACTTCCGGGGATATCACATGCTTCTGGCCATGTGATCCTCCGTCAGGTCCTGGAAGCTCACAGCACAATATCGCCGCCGAGAAGCAAGCGATATCCCAGGATGTTGTGAGTATTTGGATGCGATGTGATGTGTGTGTGTGAGTGTGATCTGATTTGTGTGTGTGTGTGTGTGTGTGTGCTGTTATGTGTCTGTATTTTCCGGCGCTGCAGGACCTTGATGTGTGGATGCGATGTGATGTGTGTGTGATGTGTGTGCGATGTGAGGTGTGTGTGAGAGTGAGTGTGAGCCGGTGTACACTGGTAACTATGATACACATCGGGTAACTAAGGGACCTTAGTTACCCGATGTTTATAATGGTTACCAGCGTTCACGGCCTCCGTTAAGATCCCAGCATCGCAAGGTTATGTGTGGCGCTGCCGGGATCCTGACGGAGGCGGTGTAGAAGCAAGCGATATCCCAGCATGTTGTGATGTGTGGATGTGATGTGTGAGGTGAGTGTGAGAGTGAGTGTGATCTGATGCGTGTGTGTGTACTCACCTGGGAATCGGAGCCCCGTGTCAGTTGGGCCACAGCGAGCGTGCATTGCGTGAGGGGGGCGGGGCCTGCAGAGAGCCGGGGCGAGAGGCCAATCCGTGGGGGGGGGCGGGGCCATGGCGAGCCCAGCGGCCAATCAGCTTTGTGTCACCGTAAGGACACAATTTCGGAGCATGACAGACAGACAGACAGATAGACAGACAGACAGACAGACAGACAGACAGAATAAGGCAATTATATATATAGATTCTAAGACACTATACACCGTGTGCAGAATTATTAGGCAAGTGGTATTTTAGCAGTTTTTTTTATTATTGATCAACAACTATGTTCTCAATCAATCCAAAAGACTCATAAATATCAGCGCTTAATATTTTTGGCAGTTGGAGGGGTTTTTAGATTTGGCTTCTTAGGAGGATTCTGTTTGTGCAGGTGACTATTACTGTGCAGAATTATTAGGCAACTTAATAAAAACCAAATATATTCCCATCTCTCTTGTTTATTGTCACCAGGTAACCAATATAACTGCACAAAATTTAGAAATAAACATTTCTGACATACAAAAACAAAACCCCAAAAAATGAGTGCCCAATATAGCCCAATATAGCCCCCTTTCTTTCTGATGACGCTCAGCAGCCGACCATCCATAGATTCTGTCATTGCTTGATCTGTTTACGATCCACATTGCGTGCAGCAGCCACCACAGCCTCCAGACACTGCTCCGAGAGGTGGACTGTTTTCCCTCCCTGTAGATCTCACATTTTATGAGGGACCACAGGTTCTCTATGGGGTTCAGATCAGGTGAACAAGGGGGCCATGTCATTATTTTTTCACCTTTTAGACCTTTACTGGCCAGCCACACTGTGGAGTGGTTGGATGCATGTGATGGAGCATTGTCCTGCATGACAATCATGTTTTTCTTGACTGATACCGACTTCTTCCTGTACCACTGCTTGAAGAAGTTGTCTTCCAGAAACTGGCAGTAGGTCTGGGAGTTGAGCTTCCTCCATCCTCAACCCGAAAAGGTCCCACAAGTTCATCTTTGCTGATCCCAGCCCATACCAGTCCCCACCTCCACCTTGCTGGCGTCTGAGTCGGAGTGGAGCTCTCTGCCCTTTACTGATCCAGCCTCTGGCCCATCCATCGGGACCATCAAGAGTCACTCTCATTTCATCAGTCCACAAACATAAAACCTTTGAAAAATCAGTCTTCAGACATTTCTTGGCCCAGTCTTGAGGTTTTATCTTATGTTTCTTGGTCAGAGGTGGTGGTTTTCAGCCTTCCTTACCTTGGCCTGTCCCTGAGTATAGCACACCTTGTGCTTTTTGATACTCCAGTAACGTTGCAGCTCTGAAATATGGACAAACTGGTGGCAAATAGCATCTTGGCAGCTTCATGCTTGATTTTCCTCAATTCATGGGCAGTTATTTTGCGCCTTTTTTGCCCAACACGCTTCTTGCGACCCTGTTGGCTATTTGCCATGAAACGCTTGATTGTTCGGTGATCACGCTTCAAATGTTTGGCAATTTCAAGACTGCTGCATCCCTCTGCAAGACATCTCACAATATGGACTTTTCAGAGCCCGTCCAATCTCTCTTCTGACCCATTTTGCCAAAGGAAAGGAAGTTGCCTAATAATTAAGCACCCCTTATATAGGGTGTTGATGTCATTACACCGCACCCCTCCTCATTACAGAGAGGCACATCACCGGATTTACTTAATTGGTAGTTGGCTCTCAGCCTATACAGCTTGGAGGAGGACGACAGGTATAAAAAGCATCATGTGATCAAAATACTCATTTGCCTAATAATTCTGCACACAGTGTATAATAGTCCAGGCCGCTGTGTATAATGTAAAAATCACTTTATAATACTCACCTAAGAGGCAATGCGGTGCAGACTGGTCGAATGGGTGTCTCCTCTCTCTGGTCCGCGGTGTCTCCTCTCTCTGGTCCGGCGCCTCCTCTTTCGGCCATCTTGGTCCTCCTTCTTCTGAAGCCTGGGTGCATGACGCGTCCTACGTCATCCACACAGGCCAGTATTGAGGTCCTGCGTAGGTGCACTTTGATATGCCCTGAGCAGGGCAGATCAAAGTATTGTAGTGTGCATGAGCAGGACGTCAATGCCGGCTAGTGTAGATGACGTAGGACGCGTCATGCACCCAGGCTTCAGAAGAAGGAGGACAAAGATGGCCGAAAGAGGAGGCGCCGGACCAGAGAGAGGAGACACCGCGGACCAGAGAGAGGAGACACCCATATGACCAGTCTGCACCGCCCTTTAGGTGAGTATTATAAAGTGTTTTTTACATTCTACACAGCGGCCTGGGCTCTTATATGCAGTATTCTGGAACACTGTATATAAGAGCTCACAGGTGGTGGCCGCAGTTTATAGTCATCAAATCTGGTGACAGGTTCCCTTTAACCCTTTAGTGACCAAGCTAATTTTGACCTTCATGACCAAGCCAAATTTTTGAAATCTGAATATATACAGCTAAAGCTCTGGAACACTTCAATGGATCCCAGTGATTCTAAGTTTCTTTTTTCATGGCACATTGGACGGTAAGGTTAGATAGGCTTTTTTTGTTGTTATTTGTGAAAATATTGGAATTTTGGTGAAAAGTTAGAAAATAAAAATCGCAAATTTTAAACATTTGTTTCGGATATCCTTACATTAGTTAGTCATGCTGTATAAAATAATTAATAAATAACATTTTCCATGTGTCTACTTTACGTCCGCATCGTTTTTGAAATGTAATTTTATTGTGTATGGGAGTATTGAGGGTTAAAAGTTTAGTCGCAATATTTCACTTTTATCACAAAATTTGCAAAACCTGTTTTTTTTTGGGATCTATTTAGAATTAATCGGACTTAGAGGAGCCGATATATTGGAAACTCCTCAAAGTGACGCCATTTTAGAGAACTGCACCCCTCAAATATTTCAAAACTGCTGTCAGGATTCTGTTTAACCCTTCAGGTGCTACACAGGAATTAGTGCAAAGTAATGGAACGGGAAAAAAAAAAATACTTCTAAAATTTTGCTTTAGCCCCAAATTTTTCACTTTTACAAAGGATAGCATGACCAATTAGACACTAAAATTGGTTACCCAGTTTCTTCCGAGTGTGCTGATACCCCGCATGTGGTCAGAAATCGCTGTTTGGACAAACGGCCAAGCTCAGAAGGCACAGAGCGCTTTATGAATTTTGGAACAAAAAATTGGCTGAAATACGTAGATCGCGTGCACTGTGCCACATTTGCAGAGCCCATAAGGTACCTAAACAGCAGAAACCCCCAACAAGTGACTCCATTTTGAAAACTACACCCGTCAAGGATTTTACCAGAGGTATAGTGCGCATTTTGAACCACAGAATTGTATAACAGTAAGTTGTCATATTGAAAATTTTCAATTTTTTTCACAAAAATGTTATTTAACCCCAAATTTTTCACTTTTCCAAGAGTTAACAAGAAAAAGTTGACCCCACAGTTTGTTACCCACTTTCCTCTGAGCGCGGCGATGCCCCACATGTAGTCAAAAGTTCTGTTTGGATACACGGGAGGGCTCGGAACGGAAGAAACTACATTTGTAATTTGAATTTTGCTGGAATAGGTTGCAGACACCATGTCTCATTTCCAGAGCCCCTGAGGTACCAAAGCAGCTGAAACCCCCACAAGTGAACCCATTTTGGAAACTAGACCTATTAAGGAATTCATCTAGGGGTGTGTTCATTATGTCACAGAACTTTTTATGCAGACATTATAGCATGGATCGCAAATAATTCTTTCTTTGAGGTAAAACATTTTTTAAAAACAGAAAGGAAATGTTTTATCTCCCAGGAAGAATCAGCTATGATCCCGTGCTGTAATGTCTGTATACTCTTTTTCTTCCTCACCTGCCCAGGAGTTGTGCTATGATTGGACCATGTTCCTGTATGGTCAGACACGGCCATTACACAGTACGGTCACAACACTACATTATCTCAGCACATGAATATTTTTTTTAAACACATCCAATTGTAGAAATTATTATTATTATTATTGCAAGATCTATTCATTATAATCAACTTTAAAATTAAATTTCTTAGTGAGAAAACCCCTTTAAGTAAGAAAAAAATGGTCTCCAAAGTGCAAAGGTTTAGGAAGAACACTTGTGTAGCTTTCTTAGAGGAAAAGTAGGATTTGCTGTTCCGCCGTTTTGGTGATTCCATTAATTTATTGAATGTCGGAGATGGACAATGCCAATACATGACTCTCCTCTGAGGATAGTCCTACATTTTTGGAACATGCTTGAACTGATGAAACAGAAAACAGCTGGAGACCCTCGGGTTACCCTCCCCGGTCTTTGCAGTGTATGGTGAAGACTTAGTTGGCCTTCGCAGCATATCCTCTCTGTTCATGGATGCTCTTTGGCCTGGTCTTCTCCTTTGGCCTGGTCTTCTTCTCTTCCTTCTCTCATTTACTGTGTTCTTCTGCGTGTCCCAAGGTCAGGCCGTGTATCTAAATAATCGAGCTCTCCCCATACTCCATATATCAGTGACAAGGAAGGAGGACGTGAGAATTAGGCTGTAATTTTCTTCTGCTCCTATTAATTGTTCCGGTGATATATGGACTTGTCGGAGGCGCTGGAGTCCGGTCTTAGGAGGAGGATAAGTTTCATTAGAGACTCTTCTTCCATGATCTCTACAGTAATAGCATAAGAAAACCAATAATATTGATTGATTTTACATTTCTGACTGTCTGTCCTGGCCCAAGAGTCCTAGATAGGACTATGGAAACGAATATCAGCCTTTTTAACCCCGTAAAGGGAAGCAACCAGCAGGATTATCATATAGAAAGTAAAGCCGGTGCTATGCTGGGGATCGGATGCTGAATGTAAGCAGAGCTTCTGTTCTGAGATTGGAGCTTTTATTTCAGAAATACGTGCAAGTAAAGTTCCAGCAATGCACTGATATTTGATTGACAGGTGCAACAGGAAGAGAATATGTGGGTCGGGTCTTGCTTCCATTTCCATTGCCCGGATTTTGTAGGCAAAACCTGAAGGAGAAAATGAAGAACCGACTGCGTAGATCCCAATCAAAGATCTTCTCACACATTTTAATGTTAGGCCGCTTTCACAAATCCCATTTTGCGGGGGGTTTGGACGGAAGCCCTGACGGGACCACTGACCGGGGAGAGGATGGCAGTGTGAAAGCCTCCTTACACTCAAAATATTGGGTAACAACAGCACATTAGTAAAAATCAGATGTCATTTGTTTCGCCTGAACGCTTTCTCCAGGCTCTGATGCTATACGCAGGTTCCTCTAGTTCCAGGCAGAAGCTGTTGGTTTCCATTGCTGGATAAGCCGCATCCTCTACAATTCCTGTTCCTATGGCACGGCTGTGCATGGGATGCATGCAGTTTAGATGAAGGCTATTTTAACAGACGGCCATGTTTTGCAGACTGACCTCAGGCCACAGTCTCCTATGTCTATGAGGCAGTAAGCTCGGGCATTGGACACAAGTCTCAGTTATTGAATTCAGCCCTATGACCTCACTATACCTGATGTAGAACATCCGGCCCCTCGCCCCCGGTGTATATTCTTCGCCCCCCCGCCATGCCGTCTGCCTTTACTAACATGTGACAGACTGGCCGGTGGTGCGGAGCTCACTGATACCAGCGCGACCTGTAAAAGGAGCCACCGGGGTAACAAGTCCGTTCATGATATATCTTCCTCCTAAATCTTCATCACCTGTGAGTGATATTACTGAGAAGTGGAAGGAACCGCTGCAACTCAGCCCCGAAGTGGAGACCCCATAATGCCACAAAGCGAGGGGCCGAGTGCTGAGGAGCAGAGCGCAGAAACGTCGCCACTGCTCTGCTGACTCCATAACTGCAGAGTCCAGACCTCCTCTGGTAACATCATTACAAACACTGCGCCTGCCGGGGGTTTCATGGCCGAGCAGCTGCAGCCGTACATCACAAAGCACAATGCTGAGCCATACATCACCAAGCACAATGCCGAGCCGTACATTACCAAGCACAATGCCGAGCCGTACATTACCAAGCACAATGCCGAGCCATACATCACCAAGCACAATGCTGAGCCGTACATCACCAAGCACAATGCTGAGCCATACATCACCAAGCACAATGCCGAGCCGTATATCACCAAGCACCATGCCGAGCCGTACATCACCAAGCACAATGCCGAGCCATACATCACTAAGCACAATGCCGAGCCGTACATCACCAAGCACAATGCCGAGCCATACATCACCAAGCACAATGCCGAGCCGTGCATCACAAAGCACAATGCTGAGCCGTACATTACCAAGCACAATGCCGAGCCATACATCACCAAGCACAATGCTAAGCCGTACATCACCAAGCACAATGCAGAGCCGTACATCACCAAGCACAATGCTGGGCCATACATCACCAAGCACAATGCTGAGCCGTACATCACCAAGCACAATGCTGAGCCGTACATCACCAAGCACAATGCCGAGCCATACATCACTAAGCACAATGCCGAGCCGTACATTACCAAGCACAATGCGGAGCCGTACATCACCAAGCACAATGCTGAGCCGTACATCACCAAGCACAATGCCGAGCCATACATCACTAAGCACAATGCCGAGCCGTACATCACCAAGCACAATGCTGAGCCGTACATCACCAAGCACAATGCTGGGCCATACATCACCAAGCACAATGCTGAGCCGTACATCACCAAGCACAATGCTGAGCCGTACATCACCAAGCACAATGTTGGGCCATACATCACCAAGCACAATGCTGAGCCGTACATCACCAAGCACAATGATGAGCCATACATCACCAAGCACAATGTTGAGCTGTACATTACCAAGCACAATGCCAAGCCGTACATTACCAAGCACAATGATGAGCCATACATCACCAAGCACAATGCTGGGCCATACATCACCAAGCACAATGCCGAGCCGTACATCACCAAGCACAATGCTGAGCCGTACATCACCAAGCACAATGATGAGCCATACATCACCAAGAACAATGCTGAGCCGTACATCACCAAGCACAATGTTGAGCTGTACATTACCAAGCACAATGCCAAGCCGTACATTACCAAGCACAATGATGAGCCATACATCACCAAGCACAATGCTGGGCCATACATCACCAAGCACAATGTCGAGCCGTACATCACCAAGCACAATGCTGGGCCATACATCACCAAGCACAATACCGGGCCATACATCACCAAGCACAATGCTGAGCCGTACATCACCAAGCACAATGCTGAGCCGTACATCACCAAGCACAATGCTGGGCCATACATCACCAAGCACAATGCTGAGCCGTACATCACCAAGCACAATGCTGAGCCGTACATCACCAAGCACAATGCCGAGCCGTACATTACCAAGCACAATGCCGAGCCATACATCACCAAGCACAATGATGAGCCATACATCACCAAGCACAATGCTGGGCGGCCATACATCACCAAGCACAATACCGGGCCATACATCACCAAGCACAATGCCGAGCCGTACATCACCAAGCACAATGCTGAGCCGTACATCACCAAGCACAATGCTGAGCCGTACATCACCAAGCACAATGCCGAGCCGTACATCACCAAGTACAATGCCGAGCCGTACATCACCAAGCACAATGCCGAGCCGTACATTGGCAAGCACAATGCCAGACCGTACATCACCAAGCACAATGCCGAGACGTACATCACCAAGTACAATGCCGAGCCGTACATCACCAAGCACAATGTCGAACCGTACATCACCAAGCACAATGATGAGCCGTACATCACCAAGCACAATGTCGAGCCGTACATCACCAAGCACAATGTCGAGCCGTACATCACCAAGCACAATGCCGAGCCATACATCACCAAGCACTATGCTGAGCCATACATCACCAAGCACAATGCTGGGCCATACATCACCAACCACAATGCCGAGCCGTACATCACCAAGCACTATGCTGAGCCATACATCACCAAGCACAATGCTGGGCCATACATCACCAAGCACAATGCCGAGCCGTACACCACCAAGCACAATGCTGGGCCATACATCACCAATCACAATGTCGAGCCGTACATCACCAAGCACAATGATGAGCCATACATCACCAAGCACAATGCCGAGCCATACATCACCAAGCACAATGCCGAGCCGCACATCACCAAGCACAATGCTGAGCCGTACATCACCAAGCACAATGCCGAGCCAAACATCACCAAGCACAATGCTGAGCCGTACATCACCAAGCACAATGCCGAGCCATACATCACCAAGCACAATGCCGAGCCGTACATAACCAAGCACAATGCTGGGCCATACATCACCAAGCACAATGCCGAGCAGTACATCACCAAGCACAATGCTGAGCCATACATCACCAAGCACAATGCCGAGCCATATATCACCAAGCACAATGCAGAGCCGTACATCACCAAGTACAATGCCGAGCTGTACATCACCAAGCACAATGCTGAGCCGTACATCACCAAGCACAATGCCGAGCCAAACATCACCAAGCACAATGCTGAGCCGTACATCACCAAGCACAATGCCGAGCCATACATCACCAAGCACAATGCCGAGCCGTACATCACCAAGCACAATGCCGAGCCGTACATCACCAAGCACAATGCCGAGCCATACATCACCAAGCACAATGCCAAGCCGTACATCACCAAGCACAATGCCGAGCCGCACATCACCAAGCACAATGCCGAGCCGTACATCACCAAGCACAATGCCGAGCCATACATCACCAAGCACAATGCAGAGCCATACATCACCAAGCACAATGCTGAGCCGTACATCACCAAGCACAAGGCTGAGACGTACATCACCAAGCACAATGCCGAGCCATACATCACCAAGCACAATGCTGAGCCGTACATCACCAAGCACAATGCTGAGCCATACATCACCAAGCACAATGCCGAGCCATACATCACCAAGCACAATGCCGAGCCATACATCACCAAGCACAATGCTGAGCCATACATCACCAAGCACAATGCTGAGCCGTACATCACCAAGCACAATGCCGAGCCATACATCACCAAGCACAATGCTGAGCCGTACATCACCAAGCACAATGCCGAGCCGCACATCACCAAGCACAATGCCGAGCCGTACATCACCAAGCACAATGCCGAGCCATACATCACCAAGCACAATGCAGAGCCATACATCACCAAGCACAATGCTGAGCCGTACATCACCAAGCACAAGGCTGAGACGTACATCACCAAGCACAATGCCGAGCCATACATCAGCAAGCACAATGCTGAGCCGTACATCACCAAGCACAATGCTGAGCCATACATCACCAAGCACAATGCCGAGCCATACATCACCAAGCACAATGCCGAGCCATACATCACCAAGCACAATGCTGAGCCATACATCACCAAGCACAATGCCGAGCCATACATCACCAAGCACAATGCCGAGCCATACATCACCAAGCACAATGCCGAGCCGTACATCACCAAGCACAATGCTGAGCCATACATCACCAAGCACAATGCTGAGCCGTACATCACCAAGCACAATGCCGAGCCATACATCACCAAGCACAATGCCGAGCCGTACATCACCAAGCACAATGCCGAGCCATACATCACCAAGCACAATGCCGAGCCATACATCACCAAGCACAATGCCAAGCCGTACATCACCAAGCACAATGCCGAGCCGCACATCACCAAGCACAATGCCGAGCCATACATCACCAAGCACAATGCTGAGCCGTACATCACCAAGCACAATGCTGAGCCGTACATCACCAAGCACAATGCTGAGCCGTACATCACCAAGTACAATTCCGAGCCGTACATTGCCAAGCACAATGCCAAGCCGGACATCACCAAGCACAATGCCAAGCCATACACCACCAAGTGTAATGCTACCACCACTGGACTCTGGAGGAGACGTGTTCTGTGAAGTGATGGAACACAATGCTCTACCACTGTCCAATGGATGAGTCTGGGTTTGGCGATTTCCATGAGAATGTTACCCACCTGACTGCATTGTACCTACTGTAAGGTTTGGTGGAGAAGGATAGTACGATGGGCTTGTTTCTCAAGGTTTGGCTTCAGCTCCATTGCTTCAGTGAATGTTTCAGCATACAAAAACCTTTGGACAATTGTAGCTTTAATATTTGTAATATATAATATTTGTAATATTGTTAAGGCTATTATAGCTGCAAAGTGCGGACCACCTCCATATTAATATTAATTCATGTCTATGGACTTATGGAAGGTCATAAAGGCTCCTGTAGGTGTAATGTGGAGGTGTCCCAATACTTTTGTAAACATTGTGTATTCGGCTGGTCCCATGAATGGTGGGTGATGGACAACCCTAAGGCTACCTTTACTTTTTTTTTTTTTTTTGCAGTCCAGCACCTCCTTCAACAGAGACACGATGAAAGCCGGCACCGGCAGGAGATTTCTTGGAGGTCTTCTGGACAACTCTTCCTATTGTTACACCTTGGAGGTCTCCTTCTATAGCTACATGCTGAGTGGGACCATCTCGGCTGTTCCTTACACCGAGGAAGCCTGTATCCTTTTATAACAATAGTTTAACATGGAGAAACTCAAGGTAAGGAATAAAAGGAACCTATGAAATCTATGGGAAACATGAAAACCATTACCTGTGACAGCAGAATTTAGGAATTTTCCCTAATATGACATCTATTCCTGTTACTAAGGCTTTGACAACCATTCTCAAAAATGACATTTTTCTTTTAAAGAAGAGTTGTCGCCACTGCCTTCCCGTTGTGCTATACTATGTCATGGTCCAATAATGCACTTAAAGGGAATCTGTCAGCAGGTTTTTGCTACCTGATTTGAAAGCAGCATGATGTAGGAAGAGATCCTGAATCCAATGATATATCACTTAGATTACTGGCTGCAGCCATTCTGACATAATCAGAATTTTTGCATGTAGCAGAGCTGAGAGAGCTGTCCTGCCCACACCTGTTTCTGTAGAGATTGTACATTGACAGTGAAGTGTCAATCAGAGGAGGGGCTGTGCTGGACTGTGATGACATTGTAGTCTAGCAATTATAAGTCCTGCTGGTTACACAAACAGAAAATAAGCAACAGATCGGACCTTGACAAGACAAGCATCCCTGAATTCTATGTTTCAACCCTTGCAGCATACTGTCTTCAGATTACATAGCAAACACCTGCTGAC